>NC_086378.1:29722100-30330759 GCF_036588685.1 Mytilus trossulus
GCTTTAAAACCTGATTAAACTCCATTTTTGTTATATGTTTTCCCCAACAACAAAAAAAGGAACATATCTTCAATTTTTCACTTATTCTTACTACGTACATTTGTATAAACTTCAAGATTATAATTATTTTTTTAAAACCGGTTTTTTTCTAAAGTGAATATTGATTGGTTAAATATTTCTCAGTGATGTCCTGCCATGGCTTTGCTTGAATTTGTTTGTTAGCTTTTTGGTCATGAATGTTTGTCTCTAATATTTAATTAACTGTGCATTTGTATTCAGATATCGCAGATCAAATTTATTCGTTCATTGTGTAATCATACGTTTTTTAATTGAGGTAAGTCGGCCAATTGATTTTTTATCGTGTGTTTTTCTATGTTGTGATTTATGCTATTGTTTCAGAAAAAGGGAGAAGGTTTGAATCCATTAAAACGTTTAATCCCGCTGCAAATGTTTGCACCTGTCCTTAGTCAGGAATCTGATGTACAGTAGTTGTCGTTTGTTTATGTAATATATACGTTTTTCTCGTTTCTTGTTTTGTTTATATAGATTAGACCGTTGGTTTTCCCGTTTGAATGGTTTTACACTAGTAATTTTGGGGCCCTTTATAGCTTGTTGTTTGGTGTGAGCTAAGGCTCCGTGTTGAAGGCCGTACTTTAACCTATAATGGTTTACTTTTTAAATTGTTATTTGGATGGAGAGTTGTCTCATTGGCACTCACACCACATCTTCCTATATCTATATATAAAATGATAAAATTTCAAATGACATTTTTATTTTCTGGACTAATATTAGTAGGAAATATTTACTTCTGCCACTAAAATTCCTTTCAACGTTATTGTATTTCATTTTCTTCTTCATGTTTTCATATTTGACATATGATTCATTTCACATTTGATTTTTCTAGACTTAAAGGTTTTACACAAATCAATTGTCATAATCGTTGAACAATGACTGAATTTGGGCAAGGTGTTTCTTGTTATTGTTTTTTCTATTATGTGACTTTGCTTTCCCCATGGCATATTGCCTCCGTTTTCATATGTGTTGAGTTGGACACATACTGTTGATATCAAAAGATCCGTAACTATTCAATTTAAAATTTTATTTAAAGTCGATATTTAATCAACTACATAAACACAAGCGACTGAATAACACAACATATGAAAACATACAAAAGTCATGAAAACAAAACAAATTTTAACATACAAAGTATAAGAAAATAAAAAGTAAAATAACAAAAATATTGAACTCCGAGAAAAATTCAAAATGGAAGGTCATATCATATAATCAATGTCAATTTCAAAATCTCAAACCCGCCTAACGATTGCATTAAAACTGTCATATTCCTGACAATGTACTTGCATTTTATTATGTAGATAATGGTGCATTAAATCTGGTTTTATATGTAGATAGCTTAACCTCTCACTTGTATGACAGTCGGATAAAATTTCCTTGTATTGACAATGATGTGTGAACAACAAAAAAAACCTTAATAATCTTTATTACTATAAAATCTTAAACAAACATTAATAAAAGAAACACAAACAGATACATAGACAATACAGATTAGCAAAAAATGAACGAGAATACAAAATTTACCACAACACAATGACGGCACTTTTTTGATTGAGTTAAGTCTGCCAATTGATATTTTATCGTATGTTTTTCTCTGTTGTGATGTAATGCTATTGTTTCAGAAAAAGGGAGAAGGTTTGGATCCATTAAAACGTTTAATCCCGCTGCAAATGTTTGCACCTGTCCTAAGTCAGGAATCTGATGTACAGTAGTTGTCGTTTGTTTATGTAAAATATACGTGTTTCTCGTTTCTCGTTTTGTTTATATACATTAGACCGTTGGTTTTCCCGTTTGAATGGTTTTACACTAGTAATTTTGGGGCCCTTTATAGCTTGTTGTTCGGTATGAGCCAAGGCTCCGTGTTGAAGGCCGTACTTTAACCTATAATGGTTTAATTTTTATTTGGATGGAGAGTTGTCTCATTGGCATTCACACTACATCTTCCTATATCTATTTATACTTGTTTGTCTTTCTAACTATTCTGATCTGACTGTCACTGATGATTCTTATGTAGACGAAACGCGCGTCTGGTGTATCAAATTATAATCCTGGTACCTTTGATACATTTTAACTAAACAAACCGAATACCCAAATCCTTTCAAGGTCAACTTTGCCTCAATGAAAATTAGTTTTTTTTTTGTACATTTGCAATGTACTTCGTTTATGAACTGAACATCTAACGTAAAATCCAATGACACAAGCACAACACAATGACGACATGTACAACTACCGAGCCACGTAACATGAATATTACCAATACAGACTCAATAGTTAAATTAATATACACAAAAATAAAATTAAGAATATTAATGCTCTCAAGTAAAATCACAAAATTACTGAACTCCAAGGAAAACTCAAAACGAGAAGTCTGTAATTATATGGCAAAATTAATAGCTCAAACATATCAAACAAATGGATAACAACTGTTTTATTCCTGACTTGGTAAATGCATGTTCTGATGCAGAAAATGGTGGATTAAATTTAGTTTTAAAGGTAGCCAAATCTATCACTTGTATGCCAGTCACATCAAATTTCATTATATTGACAATGATGTGTGAACAAAACAAAAAGACATGATAGGCTAAAATGTCACAAACAGTTGTTAAGCAGTCAACGTTGCGTTATGATCATAATCACTATAAAAACTAACAAATATGGAACGAAAAAGCACATTTATGCATATGATCAAGCACAGTAGTACAAATGAAAGACGAGTATACAAAACTAGCAATAACACAATGAAGGGATGTTAAAGTACAAAGCCCCATAATGAGTATCAAAGAAACACAAAAAAATCATATTGATAAAAAAATTGAGAATGGAAATGTTGAATATGTCAAAGAGACGACAACCCGACCAAAGAGCAGATAACTGACGTAGGCCATAAATGAGTCTTCAAAGGAGCACCCAAATAAACCCCTAAGCACATTTGCAAAAATAAAAGACCAGAATACGAAAAAAATACGTTATTATGATGATCAACAACATCGGTAATTAATACTATGTATCTATACATCAAGATACCATAGATATCAAAAATTACACTTTTTAGTTAAAAGAATAGTAACAGAAAACGCATTGCCCTGAGGAATACTAATTGCGACAAGAACTTACTTCCCTCGGTGTAAAATTTAGTCCCTAGATATACATACAATTTTTACCATCTGACGTTTCATAAATGTCTATCAACCAACACGTTAAAAGAGATGCATTACTAAGAAATAAATTAGCCACCAGAATTAAACGCTACATTTGCAGTTAACATGTGTTTGAGCTTTTGATTAACCATTTGATTAGAGTTACGTTACAAATTTTCCTCGGAGTTTAGTATTTTTATAATTTTACTTTTAACACTTTTCTCATAATTCATTGGTTTTGAAATTGGGTTGCTGTTCTGAACAGTCTTTTAAAACAAACCGATCCACTTTTTGATTACTAGTACTATATATATATATTGGTTCTTCCCCCAGGTTATCAGTGTATGTAAAGTGCAGATCCTAAAATATCATTTTTACTGTATATGCCATAAATGTCTAATGTAGAATGATAAATAAACAGACGACCTTTTTTTTATTTTTGAAGAAAATGAAGAAACTGAGTTAAAATGTATATGTTCAGAAATACTTTATACTAATAAAACAAAGTAAGAGATTCAGCGGGGTTTTATCGCGCATAAGGACATCCAGCTGTGAAATATATATACCAAAATAGGTAATTATTTATGCCTTTTCACGAACAGATAGTGCAGGTGCTTTATAACTAGCAGGTGAGATGTTGTTGCAGTAAAAAATATTCATTTTAATTCAATTAATAAAGTTGTATAACGTAGAATATGTTTTGTCATTCAGTTTCTTCATATCTAACTAAATTCCACTATGATGATTTCGTAATGCTAGTCATGTTTACTGTCGAATAATGATACTATTCTTTCATTTTCACTGTGGAGCGAATCATTAGTATTGTATATGCGGTGCATTTTCACTGTATAATTTTTTTTTGTTATCTATTACAGCTCATTTCTATAAGCATGTAGAGCAAGACTTTAGTTGACTTGCTTGCTTTTCTTTTATTGGATAATCATTATGATAACACCCAATGTAATTCAAATATTAAAAATACAGGTTAAACTATGCTTATTCATATTGCTTAAAAATGTCAATCTTTACAAAGTTTGTATAAACAATTAAACAAACAAAGCAAGCAAGCCAACCAAAGTTTTGCTTTACATGCATTAGGAAATTAGCTGTAAAGCCTTAATTTAGCCGACTTGCTCAAACAATAGATAAAGTAAGAGAAAGATTTGATAAAATTTAACTTACGGAGGAAAGTTTGTTTTTAAAACACTGTAATATATTCAATAGAAATAACATTTATTTCAAATGTATTCCATTTAGTTTCTTATAAAGCGTATAGGGATCTTTATCCTTACTTTTTTATCCATTTCCATGACACTAATTACGTACATCTTGATATAGATTGAACCTTTGTTTTCCCGTTTAAAAGGTTTTACACTGGAGCCCTTTATAACTTGCTGTTCGGTGTGAGCCAAGACTCCATGTTGAAGACCGTATTTTGACGTATAATGGTCTACTTTTATATACTGTGACTCGGATGGAGAGTTGTCTCATTGTCACATACGACATCTATATATGGCTCAAAAACGAAACGAGACGGAATAAAAAAAAATCCACGCTACTTTTTTAATATATTTATAATGGGCTTAATATGAGTCAGAATAGAGTAAAATAGTGGGTCGTATTTGGGTATAAGCGTGACGCCGGATTGCCGATTTTTTGCAAGCGTGACAGGTGAAAGTCAAATGATTGTGTCGTGAAAAACGAGAAATGAAGTCTAGCAGGACACGGATAATTACAAAAAATGAGAACTGCATAGTATAAGCGGGATACGGGGATCTGACAAAACAATAAGCGGAATACGGGAATCTGCCAAAACAATAAGCGGGATCCGGGATCAGAACCCCCAATGAGACCCCCAGAATAAGATATTTTTGTATATTAGTCCTATTGTTACAGTCATGCCTTCAATAACAAATGTATCCGATGCATGCATTTTTTTATATTTTTTGTCCCTTTTTCAATTTTGTGGGGTCCAAATTTATAGACAAAAGTCCTTTAATATAGATATTTGGGATTCGTTTACATGCTGAATCTAACCGTGTATCTAGTTTGGGGAAATTTTGCCTAGTTGCTGAAATAGCCCACAAAGAGTTCCAAAGGGTCTAAAATCAACAAAAATGAATTGTAGCATGCATTTCGTGTACAATAACCCAAATGTGTATGGTTTTACCTCTGCGGTAGTATCCATTCGCGGATCTAGAATTTTTCATTTTGAGAATCGCTTTTGTTACAAGTTTGAAAAGCTATATATTTGATGAAGAATGAATGAGGAGTTTGTATTTCAATTTGAAAATACATGTTTCTTAAATCCTAAAGTCATCAACTAAGTTTTTTCGTTTGTTGCAAGTGCATTTAGCACATAATTCTACAATAAAAATTCCTCGCATCTTTGAAAATTCTACATTAATAATGACTGCACTAACAGTGATAATTCATCGCATCTATAGTTAAAATGGATCGCTTTCAATAATCGTTATGCTATATTATGATGCTTTTATAACACTTATTTGAACTTAAATGCTATGTTTGTATATTATAAAGACATATCACAATGAAAATATGTTAAATCACTTAACTTGATATTTTCAAAACATAAACAAATACAGTTTTCCCATGATCCTTTATTCTACAATAGACATACCCGCATATAACAGTAAAAATGAACTAGCTGGATTCGCACTTTATATACACTGGTTATTATGATTTCATTAAAACGATCACTGTAGGAACGACAGAAGAGCGATAACTGTATTTCTATAATATTTTTATAAGTTACAAGAGCTCACTAAAAAATGAAGGTCACAGTGGGATATATGCACCTGTCAACTGAAGAAAAAAAATGGTGAACTTGAAACGGGATGATAATGTTGATAAATTGTGATTAAGTAGACGTAGTAAATAACCTTCGGCACAAACGTTATAATTTTTGAATCTTGGTTCATTTTGGAGGACGATATCTTTTTGATAAAAAAAAAAACCGTATGATACCGCTTAATGTTCACGTTTAACGTACTTCTTTAAATAACTTTCATCAGGTACGATTACGACTTCAATTTCGGGTAACCTAAACATGAAACGTCACAGAGCATAAAAGGATAAAAGTATGAACTTTATACTTATTTGTCTTTCTAACTATTCTGATCTGACTGTCACTGATGATTCTTATGTAGACGAAACGCGCGTCTTGTGTATCAAATTATAATCCTGGTACCTTTGATACATTTTAACTAAACAAACCGAATACCCAAATCCTTTCAAGGTCAACTTTGCATCAATGAAAATTAGTTTTTTTTGTACCTCGTTTATGAATTAAAAACGTTTATGAATTAAGAACGTTTAACGTAAAATACAATGACACAAACACAACTCAAATAAGAATATATACATTTATCACCATACCCGGAAAAAGATTTATGTTTAACATCACAAATTATATAGTATTCTCAAAAAAGTTGAAAATATTGACTATTGGTAAAGTTGGGTGATGATGCATGCTGGTCGGGATAGGTTTTAATTTGAAACATCAACTTGCATGCGCTCTCACAATATGCATTTCCTTACTTGTAATGCGAAAAACACGGAAAACAAGAAAAAGTTGTCTGGTCAACACGTTACAAATCATTCCATCAAGCTATAGATGAAACACTGTGGTAAAGTGTTTCAAGTTAATCAAATGTATTGAGAAGTTCAAAATAGTGATAAACCAAGTGTGAGAGTATTCACTTCTTCATAACTTATCACTGTCAAAATGCTAATCTAATATGAAATCATGCCTCGAAAAATGTGACGATTACGTAAGATTAACTCAATGCGATAGATAAGCTTCATAATTCTAGTGTGTGTTGAAGGTGTCAATTGTTATTCTGTGGTTTACATGTTATAATGTATTATTATATTTTGCAAATATATATTTCTCTGTCTTTGGTATTCTTTCGTTTATTTGTACTGTATTCTTGTCACGTAATGTTGGTGTCATTTAAGCGGTATTTGTAACATTGACATATCAGCGGAAGGTTTGGCTAGCATTAACATTATGTTCAAAATTTCAGTACCAAGTCAGGAATAAGGCATTTTTTTTAATAGTATGTTTCTATGTCCGCGTTCGTTTTTGTAGTAGTTCAGTGTTTCTAGATCTGTTATTCCGTTGTATTCCTATTAAATTTGATGTGTTCTCTCGGTTTTGGTTTGTGACCTGGATTGGTTTTCGATTAATCGATTAATAATTATTGGACAGCGGTAAACCACTGTTGTCTTTATATAGCTGTGACAAATCTATATTGTTTTGAACAATATTGATATCACTAATAATAAAAACAAATGTTAACAATTAATTTTTACAAAAAGAAAGATGAAAGTTTAATAGTTTATTTCGACTTCGTGATAAACAGGTGTACCCTATCCTCCTTTTAATTCTTTGCCGACAAACTCGTGCGAGTCCAGGGAGACGTAGAATGCTAAAAGATATTAAATATCATATGTTCAAAAATAATCTAAAATTTAAAAAGAATGTAATTTTTCCGACATTGAGAGACAGCCGGATGTCGGCTTTGCAGTGTTTGATTCCCAACTATGCAACTAAATAAGGAGTCTATTAGAGATTACCATTCTCTAAACATGTTTAGGAATCGTTGAAGTTACGGTTTAAGGATTCCATAGTTACAAGTCAAAATGTCTTTCCTTATTTATTTGACCCTCCCTTTAAACAGCGCTTCGAATTTTATGTCCTTTATTGCGGTCGTCCAACTTTGCAATTCTTTTAAAAAGAATAAATATGAATTTGTTCTATGATATTTTCTTTCGTTTCACAGAAAATCAATTAAAGGAAATTTGGCCTGATCGTTCGTTCTTCATTTTTGTGCACCAATAAATATTAAGAAAGAATTTTCAATCATTTTCGTGATTTTCTAAAAAGTTGTCTGAAGAAGAATTTCGCGTATTTTTGGTCTTAATATTCACTGCATTAGAGAAAATGTGAATTTTGGCATTTTTAAAGTAAAAAATCCCTCTAATGTGTTGTATGTTTTAGTTGACTAATTTATAAAGTTAACACTGGCAAGTTTTGGTCTGGATTGACATTAACTTTGAATATTAACGTATTTCATGAATAGTATAGTTAGAAAGTGGTTTGTTTCTTATTGTGTATATTGTAACCTCAGTTTATAACTATTTTTGTAACATGTAAAATTTGTCAGAATTTGTATTACTGTTTTGTTGCTTCTAAGTCGTTTGGTGTAAAGTTAAATATAGATTTGCTAAGGTCGATAAAAGTTCAGGGTTATTATTTGTTTACATTTTCATACGTGTCCCAAATCTAGAACTTTAACTTATAGGCAGAAATTTAAAGTATTAAAAATTATTTTCAAATGTTAATCCTGATTAGTATGGCTACGTGTGTTAAGAGAAAATTAAATTAGTCAAATACTGATGTGCAAAAAAGATCACTTCGGTAACCGGAAATTTGTCAGTTAATTTATACCTAAAGTCAAGCAAAGTTAATATAATACTAGTGTATGATTTTCTTTATTAATATTGTGTTGTTTAATTAATTTTCTTTTAATAAGTTATTTAATTATGAATTATAGCCTTGCCCCTGGTGTGAGTGACTAAATTTATCACCGCTTATTTCCCTTTGTACAGGTAATCTGTGGATCCAAAGATAAGTTTCAAAACTCCATGGTAGAACGAGACTAATTGAATAATTGGGTTTCCAGATGTTTCACTACTTTAGAAAATGATACCTAGCTTTCAAAACGTCTTACGATAATTTGGTTTTCCCCTTTAAACGACCACTTGAGAATGACAGTTGTTACTCATTCGTATGATGAGTTTGAGCTTTTGATTTTGCAATTAGATTAGGGACTTCCAGTTTTAAATTTTCCTCGGAATTTTGTAATTTTGTTATTCTATATATGGAATAAAACATTTATACTCTCTTTTGTTTCGGTCAATACGTGTTTTTATTATTGACTCAGTGAATATCAGTTTTTTAAATGTCATTAAAAACTAATCATTAACCTCATCAAAAGACAGTAATTGTATAATATAACATACATAATAACACCTTTAACTATTCGAGACATAGGTATATATGGAGTTATAAAGTATTGAACAAAACCTTTTCATAGACAATAGACATGTTGTTCCTATCTTCTATATACACTGAATGAACAGATGATTGTGTAGAATCCACTGTATAAAAGTACCTCTACAGAAGAGGAAATCACAAATGTGAAGTCAGGTTCGGTCAACTTTTCCTAGTTTTATTATAGTCTACATTTTGTCGACTGATTTTTAATATGTATTATTTAGGGCTGATTATGAACCTTAATTGGATTTGAATTGGCAGAATCGGACCGGATAGTACCTGTTCAGAGAAGCATTTTTAAGAGTTAAACACATTAATCCTTCATTTATTCATTGGCGTTAACACGGAACAACGAGATATCATATTAAGCTTGAAAAACACTGAATTTCGAATTAACTATTATATTCACAGAGAAATTCATGAATGTAAACAAGCGGATAAATTGTCTGGTGAAAACTTTTTACAGTTCTGTGAATAGAATATATACATTTTGCTGTCATTGTTGTTTTGGCTTCCTTGGTACCTCTATTCGGTGGCGATGGTACACAATGTGTAAGTACATTTTTTTAGTTAATGTAGTTTATCGTGAAATTTTAGTCTCATCAACTTGGCACTAAGTAAGCATGTTCATTGTGAGGTGGTATTCCTACAATATATGCCGATTTTTTTATTATATTGTGCACTGAACATGGACACATAAACGTGCGAGCGAGGCCATATAGATTTTGTTTTGATCGCTGTTGAGGTACCGTGTAAATGACAATATGTGTTGAAGGATATTTTGGCTATGCACGAACGAAAATGCATCCTAGCAACACAGCACACATTATCAAGCAAAGGACAAGTGGCTATGCAATATGCTCTGATTCACCGCAATTATAAAATAAGGTCGCAAATTTTGTACTTGCCATTGATACTAAATTCAACAAAACACAAACACGTTCAGATTTTAACATAAGACAGCCACTTGTTCTCTGGAGAGCGAAACATGCAGACTTTGATGTTGGTGGTTTATTGAGTGTTTGTTGAAAGTTTTTCTTCGGGGAGTTTTGGAAATTCACATTCTAACTTTATAATGGGTGCAATTTCGTATTTCGTTTCCAATTGTTTCTTTTTCAAAAGGAATGGGAATTTCCTTTATTGTGTGAAGAAACCTTTGTAACATTGTTGTTTCTTTTTTTCCATTCTCAGAAGTTGGTGTTATATATTTACTTGAATTTCATTATCACCAATTAGTTTTCTTGTTGTTAGCGTTTTCCAAACGTTCCTTGACGCATACGCTCTGTTTCCATATTTGTTTAAGAATTTAGGTTTGTTCTTATGCTGATCTGTTACACCACTTCACAGATTATGGAAGGGCTGAATCGTAAAATCGTATTAGCCACATTCTTTAAGTGCCTTACCCAAGTCACGAATCTGTAGTTCGTAGTTGTCGTTAGTTTAAGTCTGTAATATTTGTTATCGCTATTTTGTGCATTTTTCCTTTGATCTTTTTTGGTGATAATTTTCATATCATGCTACTCGCATGAGATGGGAAATTATCGCTAGAAACTAAGAAGCCACGTGGCGTTGCTAAGGAAATTGACATGAAATTGACAACGTCGTCATAGGTAAAATAGCGATAAACAGATTTTCATTGGATATCTCAACTCGATTGTTTTTCTCGCTTTAGCCGTGACCGGCTCAAGCGAGAAAATCAATCTCGCTGAGATAACCAACGATAATCTATAATTATCGTTGATTGTTTTGTTAGAAATAAGGCCGTTGGTTTTACTCATTTGATTGTTCTATCATGTCAAACTACAGATAACAACATGATGTGGCTTTTGCTCATAGTAGAAGGCCATATAGTGGCCAATTGTTGTTTGCATCATCGTCCTTCTGTTTTGGGATAAAAGTTGTCTCATTGACAGTCACACCACACCTCTATATTTGTTAAACAATAACAATATTAACTTTGATATTTATTGGTCAACAACCTTGTTTAACAACATGTATAGAATTTATATACAAATGTTTTACAAATAAAAAAGACAATCAAATCAAAAACCCTGTACAGATATGAACAATGGTCTGATTGAACTAAGTACATATATGGTATCGTATCTTTCATAGATACATAAAATTATTCAATATAAAAAGTATACTCCACAAAAAATAGTCTTCAAGTACATTTTTCCATATTTCAGTATATTTTGAAAGCAATATTTTTTCATTTCATCATTCAATTTAAAATTTCTATATAGATTCACCTTGGAGTTCGGTATTTAACTTAACTTTGTATTAATAATAAAATTAATAATTCCAACTTTAAACGATAAAGTGAAAGTAGAGATTATAATACACCAAAAAAATAATTAAAAGGGCTTAAAATAAAACTCCTCAGTATGCACTTAACTTTCATTTCAAAAAACAAGGTTTCAAAAAGTTTATAATTCTTATTATAATAACTTTTCTTCAAGTCTAAAATACCTAGTATGCTTAGGGGTATATCAGGGATGTTTTCAATCAAATTTTGTTTCTGTTGTAGGGTAATTTTTCTCTGGACGTTATATATTGAGATACATTGTAGATAAGTTGTAGACTATATATATAAATGATGATAAAAAACATCAACAAAATGGACAAAAGTTGTCATAAAAACATTCAGATCTTTTAAATAAAACAATTCACCTTCATGACTATTGTATAAAGGAGAAATAATATAGGAGACAACAATTATCCCTGATGTATAACTTATATAAATATACATTTATAAAATGTTTGTTAACACAAGTTTCTTATTTGCAATATGCAAAAAGAGCTTTTAAATATTTAAAATATATGTAACATAATTGCAATATGCAAAGCGATTTTTTAAATGCTTAAAAAACAACATTCTATATACAAACAAATGAAATTAACAATATGAACACAAATAGCACTTTCTGAAATGAGTTTACCCTCTGCTATATACATTCTTATCAAATATTTACATATCTACACATACTTATACTGCCTTGTTTAAATTCCATCAATAGACCAATCACAGCCTTCCTCTTTCTCTTTTTTGTCGGCTCTGCACTTGCGCACAATTTCGGAAGTAACGTACACTACAGTTCCTGACAAGCAGATGGCAAAGAGTATGTATATTTTATAAGTCATGCACACACTGCTGGCATAGGCAAATCCTAAGGTCATTCCGAGTCCATTAACGACTCTCAAGGAGGCAAACGCTTCTTCTAGCTTGTCAGGGAAAATTCTGCTTATTACACCTGTTAAAAAAAATGAATACCAGTTGTTAGACAACACATTGTCTTAAATTCTATTCAACGTCTTGATGTAATTTGAGTCCCCAGCGGGTAAGTTGGGTAATCATATTAAAATGAATATGTCCCTTATTAGTATTACACCAGCATTGAATTAGTGTCATAACAATCCCTAAGATAAGAGTTATAATTCTGTAATGTGTTTCAGTTAATGTAAATGTATTTCAGTAAAGTTTTGTTTTGTCAATCCAAAATCCAATTGCAATGTTGAAAATGATTTACTAGTAATCAGTAGTCTACTTCACTTTTGAAATACATAATTCTGTTTTTTTTATATTATTAAAAAGATTTAGAACTTCTCAAAGCAAATAATTAAACTAGTATTTGATGTTTCGCTGCTATTTGGTCAGTTCGGTAGAATATTCAAATTTATTTTTCAACGTGACGTTAATTTATTGAAGTCAATTTTTTAAGTAATGATAAGTTAAACAGACATTCCTTCTAACACTGAAAAAAGTATGGGGTCTAAACTGCAAAAGCATACAATAAAATACTCATACATATTGATATGGGTAGTCCCCTCTCATTTCTAAAACTATTCCTCTTTCAAACTTACAGTTTACTTGAGACATCCAGATTCCATCACCAACACCCCAGGCACCAAGCAACAGGAAGTAAAGATACAAATTTTCTTTGCCCGGTTGCCATACCAACATCACACCCAGCAAAACCAAATCAATGATGGTTGCTGTAAAGGAACAAGAATAAAGTCAGCCAATATACAAGTGCATCGAAATATTGAAATGACACGAAAGCTTGATAACAGCTTGACCTAACCCTTATTTGAAATTAACAAATTCTATGAATAGAATGGAAAACAACACTTGACACGTCCAATTAAAAATTGAGCTTCAAGTTGCTGCTCTCCGAAAGAAAAACCGGATGCAGAAATAAAATTGTAAACTCACCGATAATTCGTCATTAAGAGCCTTAAACGGGTATGGTACATTCTTACAATCGGGAACATCATGTTGTAACCTTCTCATGATTTCCATGACGTCCGGTACTTAAATTCTGGACAGACAAATATGCCTGGATGTGTTTGTTAAACACATATAACTGAAATTAGAAGTGCAAGGTGTCAGGATCATACTGGGAGCTCAACGGTTGCCACAGAGTGTAAATCTGCAACTGGACGAAGGATCTGTAATCTAAGTCTCATTAGTAAAATGTAAGAAAAGTAAGATTAGTAAAATAAAAATCAGAATACACCTGCAATAAACCCAAATTCTTTATTATTATGTTATAAAGCGTCTTTGACCCATCAAATATTGTAGAATTTGTCTTTGATAATTCGGAATTTGAAGGTAATCCGTCATCCAGAATGTCTTGGCAGTGAGTTTTAAGGAATATTTTTATCTTCAACCAAATACAGCTGTGTATATAAGTTACATGGTCTACAAGTTGTGTTGTGTCTTTTGGATTATATACGATGAATGTCCTGATACCTCATAGTTATATATAATAGGATTAATCATTTGATCCATAATATAAGTAATTAAACCGGTTAATATTTGATGAACGTTGACTGTTAATCTTTCAGCAATCCGGACCAAGTAAATCTTAGTGTGACCGAGTCTCAAACGTTTTAATGAATTTTTAATTACTCTCGTCCTGGATTGTTAAATTTACCTGGCATCTGCAATTAAATAAATAAAAATCAAATGTAAATAATCTATTCATGCAAAAATAAAATCCGATACCAATCAAATATTATCTAAAATTAAAATACGACATTACCTGCAGAAATCAGGCTAACATTGCCAACATGTTTCTCCAGTTTTCCACTTACAAATGAGCTGATGCTCCCACAAACTCCAAAACAAATCATCGTGTAACCAACCATATGGATCCCGAGTGGACAAGTCACAAAAGCCTGTAGTATAGAGAAACACATCTTTAAATAAAAAGTTATATTAATTCATTAATGACTTTTAAATTTGGATTCAATGTTTTACTTTTTTACCTATCAAGCATTTTATCAAGAGAAGAACCAATCTGAACAAAGCTTCAAAATTGCGCTTCGAATTATTAAATAAACTCATCATAGATACCAGGATCAAATGTTTATATTTACGCCAGACACGCGTTTTGTCTAAAAAGACTAACCAGTGACGCTTGAATCAAAAACTTCTTAAAAGGCCAAAAAAGAGTACAAAGGTGAATAGCATTGAGGACCAAAAATTCTTAAATGTTTTGCCAAATACAGCTAAGGTAATCTATTCCTGAGGTAGAAAAGCCTTAGTTTTTTTTTAAATTCTAAGTTTGGTTAACAGTTAATTCATTATTATGAAAGTACTTTTTTCATAGTGTTTTTATTCACTTTTTAAACACCGAAACATTACAATGAAACCATCTCCTGTCTAGAGGCTATGGAAACAATCTATAGTACTAAAATTAATGATTCCTGAATTTGTAAAGCTTCTAATTGAAAGGTTATTTCATACATTTTTGGTATTTTAGAATAACTTTATACTTTTTGTTGAATGTATAATGTTACAGTAAATTGATAATTTTGTTTAAAGAAATAACAAATTACATTTAAATTTAACCAGACAATATTACCTTGGTAACTTCAGCCATCACAAAACCAAGCTCCATGTTGCTGTAGAAAAACATTATAAAACAGGACAAAAATCTTGGTTCCACAATGCATCGCAGGACTGCCGTGGCTTGGTTTGCTATATGCTTAATGTTTATTTTAGAGGTCCGATAGTTTTTCAGTCTATCCATTAAAAACAGAGGTAGAATGAGTGCCAATACTGTGGCTACTCCATAAATACCCAACAAATTGTATCTTGTCGTCTCAGTTAGACCTCCAAGTTCGATGGGATATGAATGACAGTATTTTGACCCGCATATACTAAGTTTATTCTCTTCATATTTTGATAGGTTTGAAAATGGAATGTCCATGTTCATAGAATCATTCAAATTGGAAATGGACTTGTATACAATGTTTTTAAGATCAGTATTTGTTGAGATCGTTTTGTTCGTAGCATCACTTTGGTCATTTAACACAATGGATGAGATCAAGTTTCCAGCTACAACAGACAACTGGAAAAAGCAGAAAAATACACCAAAATATTTCCCTGCTACGTGGACGGTTCTTTTATCGTTTCTGATGGCAGTTGATCGTGCAAGGTAAGTCACGTATGTGCTGACAGCATTCCACAACAAAGCACTGGCCGCTCCCTGTAAAATTGAAGCGGGTACCAGGATATAAAAGTTAGGAGTAACATTGGCAGCAACGTATAATAAATGCGCGAATATGGACAAGATGAGACATCGCTTTGGTCGAAATTGTTGGATCAGACTGGGCGTAAATAAACTGAGTAATGTAAATGCTGCCATACTTCCTGTTAATGAGTATAATCCAACACCACCATCGTGATTAAGACTGCTCTGTAGATTTCTGAGGGATGAAAACGCAGCATTCATTAATGCTACTGATACGCTTATCACTAAGAGATTTTTAATTTCATTTCCTTCAAAGAAAGACTCCTCTTCCATTGGGACTGGGTCTGGAACCTGATTAATTAATACTGGTAGTAGAGTAGAACCTTTCATTGAACTTTTACATGACAGATCTTGACTTAGATTTATTATTGCGTTTTTACAAACTCTTTCTAGTCTTCTGACACCTGGACTTGGACAGGAAAATTCATCAATGTATGCATTACTTTCCCACAAGGGCGTATCAATTTTGAGTTCATCGTGTAAATGAGGAACAATCTCGACAATGGATATTTCGAACCCCTTACTTGATCCTTCTATAAACTCTTGAAACAGTGTCTCATCATCTTGAATGCACGTATATTCTTTCTCCTGTTCACCTTTAAGTAAGGAAGCAAGCTGATTTTCAGTACTGGTAACAGAATCGATATATGCTGGATTTTCGAGTAAGTGAATATTAGCATTGTCGTCTTCTGATCCGGTTTCACTATCTTCCCATATTTTGTTTTTATCACGTGCTAAAAATGCTGTTCCACTCTCATTACTGGTAACAGAATCAGTGTATTCGGGGTTTTCTAGACTTTCCATCTGTTCTGCTGACTGGTCAATTGTGTTATCGGTCTTTATGTCCATATCTGAACTTCCTTCCATCTTTCCACTGGTGACAATTGTTGGCAGTGATTCCATACCAGATTGACCTTGTTTCGATTCTATATTATAGGTTCCACCATAGTCACTATCTAAAAAATAAATAAATAAATTTTGGAAATACTTGGACAGGACATTAACAGAAACGAGTTAAGTGTTTAAATGACCGTAACATCTATAATCTGTTAAATCTAATGACTGTATAATCATTAGGAATATGGAATGAGGGTCCATGCAGATTTGACATTTGTTTGGCCTATCGCTTATTTAACATACGAAGACACTAACCGTCAGATGGAGGATGATACATCAAATGTCCCTGTTTGAAATCATGTCAAGAATACCTTACATAATACGCAATAGGCGACATGCAGAAGCGACATAAATTTAAATATTCCAACCAATCTATTACAGTGCAAGAATCTTCAATGTGCATGATTTCTTTAACTGCTTGATATTAAGAAAAACATATTCATAGAAAAGCATTCCAGAAGTCGATTCTATTTCTATGCCTGTACTTAGTCATGAATATAGCAGTTGTTATAGAGTAGTCCGTTTTATGACTGTTGCATTTCAGTACTTCTGTTGTTCATTTGTTTTCCTCTTAAAGTTGATTCGTCTCTCACGTTTTCGTTTGTGACCTGGATTTGTGTTTGGCTTAATCGATTTATGACAGCGGTATACAACTGTTTCCATAATCTCTCTCTATATATAAATATATATTGGTTGTTTGGTGTATAAATTTAACTGCTCCGTCAGTTGATGTATAATCCTTCCAATCACCCATCTGTCGGTAGGATATCATTCCAAAGTTTGGGCTTATATAAAATTCCATGTTCATATTCTATGTAACCTTAATCAAAAACTAAGTTTGTAACTTACTTTATCAAAGCAGAGATAACATTAATATGACTGTTCTGATGCTGTTAAAGTTATATACATTTAGTCCGTCCCTACACTTTTGAACCTGATGACGTTGTGTCCTGCGTACTTAACGGTATCAGAAGTATTACAAATATTATCCAACCAGCGATATACATGCAAAAATATTGCATTACATGTCTCTGATCTAACCAAATTATCGATGTAATCTTAGTTACTTTGGTATGTTGGCGTTAACGTTTATAAACTTTGTATAAATACTTACCATTATTCATGTCGCAAATGTCGCTTTATTCTTCTCTCTTCTTAACTGAACTTTGAATTTTGCAGACTGAAAATAAATTAACACAATAGTTCATTGCTTGTATTGTTTCCCGTTTACAATTGTTATGACTAAGCATTATAATACATTAAAAGTCAATGCTCTGTTGGCCATTCGTTTGTATATTTTCTCCTTATGTCAATAATCGGAATGTTTAACGATGAATAGATAAATATCATTCTCCCCCTCAAATCTCCACAATTAGTTTTTATTATATTTTGTAGGATTTTTGTTTTTTTTGTTTCTTTGTATGGTCAACTAAACTAGATTAATTTGTTTTACAAGGTTTTAAATATATCCTTATATCACCAGTATGATATCGAATTCATCTGTTTATAAATCAACAAGAACTCTCCGAAATCTGCTGCACAGATGTCATGTCATGCATTTCACAGACTATTTCATTTCTTAAAGTTCCGAGAATAGTTGATAAAAGTACTTTTTGTCAGCTAACTGTAGGTAGCATCTTAAAATAAAAGTATGGTCTCGCAGACTGGCATGTTTCCATGAAACTGTACAAGACAATATAAATGTAAGAAAAAGAAGACCGAAATCTGCACCATGCTAATCCTTTCACAATTAGAATGTAAATCTTTTGACATCAGTGAGCCCCACCCAACCCTCCATAAAAGAAGTAGGTATGTTTTGTGTGGTGATTTGTTTCCAATCTTTTCAGACCTAAAGTACTGTGGATTCATTTATTTTATTGGGTACCAATTTTTCGTGGATTCGGAAAACCTTACATATTCGAATATCCAATGTCATGGTTTTGTAAAAATCTGCATATATGCTTATAGAAAACTTGTTATTACTTTAACATTATATTTTGTGGTTCAAAGAACATTGGTATCCAACGCAAAATAATGAACCCACAGTATACTAGGGTATCTATTACCTTCTTCGATGGTAATCCCTGAGAAAGCATAAATGTCCTCAATTGAACACAGATATACATTTTTCCTGCAGTAGACGACTTCTTCCACTCCTATACTAATTCTATGCTGACAATAAGTATACGAGTTCGAGGAAGAATGACTAGTCCACTGACATGTTCACAACTTTTTGACCTGAATTCTGGACTGAACTTACTTTTTCACCTAGAATTATCAAAATCAAAAAGTATCATAAGTAAACATGTCAAGATTTCGAAGATTCAATTATCTATAAAACCAATTTAGTATTGACAAGGTGTTTGGTTTGCTTTCTAGATCTTTGACCTTGTTAATCTATAAAGTCATCCTAATTTAGTTGACACTTTGTCATTCAAACGCTCAACTTTGCTGAATCGTAGGTTCAAAGTTTAGAACTATTACATATTACTACATCTTTATCTTGGAAGCTTATACCTTGAAAAAATAGTCAGGATGCATATTAAAAAAAATATATACTGTTAATGTTTTTACATGTTTGCTTTGTTCTGTATAATTACTATATTTCTTCATAATATGTTGTTATTGGAAACATTGAATATTTTTTTTATGTATTCCTTTTATATGTTAAACGTCACCCAGGTGACATTTGATTGTAAACAGGGATATGTGTTTAAAACCCTTTCATCTTTTTACTTCAAGTTCTGTGTATCTTCCAAAATATTAAAGCTTCCAAAAACTAATGCGCCTATAGTTAAGCCAGAACTTTTACCATGTCATTTATGCACACAAAGCACTATGATTGTGTAAACAAAAACATTTCTTTTCTTCAGGATTTAAATAGGAAAAGGTTAAAATATTAATCCGGATGCAAAGTATAGATTAAAACCTCACCAAATATGCTTAGAATAAGTTTGTTCGTAAACAAATATTGTTTATATACTTTTTTATTGGGCAGTTTTGTTTACGATATCCTTCATTAAAGTAACAGTAGTATTCCACTGTTCAAAAGTCACTAATTGATTGAAAAAAAAACATTTTTTCTGCTTACAAACCAAACCCAAAATCAAGGGAAACACATTAAGAGGAAAACAAAAGTACAACAGGAAGATTGAACTGCAACCACAATAACCGCTAACATACATAGAAACAAACTATTTGATAAAATCTTCCAGATTCCTGACTTGGTACGGGACATTGTATGGTGGGTTGAAATCGGTCCAAGGCTGATTGTCAGCTTGAGTCAATTATGTTTTCTATTGTTACTGCAATTAATGATTTAGTACTCTGCATCAAGCCAAATTCTCGCAACCTTGATTGTGATCAACCTTCAGACATACAATTGTGTATTCACGAGCATTTCCACACATTCATATAGCACATGCACTTACACACAACATTTAAACTATATCGATTTGTATTAACTGCAAACTTTTTAAATTCCCAGTGTAAATTGATTTATCATCGATATGGTCAGATTTATCAACTGATTATAAAACATTCAGATTTTCAAAATAGTTAGTCTTTTTCACCCACAGGAATGGCTTATCTCTTTTTCAAAACCGTTTGAAAGTTTGGTTCATCTATACTCGTTTTTCGTAATTGTTTTTTTTTTTTGCCTTTTCAACTTTTATGACTCGCGGGTCTGGCATACAAATTGATTATCATCATGTCTATTATGAGCTTATTCTAAAGTACCTTTAGTGAAAGTTTATTCTAATATATTTTCATACAGCCTTACAATCGTCCGCCCTACTCGTTTGAAAAGTAAGAGTTGATGTATAAATCATTCCCTGTACTTGTAGTGGATAGTGAAATTTGCATAACATCAGTCCTTGTATATATGTAAGGAATATTGAAGTTTGAAGTACAGTCACGAGAATGTTTCGTGTCGTGAAATGTAGTCATGCCATCTAGAAAGATTAATTGATTAGACTTTACATGGAAAACATAACAACAAGGAAAATGATATGCAAGTTGTATTTCGGATTAATTTGTCTGTAAAAAATTTTACGTCTTAGATAATGTTATATAATGATACTATAAGGTTTAACTTAACAACCTTGATTTTAAGATGATAAAGATTTCTATCATTTAAATACAGCCTTCAGTTTTTGTGGTTCGAAATTTCTCTAAATGTACATTTTCTGTCTGTATTTTGTATATCGAAATGAGAATGAGTGTCCATGATCACAAAATAGAAAGAAACAGACATAAAACATTGGAAAAGAAACTTTTGTACAGAAAAGTATTTCAAATTTGGTTGAAGATGAACATCATTTTATCATACATTGTCCAGAATATCTTGATGAGATTTTACAACTAGAGAAATCTTTTTAAGTCACTTAAATGAATAAAAATTCATATGATTATGTACTAAAGAAAATGTGTCCGTCCTTAGATAATAAGGTAGTAATATATATTATTAAATTTCGTAATGTGAGACGAAATGTGAAAAAATATCGGTATGTGTGATTAATATAACTGGTGTAATGTTTTCAAAAAAATATATGTTATTTATATAAGATAAAGAAACATATTAATGATTATATTTATTTTATGAACTGATATCTATTTAATATATTATTTCAATGTGAAAATGTTACGAAATCAAATGTTATGTTTATGTATGTAAATGTAATGATACCCTTAAATGTCCTCAAATTGGAACTTTATATTCTTCTTATTCTAATTCTATACTCTTGATACGAATGACGGACTATTCTATTGGCATGTCAACAATATTTTAACCTTGATTTTGGACAATTGGTATTTACACAAATAACCTCGAAAATCGATATGCATCATCATTTAAAAGACCAAGGATACAGACTCACTTAACTTTAAATCCTATATGTTGATCTGAAAATTTTAACTTTTAACCTTGTAACTCTTATGAGACATAACGTCTACAAAAGATGAATCCAATTTACAAAATCTTTAGACTTTTTCCTCAGCTTGCACCTTAATTCCTAACATTGAAACAAGTCGAGTATTTGCCCTTTTGATATGTATTTTAGCATTGCCATATCTCTCACAGAACCTGTTGTGATTTAGAAATAATAACCAAAAAATAAATTTGTTTACATTCCTCTCTGGTCTATGTTGTTAAAATGAATCTACATTGCCGATAGCTGCTACATTTTTTTTAACTAACAGACATCGAACAGTTGACATTATATTATTGATAGGGATTTGAATAGAGAGGCGACAGATACCAAAGTGACATTCAACTTAAATGAAATATTTAGTTGCGTTTATGTTTATTCATTTCCTAATTGTGAGTTTAAGTGTTCAACATAGTTGTCCTCAAATGATAACCGGTACAGTAATACCAAAATTTTTAAAACGTTCCCAGTGGTTGAAGATGTGTAAGGAATATACAACTTATTATAAGTATAAGAAATATAAACCACTGAAAAGATTAATTTGTTCAGAATATGGTTCAGGTGGTATTTGGGGGTTAAATAGACTGATACGTAATGTTTTTAATTATATGTAATAGTAATTAACAGGGTAGACACCGTAAAGTAATCTCTTAAAATAAATATTGTCCCTTCTGTAAAAATGTGAAGATGAATTTCATTTTACTTTACCATGTTTACAATGTTAAATTTAAGAAGAACGTAGGCAATTTTTTTTCTCGGAAAATTAAGAGCATCACTTTTCACAACTGTTTGATGAGGGAAAATTTTTAATTTATATTTACATTTTACGAGTATAACACAACTAAAGTTATCCTAAAGTAGGAGTAATTATAATTTTTTTCCGTTAAGAATGTGGGATTTTCATCTTGATGTAGGTTTACTTTTTATATGCTCAAAACTAATAATAGAAGACGAATAAAGGGTTCTTGTTTTTGCATATTGATAATTAGGTATATGCCCATTAAACACTTTGACGGTTTAAAATTTGGGTTTCGTTATACTTTATCAGGCAATGTTGTTTGTGTTCATCGAAGGTGCTCATAGAAACTACAACATTCATTTTGAAAAGAAAAATAATTAGAATACCGAACTCCATAAAAAATTTAAAGCAAAAGCTCAAACACATCAAACGAATGGAAAAATATCTATCATATTCCTAATTTTTGTAGCAAATGGTTGATTAAATATGGTTTATAGCTAACTCTTTCACTTTTATGTCAGTAGCATAACATCCAAATATATCAACATCAATACGAACAGACATACTAGGTAAAACGGCAAACACAAATGCAGGTTTATTATGATTTAGATTGATTTTAATTGCGCATTTTGTTGTATGCACCATTTAAACAGTTGTTTGAAATTATGTCTTGGATTATCATATTATTGAATATTGGTTGCTAGAAAAGAGAAATTACTGCAAGCGACCACGTTTTTACGTAGACTTGGTTTCATTTTTACTATGTATTTTAGTAGTTGAAGAGTCTTAAGGTTCGACACACGTCGACACAAAACAGTAAATTTACACGATTAAATCGACAAAAACATCAGACTTTTAGAAGTAAAAAATATATTTAGAGATTTCGAGGCACTTACACATTCTTGGCTTTCCAAAGTTTTGCTTTGATCTATAGCTTCAGATGCATATAGTTAAAATGTTGTTTTATCTATTTCATACGTTTGATTGAGATAGGTGTGTTGTGTTTGACAAGTAAATTAAGATATCTCAAAATCAATGCATTTTTATGTATAGTAGCAGTAGTATATATGGAATAAAAATCCCAAAGCGGATTATCAGCCATAGTCAATTATGTTTTCTATTTGTACTGCCATTTTTACTTCAATTAATGATTTAGTACTGTGCAGCAAGCCAAATCGTGCAATCTTGATTAGATTTAATTCATTTAACTTAAAATATTCAAGTGCACTTTAGTGCTTTCAAATTACAAGCGAACATATAACACTCATCATAGATTCCAGGCTTAAAATCCTGTTCGCCAGTCTCGCGTTTGATCAACAAATCAGTGACGCTAGAATCAAAAATATATTGATGCTTTATTTATATGATGCTGACTTATTATATGAGCTTCTCGTGAAGAATGAAAAGCTATCATTATGTTGTACGCATTTATATTAAAACAATTAAGGTGCTGTGTTATGATTGCAAGAGACATTTATCAACCAAAGTTCAAATAAGGTGGATGCTACCCCATCGAACTTGAAATACAGGATACTACATAACTTCAAAAATTGACATTCGCTTATAGATTGACGATGGTCTACGGCTTTACAACAAACTCATGATTTTAACGCGTTCTTATTGTGAACTTTCAATTTCTATGCAGAAACATTCCACCAACACCTGCATCCGCAGTTTATATATCTCTTAAATGATACGATTTCCAAATCTTGCATTTCCATCAAATTCATTTTGAAAGAGGCTATTGAACCAAGAGTTCAAAATATTGTACCTTAAATCACCTCTTCGTAAATTATATGTCTGTCTTAGATGGAAGATATTCGTTATTTTTCTGCGGTGTGCATGTTGTGTCGACTACTATATTAGTTGTTTGATTTTTTTCTCTGTAATGAGTGTTCCTTGTGTTTGTTCTGTCTCTCTTTGAGTGATTTTATTTTTTCGATCTTTTTAACATTGTCATATACGCGGGAGGTTTGACTGGCAATAAAATCAGTTCAACTCACTATTTTTTTTTCTTAAAATGTTCAATACCAAGTCAGGAATATGGAAGTTGTTATCAAATAGTACCTTTCTATGCATGGTGGCGTTGTTTTTGTTGGACTTAGGTGTTCCTGTAGTTCTTTTGCTTTCCTCTTATAGCTAATGTGTCTCCTTCGGATTAAGTTTGTAACACGGATTTTTTTATTCACAATCGAATTATGACTTTTAAACAACAACATACTCATGTTGCCATTACGGCACCATAACAAGTTGATTGCCCGTTTTGGAATATTTGTGTCAAAGATAACGACGTCACGGACATGTTCTAATTGTTGTTACCTCATTCCCTTTATGTAACCTATAGCTGTATTATAGCAATCGATTCAGATACATCACCGTGTTTTAACTTACATTGGCAACATGAAAGATATCACATGTGGAGCCGGATCTGCTTGCCCCTCCGGAGCATTTGAGATCCCCCTCTGACATTTTCCTATATTTTCGTGTTGCTCATTTTTAAGGTTTTTATGTTGGGTGTGTATACTATACTGAATTGCTTTAAGTCGTTTTGAGTTATTTGTCATAGCATTGTCAGTTTAATTATTCTGAACGTACAAGTTTGGCTATCCTTTTCGTAAGATAATTGAGGACTCAACAACCATACATTGTATATATTCGCTTCTTAAGTTTTGACTTTTCTGTATACTGTACAATCATTCTCGTTCTCTTGGCTGATATATTAAAATATCTAGCCATTTAGCAAACCTGTTTCTGCAATATTCGCAGCTTTTGTTGCTCAAGTTTATATAATGAAATAATAAAACACAATTGTAGTCCTTTCTAACATATATTTTATAAAGACGTACATTTTACTTAGTTGGTACATCTCACTAATTTCAAATAAATTGTTTTTTATTTGAAGTTAGAAATCATATCCTGCATAAGTAGAGAGTAGTGAAATTTGTATAAAATGATTCGCTGTATATCCAGTGGGCGGTTAAATTTGTATAAGATCATTCATTTACACGTAATGGATGATTATATTTGAAGTACAAAAAGAAGTCCAGAAAAACATCACACATTCAGATCACGTAGATGTTTCCTGTCGTGAAATGTAGCCATGACATTTAGCGCGATTAATTGACGTAAACTTGGGCTTTTTATCAAACCTAACAACAAAGAAACTGATCAAAGTATGTTGCATGCATGTCATAACTCGTATAAATTTAGTACATTTTTTTGATAACCATCATAAAGTGGTTATGTGGAGATTTAGAAAAGAAAAAAAAGAAAAGAAAAATATAATCAAATAGAGATATAAGTGATTAGTCCGAATAAGATCTTAATATATGTCTTATATTTTTTCTATTTTTGCTATTGAGTAAAATAGTATTGGTTGTATGAATTTGTACAGAACTCAGTATTTTGGGTCTTCAAATTCGTATATTTTATTTTATAACGTTTTTAATAATGCGTCACTGATGAGTAAAAGACACGTGCGCGTTTGGTGAATACAATTTAAATCCCAGCATATCTGATGAGTTTGTTTACTCACCTTGCAAATTTCTGCTGCTAAATTATATACATCAACGTATATAAATTTGGAGCAGACAAAATTTTACATTTAAGTCCAAGTGGATTATTTTATTAAGCTAAGAAAGCTAATCATGATACTGGTTATTTTTTTAAAGTTGCAAAATTATCTTAAAGAATAAAAAGAAACTGATAGTATGTGATTATACTCAACCTATTCCGTTTTTCGATTTGTTATAAAATATTTCTGATATTCGATATTCGAAATGGACTAAAAATTATGATAGAAAGTGATTCTAAGAAAATAAATTTGTAGATAAATTTGGAAAAAGATTTATTTTTTTAGTATATTTTACAGTAATGGCTTTCTAATCCCGAAATAATTACGAACAAATATTAATTATGAAGGTTTGCATATTATTTACTTTACGACTTTTGTATGAACCAGTAATTTTTATTTCCTTTTTTTAAATTGTTCATCGAATTCCATCTGTAATTATATTTGTATTAAATTTTATTTTATTGCAAATTAGAAGATACTGAACTAAGTAACTTTCCCATATGGAAAAACAATATTTCACATTTTAATTTAGGACATTTTCTTGTCGTTTTTAATCGACAGAAGAAGATACTTTGTTTTTTCTGAGGTTTTGGTTAATAGAAAAACAGTAAATGATATTGTGTTGCTATTCAAATACTAGTATTTGGCATGTACACACAATACGGCGAAATAGAGTATTGAAAATTTTGGATTAATGTAGAAAAATACTCTTGTGTATTCCTTCATCTATAGAAAAAAAACAGTTAAAATTAACCATAAGTGATCAAATTAATTGTAATATCTTCTCATGTAAATTTCAGTTAAATCAATTAATGACTATCGACCAGAGGTATACTACTACTGTCTTTATTTATCATTAGATCAATTATACAAGTGTAACGTAATTTTATACTTGTTTGCCTAATACTGTTTTATGTTATTAAATAATGTTGCATGTTTCAATTAGAAAAATACAACAAATATGCGAAAAATATATTTCACTTTTTAGATGGTGCAATATCTTGAAGATAAGTTGCGTATATACAAAATTTAGTCCTGGTATCTATGATGAGTTTATTATTTGACCTGTAAATAATTCATTTTATTTTATAAATATGAGATTTAGAAACTGTATTTAATTTAACTAACCCTCTTTATTTCTAGTAGCTTTGAACTAAATTTTGCAACTAAATAAGAATGTATTTACAGTTATTGTACAGTAGACATTTGTCTAGATTATTATAACGAATAATAAAAATAGACGGAGCGCAAATTATAAACGTAATAACGATGAACATTTTAAGGATTTTATTATTTTTGGTCTTGCTCGGAATAAAATGAACATGATTTAAGATGAGGAAATATATGTAGCTTTATATCTATATGATCATTTAAATCATTTGAATGTGAAAATTTTATTTGTTGGGTGTTCAAAAGTAAGCATGTTGTTTTCATTATATAAATGTCATGCTGCCTTTCGAAGTCCCATAATTGGAACAAACACTATTCTTATATTGCATTTCTTTAATAAACTCTTATTTTCTTCTTTTTCCTAAATAAGACTAGTTTCGTCTGTGTCACATGTTTTCACTTCTTTCTAACAAATGTTATCGATACTCTAAAAATGTTGTGTTCTGGAGAATTGATCCAAAAGAGGGTCATTGATAGTACAAAAAATGTATTAAAACGCTAAATCCAATACGTAACTCAATCAATCAGTACAAGATCTACATACAGCAAAATAGAATATTAGTATTCATGAAGAAATGGGGAAATAACAACTTTTTAATAACTATATAACCCCATGAACTAGTAAATAACCTGTCAGCTACATGAATAGCTATTGTACATTATGCAGGTAAACACTCTTGCTCGGGTCATACGAAGGACAGGGGCGAATATTGACCAGAACTTGAGAAAAAGATGATTAATAAATAAATACATCAGATTTCGGAATTTCAAACAGAATATTAGAATATGATGATGAAATATGCAAAAAAAAAAATTATAACACTTTATTTATAACAACTGAAGCCTTTGTTGTTCCAGTTCTGCAGACGGAAATATTAAACAGCTGTAGATTAAAGCATACCCGGTATTAACCAGATCGATGTTAATGCATACAAATATGTTTATTATTTTAATTAGATAAACTATCAACTTACCAAAAGTGAATTATACAATAGTTCGTGCTTAATCGTATTCGAATTTTTAACTTCTTTCTTCCAGAATATACCGCAACACTGAAACAGCAGTTTGTTTACACTGTTCTGCGCATGCTACAAACGGCTAGCCCATGCGGATGGAAACATAGATAATTGGATTCATATATTTTGATGATAATAAAAAGGTCATTTTGATTAAAAAATTGTTTCAAATTTATATATGATTACAGGTAGATATAAAGAGTCGAGACTTTTACCTGTTTCTTTGTTTATTAAACGTTATTCTATTTTTAAATGCAAACTCTCCCCTATATGGAAGTGTAATGGTCTTAAATTTTAAATAGAATCGTTGCAAGGGGAATCTAGCTAAAACCAGTTCTATCCACCAATTTCGAGTTAGCTGAGAATACAGAAAAGTATAGATATATTCTATGAACGTAGCAAATACACAACAAAGCAAAAGGTTAGGCACAGGATATGTTACTAAATTTAATCGGATAAATGATCAACCAGCTGTGTAATGCTTTACTTTGTGCGTGTGTATTCGCCGTATCGATTTAAACAAGATCAATACACGCAAACTACACAATATTACAGTAGGAACGGAAATTACATGTTTTGTTGTCAATAAATACTGAAACTGTGAAAATATTTATTATTGATGAGAATATATTTGATTAAAGAAATGGTGTGTTGTCCACCTGAACTATAATTATCACGTTAAAGCAGTGATATATATATTTATAGTTAAGCGTAAAATATGAAAATTGCGTGATCTATTTATACTGATGCAGTTTGTTCTATTTCTTCGAGATGTTGTAAAATTATATTCACATACACCCGTGTCCTTTTCAAATCACATAGATATATTTTGTCTACCATCATTGTGACATTCTTCTTAATTATTGGGGAAATTCCTTTTTCTCATTGTATTTTTTATGCACTTGGAGATGACCGTTTGAATGTAAGGGGGAGGTACAAATGAATATCCTGGTTGCGTAAGAACTAAAAAAAAAACGTAGACGGAATGGAAATGTAGAATCTGCACCAAAAACAACAAAAGAAGAAATTGCGTACAAAAAGTGGAAATAAATCTATAAGCGTGACTAGCAGCTATTGAAAATCTATATTAAAAAAAGCTCTTGCCACCTCCCCCTTTTGCTGAGAAAGGTTAAGAGAATCATCTTCATGTATATAAATGAGAAAATAGCTTGTTATAATTCGATTTGAAATGCGTGAAATATTTGCTACTGAACGATAATCAAACTACAAGCAATCAATCCTTGTTTAAGGGTATTCATATTTTGGGCAAAGCAATGACGAGCTCAGGCAAAACTGTCTGTAGAATAATCAGTCTGTTCTATTTTGGTTATATCGATTGATGACCGTGCTGTTAAAAAATTCTCACTGTTCAGTTACTGATATTTGAGTGACGATGATTTAACTACATCGTTCCGTTACCAATATATGAGTGACCTGATTTAGTATCATCGTTCAGTTACCGATATTTGAATGACATGATTTAATATAACCGTCCAGTAAACGATATTTGAACACACATTATTTGATATCACCTTTCAGTAACCGATATTTAAGTGACATGATTTAGTATCGTCGTTCAGTTACCGATATTTGAGTGACATGATTAAGTATCAATGTTCAGTAACCGATATTTGAGTGTCATAATTTAATATCACCGTTCAGTAACAGATATTTGAGTGACATGATTTTATATCACAGTTCAGTTAACAATATTTGAGTGACATGATTTAATATCAATGTTCAGTGACCGATATTTGAGTGACATCATTAAATATCACCATTCAATTAACAAAATTTGAGTGACATGATTTAATATCACCGTTCAGTAACCGATATTTGAGTGATATGATTAAGTATTATCGTTCAGTTACCGATTTTAGAGTGACATAATTTAACATCACCGTTCAGTTATCGGACATGATTTTATATCACCGTTCAGTTAACGATATTTGAATGACATGATTTAGTATCATCGTTCAGTAATCGATTTTTGAGTGACATCCTTGACTTTAACCGTTTAGTTACCGATATTCGAGTGACATGATTTAACATCACCATGCAGTAAACGATATTTGAGCAACCTGATTTTATATCATTGTTCAGTTACCGGTATTTAAGTGAAAAGATTTTACATCACCATTCAGTAAACGATATTTGAGTGACATGATTTTATGTCACCGTTCAGTAACCGATATTTGAGTGACATGATTTAATATCACTGTTTAATAACCGTTGTTTCAGTGGGATAATTTGATATCACTTGAATAAATATATCTTGCTTGCGTTTTAATTTGTAACTATGAGGGTTCGTTGATACAGCATATAGTAGAAAGGACTCATTGGATAAATACATTGGTGGTTATTTTTGTAACTTTATACTCGAAATAGTATTCCATATCACCTGATATCAACCCCAGATTTTAGTAGGGTTCGTGTTGCTTAGTCTTTAGCTTTTCTATGTTGTGTACTGTTGGTGTTTTCTTTTTTAGCCATGGCGTTGTCAGCTTATCTGTCGTCTCTCTTTTTGAAATGAAAGAATGATGAACAGTTTGTTTATTTAAATTGTTTTGCTTTTAAATAAAATCAACACTTGTGTACATGTGTGCCCGGTTGTTATAAAACATTTTCATTGCTAATAAAAAGGGGCTCATACAACACTCTTTCTGTGTAGAGCTTTACGATAAAAGCGATTTCAGACCTCCAGTATCAAAACCGTGTTTGCTTATGAACTGAAATATATTTTATTTTTGATTGTTTTTGTATACTATAGTTTGTGGTTGTTGAGCATGGTTGTTTCTTTGGATGAGGGGGTCTTGAATCGGTGTCTTATAACCCATATATTCCAGTATCATAGAGTAAAGGACTGTACTTATTCTGATTGTCAATTTCTTGATCTACATTTTCTTAATACTCTGTTCTAGAAAAAAAAAGAGAACTGGATTTTAAAATAAACTTGTTCCAATTCCGGGACTGCGTGATTTGTAGTCATGTGTTAGGTCGTTGCTTTTAGTCATTGATGGAACTTGGAATTGGTGATTAATCTCGACAAATGTATGCACACATTTTCTAGACTTTGGACGATTAAGAACTTGAAGTACTCGTTGATGTTTAGTTTGGTACTTGACACTGAAATGGCGTATACTCCTTATATCTCCTCCCCGAAATCGACAAATACTTATGGTAGAGGCTATTGGGCGTATTATTGTTGATTTATCTCTGATATTTCTTACTTCGGAACTGCCTGTTGGATGAAACGATGAACTAAAAAGCAGACGACAAACGTTCAAGTCATATGCTAAAGCTGTTAATAGTTCCAACACCTTCGATCAATATCGCATCGATCCGGCTTGACAATACGTACATACGAATTAAATAAAAGTGAACAAAGCTTTATCCTTAAATGTCAGGGAATATGACATCAAATCAATAAAGTACGAAATATTTACCAAATCCATATAGACAAATATCAGAATTATGTAAATCTTGTTTTTTTTTTACTATAGTCTACACAGAGATACGAGACATTATTTGTATTTCCAATGAAAGATCCATATAGGCAAAATTATAACAATGATCATATGAATATAGGTAATACAACAACAGCTTAATAATGTACTCATAAACCATAATGTTTAATAATTAAACTAGTTTAACAAAAAATATGTTGGTGAAGTTAGAGGATACAAGAATGCATGAGCATTTGTAAACTCATCCAGCATAAAAAGGGATTGCAATTTCATCCTTCTTTTGTATAATTCACTGAAGTCGGAAATTTAATAAAAAATCTTTAAACTTAATCTTCGATTAAAGTATAAACATTTTGACAAAAATCCATAAAATATAACTTGTTGAAGGCCGTACAATGACCTATGGTTGCTAACATCTTACGTCATCTGGTCTCTGCATGAGAATTGTTTCGTTGGCAATCATACCACATTTTTTAACTTTTAAATTTTATATTATCGAGTCTAACACGTGGTGTTAAAGTATTTTTCATAAGTTCTACTTGTATATTTATTTTATTTTTCAACATTTTTATGACGAGGACTTTCAGTAATAAAATAAAAGCTTATATGTATTTAAAAGATAATACATGTATATAACTTTCGTTCAAATGAAATTTTGTTTGTAGTACCAGAATGAAGTGTGTATTTCCCCCCCCCCCCTCCCCAAATCAATTCTAGAGGGGGAATAGGACCTTTATCGGGACTCTGGGATCGGGTGTTTAAGCTTGGGATTTTGGGATTTACCCCTTCGGGATCCGGGAATTCTTTTTTTCGAATTTCTGGATCCGGGATTTTTATTTATTTAAATTCTTGACTCCTTCTATCACCCCTCATTCTAAAATACAAGAAAGGTTTATATCAAAACTGTTGGTAAGTAAAGTTCAAGTACGCAACTAGAATTGCGATGCTGTGAATTTTTTATTAAGCTTCAAATACTTTTAAAAGATTAGCCTGCTTTGAAATTAATACAAAGGAAATTAGTCTTAGTGCGAATATACTACTGAACTTCAATTGGAATTGTAGACGATATGCACTGAAAACTACGTGTTAACATGACAGATGTTGAGAACATTGTAAATAAACGTGTAAAAAACGTGAATTATTATGTACACGATTTATATAATAGATGATGAAATGTATGTAGGTTGATTTATAATAAAATGAATTTTCAATATTTCATTTCATTTTTTTTTTCTTTTCAAATGGCCCTGAACTGGAACAATAAATATTCTTGATGTTACATGTATACATGTAAAAAAAAAGGTTTATTTGAGATCATCTTATCAGGTCTTGTTTGTGGATGTCATAGTCTGTTTAACAATTGTACAATGAAAACTTCAGAAGTTCAAGAGTTCGATGTGTACTTGCTTACATATAAACGTTATCCTTGAAAAGGAAGTATATTATAGTGTTTTGAACTTGAACAATGGACTTAAATTTATAATCCAATTACACTTTAAAATACGATCGAGACACTGTGTAGGAATATACATAATGTATATGTTGTTATTAAGTACTTTGTTCTGATTATGCACGAAACATTTGCCGTTAGAACTTTCTTCCAAAAATCAATCACAACTTCATCTCGTCCCTAGTGCGTTCAGTACGCAATTGCCATCAATACGTTGAATGACGGCTATAAACCCAAGAACGTTTCTGTCAGTCAGGCCCATTCTCGTTTGTCGCTTTTTATATATTTTTCAAATGTGCTGGTATTTCATGACTTGTTTTTTTTAAATGATAATATTGCATATGGTGACATGCTTTGGATTTTCTTATGTACCATTTGATATCTATGATGCTATTTTAAAACCCGTCCGTCTTCGTTGTTATAAGCTTAAATACAGCATGAAAATAAATATTCTTATAGCTATAACATAATTTTTATTTGCCTTTTTCACAAACTAGATTTGTGCTCACGGCCACTGAAGATCCTAACAGTCTCCCTAAAGTCGCTTATCGTCCATTTGTCTGAGTATATACAACCAAATAATGAACCATTAAGAAGACGAACTTCTTTTTTATCAAACAGCATTTGATTGTACTGCAGATGTGATGTACTTATTTAAAACTGCTTAAGTAAGCAATAAATTGTTTTAAAAACTAATAGAGCGTACCAAAAAACTACTACCAACGTTAAGAACTTATTTATTTATTTTGCTCATATTTTGCGGATTAAAGACGCACTATGGACGTAATGAGGTCCAGTTGGGTCTCTGTGTTAACGGTATGAACGTGCTACAAAAGGACTTGTCTATGTACATACGATGACACGTACATCCAAATACCACTCTTCTAATTGTTGGTCGCGATGGTCGCCCGAAAAAAGTTAAGCAGTCGCAAAGTTTAGGAATACGATTCCCGAACAAACTCGTCCAAGACCTTAAAAGGTTTCCACTGGGCACACTCCATTAGAACACAGTTTTGTGTCCATTCTGCTACATTACTTAGTGAAAACAAGTTTGGTGTGACGTGGAGAGTTGTTTCATAGACAATCATATCACATCTTTTTATTTCTTTTATTATTGATAATAAAGAATTCTGGCACTCATAGATATAGGAAGATGTGGTGTGAGTGCCAATGAGACAACTCGCCATTCAAATAACAATTTAAAAAAAAGTAAACCATTAAAGGTCAATGTTCGGCCTTGAACACGGAGCCTTGGCTCGCACCGAACAACAAGCTATAAAGGACACCCAATTTACTAGTGTAAAACCATTCAAACGGGAAAACCAACGGTCTAATCTATATATATAAAAAAAAACTCATCCATGTATTTGGGGTTTTTTTTCATTGTTGAAGGCCGTACGATGACCTCTTATTGCTTATATCCACGTTAATAAAAAAAAATGTTTGGTAGTTGTTTCTTTGGCAATAATACCACGTCTACGTATTATTATAAGGTATCAACACCCTCATGCAAGTTGATTAAGTTCGATAAATTTAGCGCTCCTTTTAGTTTTAAGCCCCCATTAGTAACCTAGCTCATGCAAAATATTTCAATTTCTTTAGTTTTATACATGCCTGATGAAACGTTATTCCATAAAAAGGTCATCGGCTGCACGTAATTCATAATGTGGTATTTTATAAAGTACTTATCCGTGAACGAAGACATTAAATGTGCAAAGTATACTAAAAGATTTACTGAGATTAATAGTTTAACCAGCTAAAAACTAGTTCAGACAGTTTAAAAACACAAGAATGGTTGCGTAGCTGAGATATGAAAATATGTTAAGTCGGAATATACATTATCCTAAAGTAGAAACTGTTCTGTAATGATATCTCTTAGTGTCAAAAACTAAACCGATGAAGCATATATTATAGTGCATTGACCTCTCCATTTATTAAATATGCGTATGACTGGACTTTTGTTCTTAGGTATAATTATAAATCATATCTGACTATCTCAAGTAAAGCTGCTCTTTGTCGAATTTAGCGGATTTTTCTAAAAGTCATATAGATCGTTAAATGTGTATGTATTTATCAATCTCCTGCTTTCCAATGTGTCCTGAGAAAGGTAAATCTAGAAAAGCTCATCGTACGCGCAAAATTTATAAATGGTAATTTCATTTGCTTTAAGTTAATAAAAGACGGGGAAAATATACCAAAGGGGTACTCAAACTCATAGATGAATAATAAATGACAACGCGATGGCTAAAAAAGAAAATGAAACAGAAAAACAATAGTACACAAGCCACAACATAGAAAACTGAAGACTAAGCAACACGAACCCAACAAAAATTGGGGTTGATCTCAGGTACTCCGGAAGAGTAAGCAGAACCTCCACATGTGGCATCCGTCGTGTTGCTCATTTTATTTTTAAAATCGGAAAATAATCTAATTCGGTAGGTCACATTCGTGGAAAAGTAACGGGAATGTTGTCACGACATTAGGAACTATCCGATATCATCTGTGAAACAGAACAGTCAACCAACTCCTGCTGTCGTCCATAAAATTTACGAAGGAATGATTTCAACTTCACGATTTGGAACTCTTGGTTTAAAAGCTTTCTTGCGAACAGCAACCCTCTTTAACGGTAATTATGATAGGACATACAAGCCCTGTAATATCGTATCAATTTGGAGATATATACTCCGTATGCAGGCGCTGCTGTAATGTTGCTACATAGAAATGGAAAGTTCACAATTGAGAAGCTGAAATCTTCTCTTTTGTCGTAAAGTTTTGTTTTCAACCGACCCTCATTGTAAATATCTGGCAGACTTGACTATATCTATTGTATTCTTTATCTATATTTCGATTTGTTAGATGAGTTCAACACAGTCACAAAACTTTGAATTATTTAGTGTGGGAACATCAACTAAATAGCGGAAAGTAAAGTTATTTTCTTTCTTATTATAATAAGAAGTTTCCGGCAAGATGAAGGGCACAATTATTACCCATGTGAATGTCGATTGTTTGTTGAAAACCACATTTTCCAGACGTAACAAATATGTTTTCAATCAAGAAATCAATCATGTTAATAATGTCAGTTTTAGAAATCAGAGTGATTACTCACAAAGTAGAATGTATCCCCATAAGACAAGATACACGTATCTACGTTGGCCATTCTTTCTTCAAAGCAATACCAACTCTTAAAGAACTTTGGATTTTTTTAGTATCCACATCTGATTGACGCCACCTCTAGAATAGGCAGTTTCACAATACCTTTGAAACCTGGCATTGATTGCTGATAAAATTGATGTTTCTAATTAAGAAAGAGACTTTCCCAACTTTGGAAGCCGTAGAGTACCTTATAGTTGTTTTCAATTAGCATCTTTTCGGCACTGTTAGACAATATTCTCATTAGAAAACATACCCCAACACCATATCTATCTTATATAGATGTTTCCCGACAGATGGTGAACAGCTTCAATCATCTCATTATTTTTTTCTTACAGGAGAGGACTTTTTATGAGCAAATAAATTTCCAGTCACACTTTCCGAATGTCTACTCGGTTAAATATGAAAACTTCTATAGTAGCTTTTAACACTGACATATGTTTGCATTGTGTATGTATTACTTATATGCTTGTAGAAAACGACATGAAAATTCTAATTTGCATTTAGGCAAATAAAAAGATATACACTTAAAATAAGATGTCCATTTTGGTTAATTTTTTTTTTAAATAAAGGATATCAAGAAGAAACATCACACTTGACTATTATATCACAAGAGAGGTAACTGAGAATGTTTTAAATATATGAAAATGTTGTCATGGATTATCTTTCTTGCTATTAACTTATCGAATCAAATCAAAATGTAAAAATTAAGACGTTTATTTTTATTGACATTTATAACGGTAACAATTTTGCTGCATTTTTTCAAAATAAACATAATCTCATATCTGTACAGAGTACCTAGTGTCTTTTTGTTGTTGGGATGTACAAGTACCCATCCTCGTACACTTTTATCTTTGTCCATCTGACGAGTTATGCATTTTCCAACTGATTTTGACAATTCGTTCGTATGTTGTACTGTTATGCTAGTGTCCAAAGTTAGGGAGGGTTGAGATACCGCTAACATGTTTAACCCCGCCACATTCTGTATGCATCTGCCTGTCCCAAGTCAGGAGCATGTAATTCAGTGGATGTGTTACAAATTTTTTTTCTCGTTCATTTTTAGTACATAAATAAGGCCGTTAGTCTTCTCGTTTGGATTGTTTTACATTGTAGTTTCGGGGATTTTTATAGCTGACTATGCGATATGAGCCTTGCTAATTTTTGAAGGCCATACGGTGATCTATATTTGTAATTTTCTGCGTTATTTTGGTCTCTTGTGGAGAGTTGTCTCATTGGCAATCATACCACATCTTCTTCTTGTTTTAAAATATAAAGCAATTTCAAACTAGAAAACAAATTAACTGGTGTATGCGTAAATAATAAGATGTATGCATTATTGTTATACGTTATTCTGATTGGCTAACTGAAATCTCGCGTTATTCCTTAACCAACTTCATTACACAATACAATTTATCATTCATGATGACACGAGGTCGCACAATAAAGTGCACAGGTAAATTAAATAAAAGCTTGATAAAAATGGTGTTGTCATGATCCTAGCTAAAACAATGTAATTATAAGTATTGAAGGCTTGGGTTGTAAAAGCGTTGACCGTGCGCACATTTTTAGTATGAAGCATTCAAAATGTACTTCGGTCAATGCTTTTACACCCCAATGAAGTTACAAAAAAGAAGCATTCAATTCTTAAAACAATAAATAAAAATAATTATTTTATAGCAATATAATATTTCCCACAGAAAGTAACCAAAAGTTAGCGTGCAATAAATTCCAATATTGCACTAGTGCAATAAGTTCAAAAATTAATGACGTCATTAACGTCAAAATCTAGTTTAAACCATTTTTTACTTTTTAATATTATATTGCTATACAATAAAAGGGTTATTGCATGAATATTGGGGAATATTGTCCCTCGTAGAAAATATATTGCACTCGCAAGCTCGTGCAATATAAGATTCTACTCGGGACAATATTCCCCAATATTCATGCAATAACCCTATAATATGATATGACGTTGCGGATGATATTGGTGTCACTTGTAAAATAAACAAAACACGTCGACAACTTATCTTGCACAGTGATGTTGGTAAACAGTGCAACACAAGAACAAATTTTAGACATCCTTTGTTATTTGATTTTGCAATGAAAGTATGGACTTTCTAAATTGATTTTCCTCTGAGTTCAGTATTTTTGTAATTTTACTTTTTGAAAAGGGATGACTCATCAGATCCATACACAGCATATTCAAATACTAACAAAACACAGAATAGAGATATGAGAGTACTCACATTCACTGAAATACAAACCTTTATAAACGGTAACCCCTGTATCAAGTCAGGAAAATGGTCTTTGTTACATTATAGTTCGTTTCTGTATGTGTTACATTTCGGTGTTCTGTCTCTGTTGTGTCGTAGTTCTCTTATATTTGATACGTTTCTCTCAGTTTTAGTTTGCAACCCGAATTTGTTTTTTTCTCTCTCGATTTATGAATTTTGAATAGCGGTATACTACTGTTGCCTTTATTTACACACCCAACTTCAAATGGATTGGGCGTAAAGACGTAATTATTAACAGTCAAAGGAAAACAAGACCTTCTACAATATCAAGTCTCTTCTCTTTCGGCACTTTCGTCAATAAATTTTGTCAAATTACATCAAACAAACAAAAATACAAAAATACCGAATGACGAGGAAACTTCAAAACGGAAAGACCCTTATCAAATGGCTAAATCAAAAGCTCAAACACATCAAACGAATTGATAACAACCTTTGTATTAATGACTTGGTACATACATTTATTTCTGCAGAAATTGGTACCCTTATTTCCCTCTAAATTATATGCCTCTAAAATATATAGCAAATAGATCAAGCTGTTTCTATATCAAAAGACTTTTGTTTTTAACTTTTTATAGATATAGGAAGATGTGGTGTGAGTGCCAATGAGACAAATCTCCATCCAAATAACAATTTTAAAAAAGTAAACCAGTATGGGTCAATGTACGGTCTTCAACACGGAGCCTTGGCTCACACCGAACAACAAGCTATAAAGGGCCCAAAAATTACTAGTGTAAAACCATTCAAACAGGAAAACCAACTGTCTAATTATCTATATATAAAAAAACGAGAAACGAGAGACACGTATAAATTACATAAACAAACGACAACTACAAAAAAATATGTACTGTACATCAGATTCCTGACTTTGGACAGGTGCAAACATTTGCAGCGGGATTAAACATTTTAATGGATCCAAACCTTCTCCGTTTTTCTGAAGCAATAGCATAACATCACAACATAGAAAAACACACGATAAAATATCAATTGGCAGGCTTAACTCAATCAAATAACGTAAATTAATACACTTTGAACGAAAATAAATTTGATCTGCGATATCTGAATGCAAATGCACAGTTAATTAAATGTTAGGGACAAACTTTCAAGGCCAAAAAGCAAACAAACAAGTCGAAACAAAGTCATGACTATACACCACTGCGAAATATTTAACCCTTCGAAAATATTCACTTTCGATTAAAAAACGGTTTTAAAAAATACAGGTAAATCTTGAAGTTTATACAAATGTAGTAAGAAGAAGTGAAAATTAGAAGATATTCCAAATAATCAAAGCTGCTATGTAGACAAGATCCATATAAATATAAAATAACAAAAAAAAGCATTATAAATAGTATCAACAGGTCGAATTAACAAGAAATTATACTGTAAGATAAGAATGAAAAAAACGTTGTAAGTACACTCTAAATATTAATGGATTAAATCGCTCAAACCTCAAAATATGAAATTCTAGGATTTATGAATACTTTTAAATACTTGATGAACTTTTTTGCAAAAGTAATTGCCAAATCCATCTAAGTTATTTTTTTCTTGTGTAGTGGAAATTTTTGTTTCTTGATAATATCCAAATTTATAAATGGATAGTTTAAGAAAGATTGTCTCATTTAATGGTAAAATCACCAAAAATACTGAATGTCCCGAATAAAATGGCAAAATCAAAATCTCAAACGCATCAAACGAATGGATAACAACTGTCATGCAGCATTTTCTACAAAAATGGTAATTGTACAGTAGATACAAATTTCTTAGTTCAGGTCAAAGAAAGTTAAATTGTGAATGAACCGCACTGACTCTTATATATGTAAAAAAACCAACGAACTGGACTTCGTTCAACAACATATTTGTACATATATAAGAAGATGTGAAATGAGCGTCAATGAGACAACTCTCAATCCAGTCATAATTTGCAAAAGTAAACCATTAAAGGTCAAAGTACGGCCTTCAATACGGCTCCTTGTCTCACACCGAACAGCGAGCTATAAAGGATCTCAAAATTACTAATAGTATACCATTCAAACAGGAAAACCAACGGTCTTATCTTTAAAAAAAAAAAGAAAAAAAAGAGAAATACCCCATCATTAAACGACAACCACTGATCATCAGGTTCCGGACTAAGGACAGGTAAAAACAAATGCAGCAGGTTTAAACGTTTCAATATGTGCCAACCTTCACCAAACCTTAAACAATAGTGTAGCATTTCAACATTACAACAATACTATAAAATATCATTTGAAATGTCTAACTCAATCAAAAAACATATTAACAAAAACAGGTGGACATTCACTGAACCAATAAATATAATCTACGACCCATAAAAATACAAAATTAATAAAACAAGGGTGTTAAATGTAAAACAAAATCAGAAAGACAACTTTGACCTTGGACAAAATACCGCCAGAGAAAATAACGTACACAGGTAAATAAAGAATAAGTGGAACGAGATAAACATTCTGGTAATAGTTCAACAAAAATCACGGGTAGTAAGGTCGTCATATCGAGGAGCGTTTAGTACAGTGATTTTGTCATAGTTTGGATAAGTTTGACATGGTTAATTTATGTTACTTCCCCAAACTATTGCCTCAGTTCTATTCACACGAGCAGATAAAAAGCAAATAAGATGCTTGAATCTGTATTGGAGGTCAAACGATCTATATTGGAATTGTTGTTTCACGAAATTAACGCAGAATAAGCAAGATAAAGGAATTGCTATGGTTCGGTTAAGCGATTGACATGGTTCGGTTAAGAGTCTAGAAAATCGTCATGGTTTTGGTCAAGATTGTCATGGTTTAGATCGTAATAAATATATATGTGTTTCACTTTAATACTGAAAATTTGGTTGATAGCGCCTGTTATTGAACGAAGTTACACTATATATTAACTGCCTGAGAAGAAAAAAGCCTGTTTAACCAAATTTAGTGGGTGTAGTCATAAAAGCGGAAATCAGACATATCATGTTCCTTTTCGTAAGTTTTCTACAATATAAATTTAAAATTCACTGCTCTTTTAAACTAGCTTTCGATAAAATTTTACAAAAAAAAGACAAAGCGTTGCTTCTGTTTCACATATAATCTTTTCTCCATATTTCTATGCTCGACTCTGATAGGAATATCATGAGCGGTATCACTAGTGAAATAGCTAAAGACTTCTACTCAAAAGTGGCAGCCAGTCAAAAAGTATTTTTTGTTTTTCATGTTCATTTCTAGAAAACTATACATTTGTTGATTTTTGTTTATTTTAAATTTTGCACCAGTTTATGATGAATAAAAGGAGATGTAGGATTATAAGTCCGTGATACAGTAACCCAAATACAAAACTAACCAAAAGATATTTAGAGGACATCATAAGTCTTCAACCCTTTACGAAACCGAATAGTTACGCGTAGCATGGACAACAGTTTTAAAACTTATTGGTTTTAAAATTATAATAGGTGAAATTACAATAAAAAGTACTTTCAAAGTTCGAATTTAAAATATGAAAGATCACAACTCCAACTTTGGATTTCAGACGATATAATGTTCAAGTTTATCAATTATTATTACGAATCAATAAAAATCTTTGTAATATTGTATAAATGCATCGTGTATAATATCATTAAATTATTTAAAATATTTTACTTTTTATGTAATATAGTTTCTATACTTTGTGAAAAAAACCTCCTGCTATCTAGTTTTAAGTATGAGGTGGTATATTAAAATAGTTCTAATGCAACAACGTTTGTAACGTTCATTTTGATTGGATAACGTCACTTTCTTACATGGCATCAATTGACAATTGATGCTATGGGACGGACGCGAAAGCGCAGACGGCATATGACAAATTTTTAATACATGGTTTAACGCTGTTTTCTGTCAGTTTCATTAGAATGGAGATAACAATTTTGTATTTTAAGCTCCGACGGCATCAATTTAGGATTTGATGCACGCAAATACCCGTTTACTGTCTCCGCTAACGCGTCGCCAGTAAACTTAATTTGCGACCATCAAATCCCAAATTGATACCGTCGGAGCTTAAAATACAATACAGTTCTCTCCTAAATGTGATTCAGAAAAGGATTGAAAATCAAAGAGACACGTGTTATATTGTTTGCTACATGTACATTTAAACTGTTAATTTTGATCTGGCTAGACAAGAAGTTTGTAACAGGACAGAACGCATTATAAGATGGACGAAGATTAAACAGATTGTAAGTTTGTTGATATATATCACACGTACACTTCATTTGAACTTCTTAGAACATTCAATGATATTTTTATACTATCTATATTTGCCGTTTCTTATTTATGCATATTTGATTTTCAATTTACTAGGTAATATTAAATGTAAGATGACGCAGGAAATACTTAAATGAGACGGCAAACCCAACCACACAAAATGAATTCTTCAACAATAGGATAAATTAAATAGGCCAAACTCTGTATCTGCCTGTTTCTATAAAATGGGTAAATAAATTGGACAGAGACAACCAGAGATCTGAAACCATCAAACTAATCTCAGTATAGCGTAAATCAATAAGGGATGACATAGGATAACTTGTCGCGTCACTAGGTTCTGGACATTTTTGGTTAGTCGCAACTTCGGAATTCAGTAAATATGTATTTGAAATCAAATGTGTAAAACCCTTCCTTTCACAATAGTTAGCGCTTATGAATGCCTGTTTGGTGTCTGTTGAAAACTTATATTTTCATGATTTCGTAGTTTATAACTTATTTTCAATTTGTGTAACTAAATACGTTTAGCATAAAAACAACGCAGTCAAATTCATAAATTTTTTTTGTGTTTGTTATTTATTTATACGATAAGGCTCCAAATTTTACACAAATGCATTGAATTGGACTCATACAATTTTTCAGAGGCAACTGCATCTATTGCTCCTTAAGACGGGTCATTAGAACCTGTTGCTGATACTGATTCATTTCTAGCATTCATAAAGTTTAAATGATATATTGTCTCATTTTCCAGATAATGACATTTTTTTTATATCATAACATGCCCTTTTATGGTACTGACAATGATTCATTGAGCACCATGTGCAAATCCATCATATGGGTTTACGATTGCACTTTTACGTTTAGCAGTAGATATTCGTAGTTGGTCAAACATTGAATGGCTACTGAAATAAATAAACTTAGTATTGTTTAATAAGTTCTTTTGTATTCAAGTTTATAATATGACTGCGGCAATAAAAGATTTAAAAATTAATAAACAAATATTAAAAAATAGGATCCTCTCAATATTGTTTCATATAATGCTATTCAATGAAACTACAGTGTTAAATATATATCGTTATTTATTGCTGGACATAATCCAAAGATGCTCACAATATTGGCAGCATAATTCCACCCTGAAATTTAAAAGAAGCTATCTAAGAATCATGATTTTTTTATCATTTGTTGTTAGTTTGAAACTAGGTCCCACTAAATATCTGTACTTTATTTGTTTTTTTAGTGTTTCTGTTACTTGATTTTCTTGTTTCAACCCGATCTGGTGAGTTTTACATGTGTGGCACGTTTAAGGCGAAGAAGAGGTTGGGGAGCCCGCAAACATGTTTTACTCCGCAATATTTTGTTTATACTGTCTCAAGTTAAGTGTCTGTAATGCCGTGAATATCGTATGTAACTGTGTATCATATTTTGTTATTTATTTTGGACAGAAATTAGGCTGATGGTTTTCTAATTGGAATTTCTAAACATTGAATTTTGTCGCAGCCTTTTATATCTTGCTAAGAAATATGGTTTTGCTCATTGTTGAATGTTGAAGGCCTCTTGATGACAAATAGCTGCTAACATCTACGTCATTTGATCTCAGATGGATAGTAACTCTTCATTATACACAACAAGAATTACATAACTGAACCATGTCGAACATGAACTTAACCATGACAGGAATGAACCAAACCATGACACAGATATTTCAGTAATTTTGAATTGATTGCAAAAGTAGGTATTTTTCAGAATAATTGACCGCAGTGTTAAATCACGAAGATATATGTGATGTAACAGACTGTAAGAAAATAACTTTTTTTATGCACGATAAACCAATAAGCAAGTTTTAAATTTTGACATACGCAAGCTTTGTTCTGTGTTTAATCATTAACCATATGATACAACTTGTGATGTACTAACATATTAACTTGATACAAAGGTACTTACCAGCTTGAATTAATGATCAGAAGTTTCGTTTACAAAATATCCCAATGTTTACATTTTTGCATTGATTTTCATCAAAAAGACTTAACACCGTCATGTCAAACTTATCCAAACTATGACAAAATCACTGTACTAAACGCTCCTCGATATGACGACCTTACTACCCGTGAAAATCTACTTGCAAAATTGATGTTGTTCTCATATATTTCGGAACACCTAAGATCACCTCAGGTTTTATGTTTAATTCCCCGAGGGTATCACCAGCCCAGTAGTCAGGACTTCTGTGCGGACATAAATTATCATTGATATGGTCATATTTATAAATAAACTGTTAAGGTTTATGACCCCTTCTGTAGGAATTTTTGTACGAATTTTCAAACTTAAATAATATCAAAACTACAGATATAATTAATAATAGAGATATGCCATTTCGTACATATACCAAGGGGTAACTTGATGCAAAGCATTATTATTTACTGTTTCATTGCACTTAATAGAAAAAGGAGACTTCGTGGCAAATAAACCAATATTTGTATAGAAAATCCACATAATACAGAGAATTTTGTAATAAAATTTGAAACATAGATTACTCACCTGCTTTTCTGTCATGTTCTAGCGTTTATTTTTTAAAAAGTTTATGTCCGCACAGAAGTCCTGACTACTGGACTGGTGATACCCTCGGTGAATTAAACACAAAAAATCATAGAAGAGTTATTCAGAACCAGAATTTAAGTGAGAAATACTCTTTGCGTATAAATATATGTATTTGTTTTATAGTGAACTTTTTGTAAAAAAATGATTTGGTATGGGAACAACTTTTTCCTCTTTCTGTCGACTTTTTCTTATTTTGATATGAGTAAGAGTTCCTCCAGACACTTTTCGAAAACAAGATGAAAAAAGAAGCCAAATCATTTAATTTCACATTCAGATGTACAAAAAAAAGTCTTCTTACTTATCTGTGCTCGGAGAGTTTGGTAGATTTCCTTCATATTTTTCAGTTGAAATAATAAACGTTGAAACATTGATTTAGAATTTAAAAAAATATAAAAGATGGTTTACTGTATGATACTTATATGTGCAACAAAACATGTTTACTGATAATATTGAATGATGGTTTGTATCCATACATTGTATATTTAAAATGCTCAGTAGAGAATTCTCGATATCTGACTTTACTAACGTCATACATAAGTATACGTAAGAAATCACAATTAAGACTATATTTGAGATTGAATTGTCTCCCTTTTTCCGAAATGCATTCAGCCATTTCGCCTTTATCTTCATATTTTTCCTTAATCTAATTAGGATATTTGAACTAAAACCACATTAGTGGAAAACGTTTATTTTCAGTTAGGGAATCATGAATACATTGGACAATTGAACAATCTTTTGTTGGTTGCTACTGTACGTGTAAGTCTTTTTTGTTTGATAGAAACAAACCGATTAAAAAACAGATACAGCCCAATGCCATTAATCGGCTGAATTCTGCTTTATGGTCTGGTGTTGTCTTTTTGAAATGTTTTCGTCTTTCTTTTTTTTATACTTCGTTATCCCGGGCTTTAATATCTCAGATCGTTAATCTATGTCATAGCTTAGACTATTTCTTACGAGTTATTTATTGTAAATTGTTGCAACTGTCTTTTTAAACTGATTTTTACCGACTGCTGTTGCATCGCTTTCTAATGCTTAGGAGAGAATTTTGAGTCGGTAAACATGTTTGTCCACCGCAATGAATTTATGCTCGGTCATTTGCTACTCAGTGCTTGACTAAGTTGCTGTTTATAATATTTGTGTTTGGTTTGCACATGTTTGCTTTCTCGTTTTAATTCCCTTTCCAAAAAAGAGATGTCGTCAGTGCACAATTAGTCAATCTTTAAGCTAACATGCACGTCTAAAACTTGAAAAAGCAGTTTTGATTTTTTTAACATTTAGTGATTTAGTGACCAAAGGAAGGTATAAAGAGCTGATATCCAGTTTAGGATTCAATAACTGGAGACACTGCTATACATCTGTTATACTTTATTTTAAATGTCAAGGATTAATAATTAAGTCAAGGCATGATATAATTATTATAATATGATAATTGAAATAAAAATCTCAAAATACAAATATCATCTCACTTTGTTGACGATATCTACGTTATTCACACCAAAATAGGTTGTATCTCTAATTTAAAGTTGTGTTTGACGTAAAGTTGTGTCTGGCGTATAGTTATCATAACTAGTATTTTGAAGTTTTTTTTTTAACCCCATCAGATAGACCTTATAGTCAAGTCAGAATCACTATGTGTGAAATTATAAAAAAATCTAAAGATGAATATTTATGGTTGATACAAAACTTCACTCCAACATATACATGTGTCGTATAAATTATATCAAGATAGTTCTTGTTTGTTTGTTGTCGTCAGTACATAATTAAGGCAATCTGAAATTGAGCCCTGGGTCTGGACTAAAGTTCAATAATGAAGGTCATACGGTAACCAATAGTTGCTTAAAGTCAACATTACTCCCCCTTGTAGTTCTGATTGTTTATATAGTTAGATATCGACCATTTATCTTTTGTGGTTAAACAAAGGATTTTTTAAAAGTTTTATTCTTTTTGCTTCATATATACTTCATCAAATTGTCTGTACGAAATAAAATGCCCCTCCGCACCAAATTTTTAAACAAATAAAAAGATAATGTAAACATCAGATAGAAAATTAACGGAACATCTGAGTGGCAATCTCCTGGTTATATTGTACTAAACATCTCTTTAAACAAGTATCTACAGTAAGGTTGAACACATACATAACGAAGTGTTTTTTGGGGAAGAACTTCTTGCAAAAACGTTTATGAAATATCGAATGAAACAAGTGTGGACACAGGCTAGCGTGGATTGTATTCAGCATATAAAGAGTAACACGGTCAAACTCATAAGACCCAAACAAATTCGAACTTGATCTGGATTTAATCGTGGACATTTGCCAGCCAGACAATACCACCAGAAAGACAGATATACAGACAGATAAGACTATCAGACCAACAAGACCATCAGAGAGACAGACCGACATTAAAAAAAAAAACACCACCAGACAGACACACAAACAAGACCACCAAAGAGACACAGACAGACAGACAGACAGACAGACAGGACCACCCGATAGACAGACAAACAAATATAATAAAGTCTCCTACAGCTCCACTTCACAAGTGAACTTGTATAACCAGTTAACACTTGATGAGTAACGATCCATATCAATCAATAAAATGTTTTTTTTAGATAATTAAGCACGTCAAATCCCACACAAATCAATTTAGTTTAATTAATGTTATGGTTAATTAATTGTATTTATCATTCATAAAGGTCATATTCATACTACAGATTCATTTCTCCATTCAATCCAATCAATCTAACCAAATCTTGCATACTCTGTTAAAAACTATAGAACTATTAAATTAATGTGAGAAAAGTATATACAACTGACCTGTAAAGTAGTAATATGAATTCCCAAAAGATTCAGCAATAACTATACAATAATTCATATAAGACCATTTGCACACTCCAAAATTGTGAAATCTATCTTCTCACTATGACAGTTGAAATAAGAGTGTCCAGAACAATAGAATTTTCCCCCCAAAAAGAACATGTGACCAAAATCACTATCCATAAGAAATATAGCCTTAATTAAGATTCTAAATATAGAAATCAAGGTAACATAGACAAACAGGTACACTGGTCAGTTTAACAGTAATCAGACTAGACAAATTAAATACCATTCAATTTGTAACTAATAATATCAATAGTATGACAATCATTTTATTCCAATATATCTAATCAATATATACAAATTTACATTTACAAAAATATGCTAAATTCCACTCTACCACATACTCCCCCCAGCCGGAAAATGACGTCTCGGCATTTCCTGCTACGTAGAAGCATTGGTAGATGACTTCAAAATGTCCAGAATGGTTCGACCTGCCTCTGTCTGTAAATCTTGGAGTAAAGTTGTCTGGTCTGAAATAGCTTTCAGACACTGGATCTTCTTTTCCCAATCAGACATGGTGGTGATTGCAGACTTTGCCATATCAAATTCACCAGTGGTAAACCGGAGTGGTGGTCTCCGCTCTCTGGCTGAACGACGTACAGGAACCAGTTCATCTTCATCATCTGTATCTGTTTGAGAAGTATCCTGTTCAAGTGTATCTTCTTGAACAATCTCATCTTGCGAAGCGCTTCTTTCATCTTCAGAAATCAGGTCCTCATCAACACTAATTGTGTCTTCTGAAGATTGGGCGTCCCCTCCTGTCTCTGTATTCTGTAATCCATCAGCTTGAACTAGGGGTAAATTTTCAATGATGGTTGAATCACTGTCTCCTTGTTCCTCTCTGATGACATATCCCCAGTTTGATTCCTCATCAGATGTTGTATCCTCCGAGAAGTCATTACTGGTGATCGGTTCCTTCTGTTTTTGTCTCCTCTTGGCAGGTGTTGGTCTTTTTCGGGTTAACCTAGGAGCAGGTGTTGGTGTGTCACTAATTACTCCTATAGGAAGAAGCAAGTTCCTGTGAAGAGTTCTAATTCTTCCTTCACCATTTTCCTTTTTCACCGAAAATACTGGTATGTCGCTATTGGGTTGACTGATGACATCATAGGGGTCATGCTCCCATCTGTCAGCCAATTTGTGTTTTCCTTCCTTGAAGGCGACTATCTTCACCAGCACTCTGTCTCCTGGTTTAATTGTACCACCTCTAACTTTTGTGTTATATGCCTTCCCTTGTTTGGTCCTTGCATTATCTGCTGCTGCAGTGGCTAGCTCGTGTGCCTGAGTAATCCTGTGTCGCAACTCTTTGATGTATTTTGAGCTTGGTTCTTTCTCATTCTCTCTTAAGCCAAATACCACATCAATTGGCAATCTTGGATTTCTACCAAACATAAGTAGATAAGGTGTCTGTCCAGTGCTGTCATGACGCGTACAGTTATAGGCGTGAACAAGTGGAGCGACATAATCTTTCCACGCAGCTTTCTTGTGTGGTTCCAAGGATCCTAACATTTCCAGTAGTGTTCTGTTAAACCGTTCACACATTCCATTGCCCATTGCATGGTAGCTGGTAGTTCTTGATTTCTTCATGCCAGTGATGTTACACAGTTCTTTAATAACTTTACTCTCAAAGTTGGGTCCTTGATCTGAATGTATTCTCTCTGGTATCCCGTAGTGGAGAATAAAGTGATTATAGAATGCTTCAGCTGTGGTCTTTGCTAACTGGTTTCTTGTTGGAATGGCCATAGCAAATCTAGTAAAATGATCTGTTATCACTAACAAGTGTTGATGCCCTCCTCTAGATGGTTCCAGCGTCAAAAAATCCATGCAGACTAGTTCTAGTGGCGAACTAGTTGTGATGTTCACTAAATGTGCTCGCTGAGTGGTTGGAGTCTTCCTTCTGATGCATCTACCACACTCTGAAATCCAAGTTACTATATCACTGTACATTCCTGGCCAGTAGAAACGGTCTTTAATCAAAGATATGGTCCTATCTTTACCAGGATGACCCATGTCGTTGTGGATAGCTTGAATTACAGTTGGTACATGTGCTATAGGCAATACTAACTGATGTCTTTCTTCTTCATCTATAGATGTTGCTCGATGTAATACTCCATCTATTAACTTCAGGTGGTTATACTGCTTGAGTAAAGGGTTTGGCCCAACCTCTTTACGTGATGGTTTCTTCTTTTCTCTGATGTATTCAATTATACGGTGTACGTCAGGATCTGAATGTTGAACCTTTTCCCAGTCAATAAGGTTGCCGGTACCTGTTCCTCTTGGGTCGTAGTCATCCAATACTAACTCTGGGTTGAGCGTCAGGTTTTCAATATGGGACCTCGAAACCATGGAATTACAGATGGCTTGAACTGCTTCAATGCTAATAGGAAGACGGCTAAGAGCATCTGCATCTGCATTGTTTCGTCCTGGTCTATACTGTATGTCAAAGTTGAATGCTGCAAGTGCTGCCAACCAACGATGTCCTGTTGCATCCAATTTTGCGGTGGTCAAAACATACGTTACTGGATTGTTGTCAGTGAGGACTGTGAACTGTTGGCCATACAGATAATCTTTGAACTTGTCGCAGATGGCCCACTTGAGTGCAAGGAATTCCCTCTTATGTGGCGGATAATTCTTCTCTGCCTTGTTCAAACCACGACTGGCATAGCTAATAACACGTTTCATGCCTCCCTGCTCCTGGTACAGAACTGCTCCAAGTGCTTCCCCAGACGCATCAGTGTGTATCTCGTACGGAAGCGAACTATCAGCAAAACCAAGTACAGGTGCAGAAACAAGATGGTCCTTTAAAGTCTGAAATGCCTTATCCTGATCCTCATTCCATATCCAGTCCTTCTTACTCTTGACTTTTCTCTTGTTCTTCTTATGTGGTGTAGGAATAAGATTTGTCAATGGCCTACTGATCTTACTGAAGTCCTTTATAAATCTCCTGTAGTATCCTACAAAACCTAAAAATCTACGTACATCCTCCGGTGTTGTTGGTTTAGGCCAGTTGACTACTCTGTCCGTCTTGTCCTGATCAATCTCTACTCCATTCTCTGATACTACATGACCAATATACTTTACCTTCCTTTTAAAAAAATCACACTTGGTTGGACTCAGCTTCAGGTTGGCCTCTCTGATGCGTTGAAAAACCAGCTGTAAATTCTCTAAGTGCTCTTCGAATGTCTTTCCAAAAATTATAATGTCATCAATAAAAATACAACAGATCTTTAAGTTGTAATCAGCTAAGCAATCCTCCATTAGTCTTTGATATGTTGCTGGAGAGTTCGTCAATCCAAATGGCATCCGGTTAAACTCTTAAAAACCTAATGGTCCTACGGAAAAAGCAGTTCGTTCCTTGTGTTCTTCCAGGATTTCTACTTGGTGATAACCGGACTTCATGTCGACAACAGAGAAAAACGTGCTTCCTTGGCAGCAATCCAACAATTCTTCAATGCGTGGAAGAGCATAACTGTCTCGTTTTGTCTGATTGTTTAATTTCCTGTAATCAACACACATTCTCAAGGCTCCTGATTTCTTCTTAACGAGGACGACATTTGACGAAAAAGGTGATCGGGAAGGTCTAATAATCCCTATGTCCATAAGTTGATGTAAATGTGACCTGACCTCGTCATACATGGATGCTGGTATTCTCCTATATGCCTGTTTGAAAGGTCTCTCTTCATATAAATCTATACGGTGTTTCACTCTATCGGTGTGACGTGTGACCTACATCATGATCTCCTTTACTAAAGATGTCAGAATATCCGACAATCAACTGTCTACCTACCTGTAACTGTGTAGTGTTAAGGTCACTTTCGGTGATATCAATTTGCTCTAATAAACTTTTTCCATCATCTTTTTCTGGTTTGGGTTGTTCCTCAATCGTTACTGGTTGAATCTCACATATAATCGACTTCGGTGGTATGGTGAAAGTCCGTGTGGTTGTATTCGACATTCTAACGGTTACCGCTCCATTCTGCTTGTACTCATACTGATGTAATGCTGGCTCAATGTCGATATCTTTGCATTCCTTCGATAACTCGCTTGACTGTAAGATAGATGGTGTTGTACAGTATGGAATTTCTCTATCAACATATCCCGTTACTTCCTTCATGGTATTTGGTTGTATAGTAATTCCCTGTTGACATCTTACAACAGCTAATCGGTTGTTATTACTCGACAATTCCCTTTCCCTCATTGATATGCAGCGAAATGTCAGGTACCATGGAGTTGTCAATGCTGCATTCTGTAAATATCTAGCTCCGTGTTGTTCTTGAAGTTCCAATATAAGGTGATCTAAGATATTGGTTCCTATTAATGCTGGTACATGTTGACTGTAACGGCTATCTGGTACTACAAGCAATACATGCTTACTACTGATGTTGCTATTTCCTGGTGTTTTAATATCCACTTCTATAAATCCAGCGTATGGTAATTGCGTTCCTCCTGCTGTCTCAATTTCCAAAATAGAGTCTAATTTCTTTAAAGGTGCTGATTCCGAAAGATATTCCTGATAAAATGATTCCGCTATAGTTGATACTGTAGAACCTGTATCCAATAATGCTGGTAACCTGTGTCCATTTAAAAATATTTCAGCTTCAGTTGGTTTTCCAAAGATGCCTAAAGGTGTAATACTCTTTACAATGTTGTTTCTAACCATGGGACCATAACTCCTCTTGCTCAAACCTAATACCGGCCCCTCTGTACAGGTTTCCTGGCGTTTAAATTCCTCGAATGGTCCATTCTTGTTCTGCAACCTATCTTTATATGACCTTCCTGTCCACAACGATGACAAACTATAGGGTAGTCGTTCCTTTGTTGTTGTTGTTGAGGATCTTGCTGTACCGGATCATGTGTTCCTCGATTTTGCCAATTGTTGTTCTGTCCTTGCCAATTGCTGTTCTGTCCTGAGGTTTGGTTCCAGCCTCTGCGGCCTCCCCTACCAGAACCTCTATACCCACCATTACCTCTGTATGGTGCATGTTCCTGTTGGCGTTGATCTCGTAATTCTGTAAATTGATGAGTCAGTTGTTGTACCATACCTTTTAATTCTTCAACATCCTTTGATTCAGGTGAAGTAGTAGCTGCCTTAGAAGTGTTAGGCTTGATGGTTTTTTTAGGCTGATGGTCTTTCTCTATTTGTCTAAGAGCAACTCTGAGATGGTTGAAATCTTGTATTGAGTCATACTTATGGCCACTAACATCCTTTAATTCCTGTCTCAGTCCAGTCCATAACATGGCATGAAGCATGGTGTTCATCTCGTGATACTGAATAATACCCTTTTCTATTCCTTTTCCTAAAATATCTTGAAGACGATTGCTCCAGGTTGTTACATCTTCATCTTCCTTCTGGCGGGCACTGTAAAATTCTGACAGAAGTTGTTCTTTATTGTCTACACTTCCATAAACGCTGTCTAAAATTTCCAATAAGTCATCTTCCTTCTGGCGGGCACTGTAAAATTCTGACAGAAGTTGTTCTTTATTGTCTACACTTCCATAAACGCTGTCTAAAATTTCCAATAAGTCGTTGATAGCCTTGGTACATTATCATACGTGCAGCTGATCCAGATAAAGAACGACGGATGGCAAACTCTTTCTGTGTTTTGGTATATGTGGGATCCTTTAATGCTATCTTCACATCATATCTCCATATGTCATATGCAATCTCGCCCTTGTTATCTCCACCAGAAAAGTTCCTAACCTTGGGTGCATATGATGACATGGTAACTGTTGGCTTAGGGGCAACTTTCAATACTGCTCCTGTTTCTGTTTTCAATGCAGCTATAGGTGGTTGAGACAAAAGTACATTTTCTACTGACTTGTATTCTTTCTGGTGCTCGATATAATCCTTAATCCATTTATCCAAGTCCTCTGCAGTATCTCCCTTGGGGTTGAGACCCATAGCTTGGAAAGTGCTATACATAGTATCATACTGTTCTTTTATCTTCTCTGGCTCTGCCATGATGAGTAGTATAAAAAATATCCGAACAAAAATAATACGGACGAATCAAATCAAAATGTACAACGGATGAAATCAAAATCTGAAATAAAATATATATACACAAATACAAGTACCTCAATCTGTATATCAATGTAGACTAAAGACTAAGAAATACTATCAACTGAATGACCTAGAGCAATCAAAGATACCTAATCTCTAAACCCTAAACCGAAAACTCAATCTAGAATCAAAGATCACCAAAATAAAAAAAATAAATACCGACAGACAGTAACACCAGCTGAAAATAAATAATGCTAATAAGGTATGTGGGGTGTGCTTGGTATGTTATCAAGAGCAAAATGTTAGTTCAGGGTAGGATGCATGCATTATGATATGACTCGCTCAACTTTCAATCAGTCAAAGTGGTTTAATTTTATTGTATATATATAAAGTTCAAGTTTAGACTACAAGATTATTTATGTAAGTTTAAACTAAGTTTTATTTATGTTTAGATACCTTCAAAATATTTATAATATACCCTGTATAATTTGTATCGTGTTCACAAACGATTACACACTAACACTGACAAAGTACAATGTAACTGATAAATTAACTAAACTACAGTACAAAATTCACATACAAACAATGAGTACGGTTATACATATGACATACAACAATACTAACTACACAATATATACTGACAACACACAACAGTAATGTAAATAATACAAAAAAATAATTTAAGTGTGTGTGTGTGAATGTGAATGTGTATGTATGTACGAAGCTAAACGTAAATATTCACAGAAAAATTATTTTCAGAAACTAAGTCCTTTTATGAAAATAATTCACATGAATACGAACAAATAATTGCAAGTCTCAATCTAGTATACCCTATCAAACCAATAAATTTCAATGTGTACCAAGTTTTCAATACCCTACAAACAGCTGTGTAATGTAAACAAAGCTACTTCCGGTTCAGTGACCTTGACCTAAGTGTGGGTGTGTCCGCTAAAGGGGGTCGGATCAAGTATCGATGAATGTCAACAAAGTCCACAAAGATCTACAAAGTGACTTTAAATTTTTAAAATGTCTCCAAGTCTCATTAACAATTACCAAAGTGTGGTGTATAATCGATGCGTAATGTTTAAAACAATAAGCAACACTTGCTGTAATTCACTAGTCACAAAATCAACCACAAATTCTGCACAAAAATTTCAACCTGTTTACGTTCAATTAACAAAGTTATTGTCACTCAATATTCCATACAAATGACAGTAAACATACATAAAACACAAATAACATATAATACAAATGTAATAGAGTAAATGTCAAACCTTTTGAAGACACAAAAAGGTTGTAAACTATCAATAAATCTGCAAAGTTCATATATTCCGCCGTCTTGTTCGATTTCCGGAAGTTGGTAAATTCGGTAAATCCTAGAAACGGTATGCTGATCCCGGGAATGTCTTTTTATGTCGTTGTTACTAAGAGCTCTAAATCACGTTGGGCGCCATTGAAACCGTTAATTAAACTTAAGGATGTTTGCTACTCTATTTTAGAATAACAAGCTTTTTAAAAGACTGTTATAAATTGATAGTATACAATTAAAGAAACTATAAAAGCAGAAAAAAATGGAGGGTCCGTGTGCATGTTTTCGAGATATAAGTCGTTGAATATTTGGCGGGAATCAATTTTCTCTAGACTTTTCATTCATTAAACATTGGCCACTATCTATTTAAAACAACTATGAAAAAATAACAAGGATTTTATAAGATTTTGAAAAATGGCTTATTCAAATATATGGAATGAAAATATGAATAAAAAAAAGGGGGTTAATGGGCAAAATAATTCTAGGCACATTGAAGGATAAAACCAGAGGATTCTGAAAATCTGACAAAATGTCTAAAAACTGAGTAGCACCCCTCCTCAATCAGCATATATTTGCTTCTTTGCTTTAAACGTCATATATAAATATGTAGCATGCATGCATAACGTTGCTATGAAATAAAGAGAAAAGCAAATATATTTGCGGGTTCCCAAAATGTACATGAAATACTGTGGAGACCGAATATCTACAGATAAGCCTTTTTCAAATGATTTTTACATTTCGTTCTTATATTGTACTATAACACCACTGTTCCAGTTTAGGGAGAGGATTGGGACTCCGCTGACATGTTTAACCCCGTTTTACGTACATATGTGCCTGTACCCAAGTCTAGAGCCTGTAATTCAGTGGTTGTCGTTTGGTGCCGTGTTACATATTTGTTTTTCGTTTATTTTTTTGTACATTAATTAGGATTTTAATATTTTATTGTTAATCTTTAAAAATTATGTCTATCACAATTATTGATCTCTTCAAAACCGAATCGATCCAGAGCTTTAAATTTTGTGTAGAAAATGCATATTACTATATTGCAGATAAAAGGCCTAGACTACAATTCATTGACGGTTCATGTAATTGTTGTCGTAACTTATATAGCTACGACTGGATTACGAATTTGACAGATAAGAATAAATTGGAAACTAGTGATACGAAGCAAGAATGTAATTTGTTTTTAAACAACAATTTCCTATAAGAAATAGTGTTCTGTGATATATATGACTTTTTGTTTTATTTAAATCCCCCTTTTGATACTTTTATACCCCCTTGTTGACACCATGTAAACGGATTTAACCTATGAGATTAAAACATTTGTTTCATCAAAGAGCTTAAAACATTTGTTTCATCATTAGATTTTTTTAAATAAGGTTGTACAAGTTCCGGTTAGATGAAAAAAAAGGCAGGACAGAAATTTTGATTTAAAAAAATACAGGACATGAGTTTCGATTGAAAAAAAGGCAGGATGAGCAACTGGGCAAAAAAAACCAGGACCAAAAAAAATATAATGCAGGACAGAAATTACAACTTAAAAAAAATGCAGGACACAATTTTTTTATCGTAGCCACCACCCCCCCCCCCCCCCCCTAAAATCAAATGGTAGCTTCCTGAAATATCAGATGTATGACATTAAGTGATGTGAATATACCCCTTACATTGTGATGCGGCAACTGGTCTACCATGATAAGAATACTAACCGCATCATTTAATTTCAAAAGGTTTTTCGAGAAATCATGCATTGAATTTGCGCTTCAGAATTGTACAACATTTCGCGAAACTAAATTGAATCTGTAGGAAAAAAAGACTTCATCTTAAGATATATTTAAACTTCAATGTTGGATTACGTTATACAGCAGATGTTAGTTTCTTTATCGTCCTGGAGTGCCGATTGGGAGTCCCAACATCTTTCCGCCTTTTTGGTTCTAAACTTCTCGGATGGGTAGATTTGTATAGAAATAGTTCTAGGTGCTTTTTTTGTTTGTTTTTTTATCTTGGGTTACAATGCAAAATCACTGTCAGTTCCAGCTCAGGCCAACTCTTCACTAGAAGATGGAGTAAATTAAAATAGTTACGGAACAGAATCGATCAATGTTGGGCGTTATAACGTTGCAACTACGAGACAGGGCTTTAGGGTTGGGGTGCTCTCTATAAGGTCCGCGTTCTCAAATTCATATATGGACTTGACTAGGATGTAAAATTGTCTCATTGGCACTCACACCACATCTTTTTATTTATATTGATAGGTTAACATTCTAATTTGGGTGCTTTCTGTGATGTTTTCAAGTTGTGTTATTAAATATCGGCCTAATGTAGTAGTGCTCATTTCACACTTTAAAGTATTGCCGCTGCTGCTGTTGCTACATGTTGAGTCATATACAAGGTGTTTCCATGTAATGCTTTTACTTCCTCTACAGCTCTTGTGCTCACTACCTTCTTGTGTGTGTTTTGCTGCTTCCGCTAGTCGAGGATAGAGAGTTGTTGTTGCTGCTGCTTAAAATACTCATATTAAGATTTTTTTTAATAAACTGTATTCAATGCTCCTGCAACTTTTGTCGAACGAACGAACGAACGAACGAACGGAGCCACAAACCAGAAAACATAATGCCCCTCGGGGTGTAAAAATTGGAATTGATGTCTGGGGACTCTAGAAAGATCTTCTAGTAATCTAAATAAGTGTCCATCGGTTGATAAATAACATTGCGCATTAACATAAAAACTGTAAAGATACAAATGTCGTCTTCACCGAAAACTTTAACAAATCAATTTGGAAAAAAAGGTATCAAATTTAAAAGATACTGATATATTTTATTTTTATCTATAAAAATCGTATTTTTTAGCTTACTGTCAAAAAAAATATATGAATCTGTAAAAACAATCACGGACTTACCATACGTATTCAAAGTCAGTGATTAATACATGTACGTTTTCACCTGTTGAACGGTCTAAAAATGATTTTGGGAAAAGAAAGACAATCCAAATTAATAATTTGCACTTTCATATGTATAATGTATGTTGAAATGACGCTTGGAAGGTATAAATAACATGAAGTTGACGCTTCCTACGTACAAATACCATTGTTAAGTAGCATTTAACGTATAAAGTAGATACTTATGTCGCTTGTGTTGTTTTCTCTAATATGTATTTGTTTTATAGTGCTTAAGATATAATAACACAATGTAGACTGCTGAAACCCTATTTGAGACAATTTTACCTATTACAAAATTGAGAATGGAAATGGGGAATGTGTCAAAGAGACAACAACTCGACCACAGACTAGACAACAGTAGAAGGTATGTTCGTATTGTTCACACATCGTTGTCAATATAATGAAAATTAATGGTTTAATCCACCATTTTCTGCAAAACAAAATGGCGGTACCAAGTCAAGAATATGACAGTTGTTTTCCATTCGATTGATGTGCTTGAGCTTTTGATTTATTCATTTGATGGCGGAAAAGTAAAATTAAAGAACATATCGAACTCGGAGTAAAATTTGAAACTTCTGTTGCATAAATTTATTCACCACGTGATTGATTTTAGGCTAGTTAATATTAGACAGTGATAATTGAAAGGTGTTATAAGAGCGGCCGCTTTATATTAAAACGTATGTCAAGGATTATCTTTCTTTTTAGTTTTTTAATTCATCATCTTAAGATACTAGAAAATTCAACATATATGTACCGATTATGTCATATTCCATATTGTGATATTTTACCCAGCCTCTGTTATGTTTGTATGGTTCTAGTTGTACAGTCTTAATGTTTCTATGTTGTGTTGTTAGTAATGGTCTATGTCTTTTGATTGGGTTTTTTTCTTGACGTTATTTATGGGTTTTCGAATTGTATGAGTTTGAATATCATAAAGGTCGACCACGAACCTACCCGCCGTCGAGACCCGTGGTAGCCCGCTAGCAGGCCGTCCACGTACCTACCCGCACTTAGGTATATTTCGCCTTTCCAGGCGGAGTGTTGATAAATATGAAGAATGATGCATGAATAACTGAAGACGCTTAACGTACCGTTGCAACCGGTCTGGATTCAAATATCGGTATATTATTAACTAATGGGTTGCTGTTGTTCGAGTGTTATTCGATTTAACACAATGGAAAATATAGCTCGGAGTATGAATGTAAAATCTGTGCTTGATAATTGTGGACTATCAAATATATTGAACACTAAATATTGTACAAGTAAACACTGGTTGTATGATATTGTTAAATTAAGATTAACTGACCAGTTCAGACAGACATGGTATGCTACTGTACAGAATTCTCCAAAAGCTCTGAATTATAAATTATTGCAAAAAAGTATAAATTTCGAACCCTACTTTGATACTTTAGATGACCAAATATTGCTTCCTTTTGTAGATTTAGAACTTTGAACACAAAAATCCCTATCGAAATTGGTAGATAGCAAAACATTCAAAATCGTATTTGTACTTTGTGCAATTCCGGTGATATTGGCGACGAGCTCATTATATTTAAGAATTCTCGGCAGTAGACGATAGTAGGCAATTGCTACTAATACATCATTTTATAAACAGACCAAATATTTAAAAATTTCAAGGTCTAATGAATAGTAGCAACCCGTCTGAAATAAACAATCTTTTCAAGTGTATAGGAATTATTATGAAATGCCCAAAATCTCCTGGGTAATCACTTTATGTCTCTACTTTACATTTGTATTTGAAATTTATACTATGCTAATTTATTTGTATATGTCTCTGTACCATTGGACTTGGGTTTAAGAGAATAAAGATATTATGTACACAAGACGGAACAGTTATCATTATTTTGAGTATTATTTTCTTTGATTATATATATAATCTTATTTAGCATTCTCATATAATTTGAAAGTCATATAATTGACAAAATGTAAAATAACTTATATTCAAAATGTATTTCATATTGCGACATGATAAATAAGAAAAAAACTTTCATTTTTACCTGAAGCATTAAAGTATATCAGCATTTTGTGTACATTCAGGACAATTTTTGTGGAAAAACGAGCGGTAGTTGTTTTGACGTCAAATAAATCTGCCGTATAAAATAAAAAGAATCAGATACCAAATACCAAAGTGGCAATCTCAAACAACATTTCGACGAAAACAGACAATACCATTTCAAATTTGAATATAAATTTCGGAAAAACGAACTTTGATCATGCAAAGAGCGGTAACTGTTAATGTTTAATGTGTGAAAAAGGATGGCATGGATTACCTTTCTTTGTATAAATTCATTATGTTATTAATCATCAAAAGTGGAGCTTTTTTTACACGGATTTGTTACATTTAAACTACCTATAACTTTACGGCGGTAAACTATTTTTGCATTTATTTAGGGTGTCTGAACGCTAGTATATTAATCAGTGACCTTATTATTTCCCCCTGTATTTCAATGAAAAATTAACATAGTAAAAGGGCGTTTTTTAGTCCCTATTAAATTGTTTTGCTTGCTCATACTTGTAGTCCCCTTTATCGTTCATTGGAGTGTTATTAAAGGCTCGGAACCAGAATTTAAGTGAAAAAAACTCTTTGCGTATAAATTGGGTCTTTGTTTTACTTCCTGGTAAAAGTCGAATGAACTTTCACTCTGACAATCATCCACCATATACATATCATAATAAAAAAAATCATAGAAGTTGAATTTTTATCGACTTAAATTTGAACTTAAAATTTTAACAGCTTTACACAATTTTTTCTCAGAACAATATCAAGTGTAAAGAACTTTAACAAAAATGTGTCCAAAGTACACGGATGCCCCACTCGCACTATCATTTTCAATGTTCAATGGACTGTAAAATTGGGGTAAAAAATCTGATAATCACAAAAATAAATTGTTTGTTCTGTGGTAGTTTGAAAATAAATTACCTGACTTGCAATGTATTGAAAATAAATAACTCGGCAGATCTAATTGGAAGTATGAGATTGCAATAGATTCTGCATAAATTCACCTTTTAAAAAAAAAATCGGGAATAACTTCCTAAATCTTTTTAGATCTTTTTAAAATAAAAGTATAAATATTATTTAAATATACTTGAAATGTCTGAAATTGGTTTCATTTAACTTGAGGTTTATTTTCTCAGGAACACTTACCTTACTTTAATTACAGGGCAATAACTACATATAGGCAAATGCCTCATGAAGGAAATTTCAAAACCAAACGCTCGTCTCCATATCATATTGTGTTCACGGCGTGTGCCTTGCAAGAAGCAAGTTATTTTCCCCCTCAGACGTAGCCCCTGATTTTTTGGATTCAATGTTTCTTATTTATGTGTCTATTGCTCATTGATTGACCATCTGTATTCTGTTAGTGTTGCATTTCTTTTGTAATTTAGTAATTTTGTTATTACTTGATCATGAGTTTAAAAAAAAAACAGAAGCCACAGACTTAGATATGTGAACTACATTTTTACTTTATCATGCATATTGGTCTTTTGATGTTGTCCCTAGAAATTAATTCTATACATTTTGATTTAAACTAAAATATTAGCAAACAAATATTATAACAGAACTTGCATTTTCAGATTATGAAAGGTCTGAAGAACACTCAGAATTCATGATTTTGCATCATTTGTTCTATAGCTTCTTTGGCCTCCAATGTATATAAAACCCTTCAAAAAACATTTTGCCTTGCTTCGCTTGGCGAAACATGTTTCCCAATACTTTTTAAAAAGGCAAGATACAACCAAACTTTAATTCTTTGTAAATATGCAATACATGTATATGCAGTTGGGAATATAGAAGATTGAATTCTGCAGAGTATAATGATTAATTCTCATTAAATGGTATATATTGACTTGACTATAAATTTATTATTTATAATAAACAAATAATTTAAGAATTGTATGTTTTCGAATATTAGAATTACAGTTGTGAAAATAAATAATCAGTCCCTTGCTTTAGCGAAAATGAAAATCTTGCTTCAATAGTGCAGAAAATATATAACCTGTCCTCTTAGTTTACAAAAATTAATAACCAATCCAAAACAAATCCTCCTGCCCTTAATATTGAAAGTGATGATTCTACAATACTTGAAACAAAATCATCATAGATACATAGATTGAAATTTTATATTAATGCCAGACGCGCATTTAGTCTACAAAAGACTCATCAGTGACGCTCGAATCAAAAAAATGTTAAAAAGGCCAAATAAAGTACAAAGTTGAAGAGCATTGAGGACCAAACATGCCTACACGTTTTGCCAAATACAGGTAAGATAATCTATTCCTGATGTAGAAAAGCCTTTGTATTTCAAAAAATCTAAATTTTATAATTATAAACAAATCAATAATTATAACTCAGTTCAACTCAGAAGTGCTGCCTACTTGGCCAATGATACCCTCGGGGAATTAAAAACTCCACCAGCAGAGACATTGACCCAGTGTTTGTAAATAGACTCATCATACACACGCGACCATAGGAATTTTTTGAAGAACCTTTACTCCATTTTTTTTTCATATTAGTCATGGTAATACAAAAAAGACGTATACATAAAATTGAAGAATAAATAAGAATCATTGAACAGAAGTGATTATTGAAAACCCGAAAAGCTGTGTATCACAAAGTTATAAAGAATTATGTCCCTTCATCAAACTTCAATCAAATTGCCTGGTCGAACTTTTAATAATGCATCTTTAAAGTATTTGCTATATAAAAGGTGAATTGAAAAGGATCATCATTTTGTCTCGGCTTTTGGTTTTGAATTTAAAGTAAAGATAATAACAATTGTTAGATATCGTGAGTCCGAACAATAGTTTAAACACTAACCGTAAGTTAAATCAAAAAAATATTGAACTCCGAGGAAAATTCAAAACGGAAAGTCTCTAATCAAATGGCAAAATCAAAAGGTCAAATACATCAAACAATAATAATAATGATAAAAATAATATTTTATTCAGAAGCAATACAGCTTATGGAATATACATTTTACAATATTTGTTAAATGCACCCGTGCCATATTCCTGAATTGGTACAGGCATTGTCTTATGAAGATAAAGCCAACTTTGCCATTTTTGAAAAAGAAAATATTTATCAGCCGAAAATTTAGAAACTGACAACTGAATTTATGATAATCTTGACTGTAAATGACCAACATACGTCATCAACATATACATCAACTATATAACAATCATCCGGCAGTATATATATATATTAAACTGGTGCTAGAAATATACTAATAAGCAACTTCATAAAACTTCTTATCGATGACGTTCAAATCAAAAACAATTATAAAATACCAAAAATAGTTCAAAGTTGAAGGGCATTGAAGACCCAAAACTTTGAAAGGGTTTCATCAATGTGGCTTCTGTAATCTAATCGTCGATAAAATCCGTAGTTGATCTAAAAATTCAACGAAATTTGTACTTGCGCTTTTTGTGCTGACACGAATTGTCATTGATATATTGGTATTTATAATAGAATTAACGGTACCAATTTTCTTTCACCGGATGAGAATTTCGAAAATACGTGTCTCTTCAGTGATGCTCGTGGCCAAAATATTTGAAATCCAAAGCTTATATAAAAGATGAAGAGCTATAATCCAAAAGGTCCAAAAAGTATATAAATCAACTGTTTACAAAAATTTAGATTTTTTTTGAAATACTAAGGCTTTTCTACCTCAGGCATAGTATTTGGCAAAACTTTGAGAAATTTTTGGTCCTCAATGCTTTTTAACTTCGTATTTTATTTGGCCTTTTTAACTTTTTTGGATTCGAGCGTCACTGATGAGTCTTCTGTAGACGAAACGCGCGTCTGGCGTATATACAGAATTTAGTCCTGGATCTATGAGGAGTTTATTTACAACCACTGGGTCGATGCCACTGCTGGTAGAGATTTATTTCCCCAAGGGTATCACAAGCCCAGTAGTCAGCACTTTTTGTGCTGACACAAATTGTCATTGATATGGTTATATTAAGAAATTAACTGTTTACAAAAATTTAGATTATTTTTAAATACTAAGGCTTTTCTACCTCAGGCATAGATTACCTTAGCTGTATTTAGCAAAACTTTTAAGAACTTTTGGTTCTCTATGCTCTTCAACTTCGTATGTTATTTGGCCTTTTTAACTTTTTTGGATTCGAGCGTCACTGATTAGTCTTTTGTAGACGAAACACGCGTCTACCGTATATACAAAATTAAGTCCTGGTATCTATGATGAGTTAATTTAATGAATGAATGAATGAATGAATGAATCTTTATTTCCTCCATGTATATGAAGATTTTGCATACAAGAAGAAATAGATAATTATTTACACAATAAACAAAATATCATACATTTCGTGATAAATACCCAATGAAAAAAAAACACCAACAAAACCAAAAAAAAAACACATTCATTGACGCTCGAATTAAAAAAGTTAAAATCGAAGTTAAAAAAACATTGAGGACCCAAACATTCAGAAAGGTTTTGCAAGATATTTCATTCCTTAGGTAAGAAAGCCCAAGTATTTAAAAAAAATAAAGGTTTGTACACAGTTTATTAAGAATTATGACCATATCAATGATTTTTCGTTTCCATAATTACAGAAGTATATGCTGACTGCTTGGCTGGTGATACAATCAGGTAGGATACATCAACGAGCAGTGGCATCGACCCCGTGGTTGTATAGAACTCATTCTAGATACCCGGTATATATTTTTAATTTACATACTAATTTTGTCTGATATAATTTTGAAAAGAAACGGAGATAGTGAAAAGTAATATCATAATTATTAAATATATAAGTATAATTCGACAGACGTTGGTGGGGGATATGAAGGTAGTTTACCTAAATTATTAAGATGTTATAAGTCTATTAATCAAACTAGGAGATGTTTTTTATAGTTTGCATTAAAAAAATAAAAACAGAACCAAAAGACAAGACATAAGCAAGTTATACAAAAATATCCGGCGAAATTCAAGATAAATTCAAAAAGAGGAGATCCATAGAAAACGTTATCAACTAACGGAAATGTCATATGCATGACTTTGTACGGCCATTTCAGAAGAAATCATACTTAAATGGTTAAACTGAACATCTCACTCGTATCAAAGTTGTTATAGTTCGTTATTTTGACAAAATAGGGAGATCGTCCCAATTTGAGCAGTGTATTATAGTATTTCTATATATTCTGCATTTCGATACAACTTCTATTTCTTGAAAAACTATGTACGTAATAACAAGACATAAAGTGGGATAGTAGGTTGGAATGTTGAGAAATCTACCGTTTTGAAATTGTTACAAAATCTGCGACCGGGATTGGAGAGATCTGAGTAAATATTTATGATCATTAAGAATCTATCAATCTGAGCCTGTTAAAATATAGTTCTTGACATAATATTTAAAAGACACTTTTTGTAAACAAAAATTGCTTACTCTGTATTATACAATTATTTCTTATTTCTTTGGTAATTTGTGTTTTAAAAAAAATGAATGATTTTCATTTTTAAACAACAGAAAAAAACAAAAGAGAAGAACAGAGAGTAAATGAGCATTTGTAAATTTTATGAATTTCGACACATCTTCAATTTCTTCATTAATACTAGTAGTTATCAAACGTACCAGGATTATAATTTAATACTCCAGACGCGCGTTTCGTCTACATAAGACTCATCAGTGACGCTCAAATCAAAATAGTTATATAAAGCCAAACCAGTACAATGTTGAAGAGCATTCAGGACCCAAAATTCAAAAAACGTTGTTCCAAACACGGCTAAGTTAATCTATTCCTGGGATCCTTTGTTTTTCGAAAAATTCAAAGTTTATAAACAGGAAATTTATAAAAATGACCATATAATTGATATTCATGTGAACACCGAATCGCTGACTACTGGGCTGACTGCTACACAACGTCCACCAGCAGAGGCATCGATTCGACCCAATGGTGTAAATAGTTATTAAAGGTACCAGGATTCTTATTTAATACGTCAGACGCACGCTTTTCGTCAACAATAGATTCATCCTCCAATGAGGCTTAAATCAAAATAGTTATAAAGCCAAACAAGTACAAAGTTGAAGAGCATTCAGGACCCAAAATTCCAAAAAGTTGTGCCAAATAAGTCTAAGGTAGTCTATTCCTGGGATATCAAAATCCTTAGATTTTCGAAAAAATCAAAGTTTTATAAACAGGAAATGTATGAAAGTGAGCATATAATTGATATTCATGACAACACTGAAGTACATTAACCGTATAGTATACTTATAGGAGGTATCACTGTGTATAAAGTTTAATCACAAAAATACTGAATTCCAAGGAAAACTCAAAACGGAAAGTCCCTAATCAGATACCAAAATCAAAAGCTCTAACAAATAAATGAATAGACAACAACTGTCTTATTCCTGGCTTGGTACACACATTTTTTTCATGTAGAACATTGTTGATATTACGATCACTATCACGAGTTGATTGACCGTTACGGAATAACTGTTTTGCAGATAATGACGGACATTTTACAATTGTCGTATTCTATATCCCGTCCTCTTTTTTCTGGAATGTGACCTACCGATTTAGACTGACCTGCGCGAACAAAACACAACAAAATCATTCCCTGTTTTTCGCCTGGTTTGTGACACTCAAATCAATCCATGTGTTCGTAGATAGTAGATGTTGTTGTGTCCTGTTAAATTGTTATACGATGATGACTGATGTTCCCATATTTTGACTATTTTATTGATTGTGACTGTTTATTTAACGCATCATGTAAATGTAACGGAATTTGATGAGACTGCTATTAAAGTGAGAGGGTTAGCGCTATAGAACCAGGTTTAATCCACCATTTTCTACATTTGAAAATGCCTGTTGTACCAAGTCAGGAATATGACAGTTCTTGTCCATTCGTTTTTGATGCGTTTTGTTTTTTGATTTTGCCATGTGATTATGGACTTTCCAAATTGATTTTCCTCTGAGTTCAGTATTTTTGTGATTTTACTTTTTAGTCTCTATAGTTTCATATGATGTGTGTATGTGTTTTTGGTCCGGGGCCTTTTGATGTAAATTTTGAATAGTTTTTTATAACTTCAGATGTTTTTAATCTTTTTTTTTATTTAGATGTTTCAAGTATAAATGTGTTCAGGCAAACTATTGTCCTCAACTGATCCTGGGGTATAAACATATTGTAACCTGGACACTGAACGATTGTATAAATATGTATACGTGAAAATAATGTGAAACGCAACTTTAAAAGCAACATAAATAACAAAAAAGAGGTAAGCATAGTACAGTAGTCAATTCATTTAGCTCATGGTTTCTTTTTCAAGAATCCACGTCTGTATCTTTATAATTTAAATAATATGCAAAATTTGAAACGTACTTATGTTGTCTATAAAAATTACAAAAGGTCTTGAATAAAAAAAAATACTCAAAAAGAAGTTTGAATTGTGAAACTTTCTGGCCATTTCGGTGCTTCTGTCCTTAAATACATATATACTACGTGCAAATATTGTCGTAGAATCACCCTCATCTCCAGAATTGAGCACACACCATTTTGAAGTCATCATGAACATTCTTCAGAAATATTAAGACATTTTGGTTGTTAATCATAAAAAGTCTATCATTGCTATACTAAAGGTCAGACAACTATAAGATATTAACAGACCAGAAAATATCAGAAGATGATTTTGACATATGGGATATGTATACATAATAACAAGACTATCGTGACCTCTACGTTAGATTGACATCGGATAATATTTTAAAAGACAGCATTTTTTTCTGATTGAAGCTTGTACATGAAAAATGAAACTTATATATACATTACATATATAAAATGCCAATATAGGTAACTTGGTTTTCAGGCTTCTGATTGAAGCTTGTACATGAAAAATGAAACTTATTTACATATATATAAATATCAATAGTAACTTGGTTTAAAGGATTGCCCGGTGTAGCTTTATTTTGACCAAAGTATCGCATCAGAAAAAAATGTTTCGCATGTTCGAATATTTAATGAGTAAATCATATGTAAATACTATAAATCATTTTTATGCAAAATGAGGTAATAAAATGTTAGAAAAATTCTGAAAATTAAACATAGTGACTGACTTACGGAAATTAAAAATATCTCACTTGTGATAATTGGCGCGATAATTATAAAGCATGTGTTCATATGAATCTAGTTTAGACAGAGACATATATACACATATGTATAGAATATGTCTCTGGTTTAGATTTAATATGCAAGGTATACTTTCATTTAAATAAGGATTTTTTTTCGGGGAACTTTAAAATTTCTTCTATGTTTTTCTGTCGATTAACTTTCAATAAACATTTCTTGGTAACCCTTTATATACCAGGAGAGCACGAAAACAAAACGTTGAGGCAGCCAAAGTACATAGTTGACACTACTAATAGTAATATATTTTTTACAGTATATCTACAGTCTTATATCACATTATAAGTATGCAAATGCTATAAAAGAAATTAAACCATGCGTTATCAATTTCATGAGTTCGAAGCGCTTTTCAAAGAACCGAAAAAGTTGAAAAGCTCTATCACCCAAAAAGAACGTAATTTGTGTATTAGTTGGTCTCTTGTTGAGAGTTATCTCAACTGCAATCATACAACATCTTTTTTATACCAACAAATTAACTATGGCCATCTAAGATAAACTATGCCTGATGGAGGTGTTTCTTTATAATTTCAGAATTTATAAATGGACAATTTTAGAAAGGTTTGTTATAATATAGTAAAACACTGTTTTTTCTGTGTAAACATAGAGAAATAATAATGGAATTATCCTGAGACCATCCTAAGACATGGTTTTTGGTTTACCAACTTTACGAAACGTATAATGATTTAAACTAATTTTAAATATGTAGCGTATGATACTTTCAAAAACGTCACCTTCGACTGAGATATGTTCTGGTTTTCGAAAATATCTGAGGACTAAAACATGTTTTCAGAGAAACAGTTGAAGATTTAAATTGAAATCAAGACATCAAAAAACCTTTATCGTGAACAAATAAATAAATCAACTGAACAAGGTTCTTTTTTTCATAAAAATGAAAATGATATAGATGTGAGGCTATTCTTCATTCACGCTGTTAGGAATATAAATAGTATTGATTTGCTAGTATAGTCTAAATGAGATACGTATACAGATTGTTGATTTCTCTAACAAGTTTCCATTAGAAATATGTTAGGGTCAGAATAAAGGTGAGTGGCACGAGAGTTAATCTAAATATTTATATTTAGAATGAATATTCTCTTCCGCCTGCCCACAATTTGATGACGTCAGAAAGAAAATGTCCGAGTGTTTCCGATATGACAGAAAACAGGTAACACATGTCATTTCAGCACAAAGAACATGTGCCACGCGAACCAATAACGCACTTCAAACTGTGTATTGATTTAACCAATTAAAGAATGAAGATAATTGAAAAATCATTTTGTTTCAGCAATCATATGGAATTTGGGTGGTCGGAACTCATTTTATTGATATTTTTTTGAAAATATAGATCGTTCAAAAAATCGATGGTACCTCCTTGTGTCCCCAAAGTGTTGGTTCTATTACATACAGGAGAATTTAACTTTCTGCTTAATATTTGGCTTTGGCAATGCATAGATGATCATTTGACGATATAATATGTTACAACACTAAATTTTAATTATGAAATAATTATTTCATAAATTTTTCTTCCAAGTTTGTTGATAACCTTGTACCTGAGGACGCATTCAAACTTTAGCTTTGAAATTCATAGTTGAGTACAACATTTTTTAATTTGTATCTGTTTATAAAATAAATATATAATCTTTATATTTTTAAACTGATGGTCTAAATTATAGTTCCAAAATTGAATAATTTTAAATTAGGCTTTTGCATTTTCGCTTAAAATACTTAATTGACTGTGTAGTACACCCTTATCAGGGGCGGATTTAAGCGGGGGCGTGGCGCGCGTGCGCCCCCCCCCCCCCCCCCCTAAAATTTGCAAAGCATGGGTTGACTTCAACATATTAAAGTATCAGAAGAGACCATTCAATCTTTTTTAACATTCAAATTATATAAAACAGTCAGTTTAACAGAATCAACATGATTACTAATCAACTGACCTACGCTTTATTAAAGTTCAATAAATAATTTCAAAGGAAGGTGTCAAACGCGGAGCTGCGTTTGATGACAAATCGATAATCGGTTTTTAGCAGTTAAAGTAAAAAAAAAATGTTACATTGAATTTTCGGTTTTTATAATCAATTTTATTGATAATCGAAGTTCCAAAACATCCCTTACTCACTTCGATTTCACAATTTCATCATGACACGGTCAAGAAAACAGTCGGCAGGTGAAATTTTTTTATTGAAAGATATAGATATAGAAATACTGTTTCAAGTGAAAGGTTAGTTTTATTAATTTGTGTCTCTGTGTCTATGTGTATTTCTCACTTGCAACCTTAATATTCAGCCGAATGCTGTACCGTATTATTGTATGCTTGGGATCCCAAAAAAAAAAATATAACTGCGTAAATGCATCTCATTCTGATTTTAGTTGTTGGTGGCACGATCTCCGAAAATCAAAAAAGTATTTTAAAAAGCAGATAGTATGAAAGGACAATTAAAAATCGCTGGTAGAAGTAGAACATTTTTAGTTTGAAAAATATATTGGTCAGGTGAGCAATTGTGATATCGTCTCACTTTGCGTCCGTCTGTCCGCCCGTATATCTGTAGATTGTTGTCAGGTGTGGATTAAGGCGGTTTCAGCTTGAAACTTTATTTCCTCGCTAATTTTAACACACAATAGTTCGAGATATCTACATTTCACCCCTTTAGAAGAATATTTCAATAATTTTGGCTAAAAATGACTCCAAAAAATTTTTCGCCTCGCTCCGTTCGGCAAAAATAAAAATGTGCGCCCCCTCTAACTTAAAATCATGGATCCGCACCTGCTTACTTTAAGCAGAAAACGTGTGTATGCGTCTTTGCAAGCTTTAGTTTTAACAAATAAGTGCTGTGAATTTCTATAACTATCTATATATGTATATATAGATATGACATGAAGATGTTATTCTTCATGCCTTTTATATCATGTACTGTATTACGACGCTAGATTAAAACTGACGTGGTAAGGTAACACCCGTCCACCGAAAACTTCGTTTTTATGAAGCCCATGTGGTCGTGTGGTCTAGCGGGACGGCTACAGTGCAGGCGATTTGGTGTCACGACATCTCAGTAGCACGGGTCCAAATCCCGGCGAGAGAAGAAACATTTCGCAAATTTACAGATCTAACATTGTTGGGTTGATGTTTAGACGAGTTGCCAGCGGCAAATATTTCATACTTTTTCCGGACAAGAAAAAAAAAAGATGTCAAATAGGTTGGTCGTCCGGTTAGAAATGAGTGGGAAATTGTACTGCACTTAAAAAAATAATATTTTTGAAAGGAACAGCAGTCACGTCATTTGCGAATCCCTCAAACTAGTTCGCAAAGGTTTGCAGAGTTCGATAATCTCCACTCATTACCTTTGTAACGTTGTATTTAGAAATCCCTCATAGACATACACGCAAAACTATATATAGAATATGTGTGCACTTTATGGAAACAAATGAATTAATGTTATCAAAATAATAACATTTTTTAATTTTTTTTCTTCAAAAGTTAATGTTTAATAGGTCATGATAGTGAAGTGTATTTGCATTTTGTGATACAAGAATGTGAAATACACGTAAAAGGGGGGATGACACTTTTTTTTAGTTGGAAATTACCAGAACATGATTTGGAAAAATATCATTGCCCTAAGGAATAAACTAGAGTGTTCATAAATTTTTAAATAGAGATGAAAAATTTATAAAAAAAAAACGATTATGATTGATAGACAAAACAGTTTAGGCTGACTAAACAAATATTAATTATTGGTTTGGGTTGGGTGGTGTTTTTTGGTAAACTTTCATATACAGGTTTGGTGTTTTACTCAAATTTACTGGAAGATTGAGAATTTTTATTACATTTTTGTGGTACATGACAAATTGAAAATACAAACCCACTATATATCTGTAGACATCGGCCTCTGCTTTGCTATATATACTAGCGGGACGGCTGCAGTGCAGGCGATGTGGTGTCACGATATCACAGTAGCATGGGTTCGAATCCCGGCGAGGGAAGAACTAAAAATTTGCGAAAGCAAATTTACAGATCTAAAATTGTTGGGTTGATGTTTAGACGAGTTATATATATATATATATATATTAAGCTACCCAAAGAAGACAACTATACAAATTTGCGGTCTGGTTTTGGTTTATGTTTTGCTTTCAGCAGAAGCACTGTTTACAGTTAACGCTTATGCTTCATTTTTTATTTATTTATTTGATAATCCGCGATATCTTAAATTTTATATTTTTTTCATAATGGCTCATACCTTTTATTTGAGTGTCAATTGAACAATTTCTTTGTCTATAGATATACAGTTTTGTCACAATTTTTTTTCTTTATTAGTGTGTTATCTATATTATATTTTTTCAGTAAATACACTCAAATCTTTTTTTCAAATTTGCTCAGACGTTTTAAGTCTTTTTCATATAAATGTCAACGTGTTGCATAGTTTTATAAATGCCGAATTAAAATAAAATATTTATTGAAACTGCTATTTTAGTACAATTCTGACCAGCTTTATTGTGCCGTCTCTGCGTAGATAATATGTTGTCTATAAACATAACGTTTCCCTTACATGATGGCAATATTTTCATTATAATTCCCTTGAATATCATCCTTAGAGATATTCACATATTTTACCAACGAAACATCTTGATTTATAAAATTAGTTAACTTCCACCATTTTATGATAGAGTTATAATTATTTATTAATGTTGATTAATGAATCTAAGCTTTGTCATTAGACAGCATGGGAATGCATTACTTTTGACAGGAGTAAGTACGACAATATTTATATACATTTAATGGCATTTTAATTCTGAAAAACATTTTCAGTAACCAACCCTGTTTTTTAATATCTTTTAATTTTGCCATAATATTTATTTGAAAAGAAAACATTTTATTTTCAAACTAATTATTGTATCAATTTTCTTTTTTTAAACTTCCTTTGATTACTGAAACCGAAATTAAAAATAATTTCGCAAAAACTAAAATAACATATATATACAAGTACAATGTATCAATAAATAGATTTGATAATTTTTTTTGCTAAGAAAAAACACTAAATAAGCTGAAGAACGCCACCGGGTGCGAAATTTCAAGCCGAATTGAAGACCCATTGTTGACTTTCGGCTGTTTTGTATACTCTTTAGTCGGGTTATTGTCTCTTTGACACATTCTTCATTTCCACATTCAATTTTACTAAACCATTTGTGGCATTGTTACGTTAGTTTGGTTACTGAATTAATGTACCGATATTTTGACTATATTATGTATTGTGTCTGTTTATTTAACGAATCAATGTAAATATAACGGAAGTTGATGAGACTGTCATTAAAGTGAGATGGTTAGCGCTATAGAACCAGGCTTAATCCACCATTTTCTACATTTGAAAATGCCTGTACCAAGTCAGGAATATGACAGTTCTTGTCCGTTCGCTTTTGATACGTTTTGTTATTTAATTTTGCCATGTGATTATGGACTTTCCGAATTGATTTTCCTCTAAGTTCAGCATTTTTGTGATTTTACTTTTTTGTACCGTTTCCACTTTTATAGCATATTAATTCTGCATGAAACAATTTTATTTCAACTTGATCGTCTTGTCAAGATAACATGTGTGACTTTTATTTACCAATAATAATCAAATATATATTTTGCAGCTCAACCTCAAAAATCATGTCAAAATTGTAATTTGAAAATTCAATTTTGAACTTCTTGAAAAACGCTTTAGATGCAGTAGTGATTATGAGGTGTTTATTAGAACTTTATTGCTTTCAGTGAATGAAGCAGACTTAAATGTCGAAAAATATTCTATAAGGACACTGTTAAAAGACGGAAGAAATAAAATGCGAAAGCGTGAAAAAAAAACACACTTTCATTTATCAATAAACACTTCAAATATATATGTTGCATCTTAATTCTTAAAATATCATCTGTCAAACAGAGTAATTCTGCTGTTGTTTTTTTTATATGGTCGGGTTGTTGTCTCTTTGACACATTCCCCTTTTCCATTCTCAATTTTATAATTTGAAAATTAATTTTTTAACTTCTCGAACGACGCTTTACAGCATTGTTAAGAAGTGTTTATTAGAACTGTATTGCTTATATTTGAATTAAAGTAGACAAAAATGTCAAAACATATTTTATAAGGACTCTGTTAAAAGACGGAAGAAATAAAACTTGAAAGCGTTAAAAAAAATCTGCTTTCATCGAAGTATCAAAAATGAGCTTTAGAGAAAAATAAATTAAGAAGTTTCTCCACTTGGCTACAGGATTAATTCTATTAAATTGATTTGCAGGTGGTCTTTGAAAACTAGTAGAGAAATCCCATCAAGTAAAATGGTATAAATGCCAGCTGGCACAGAAATGTGAATGGCCATATTTCTTGTAATTTTGTTGAAAGATGAAAATTATCTTTCAAATCAACAAAAAAATCAGACCGAAATCTGACAAATTACTGGTCATCTCATATATCATTACTTGTGAACACTTCTTTAGATGAAATTTATACATTAATTTTTTTCAAAGATGTTTCCCAACCGAATGATTTTTTTCAACTATTTTATATAATATTATATTAAATTTTATGTGTAAAGTTTTGACCGATATACATGTACATGTACATTATTTATATTTGCGGCAATATCTTAGATATTCTGAATAGATTATTTTTAACTTCCAATGAGATTCTTTGTCTTTTCAATTATCTCCTATTTAATGTAAAAAAAAATTAGCGGATTAATGAGGAATATGGGGTCGCGTTGCCCGTATGGAACTTCATGTAAATGATAAATGTATAGACCTTTACAAGTATCATTTCATACGTTGGATTGATAGCCCCACCCCCTTTTTTTAAATTCTGGATCCGTACTTGGAGAATCTCTAATCTCCAGTAACATTTTCAAAAAAATGTTCAATATTTGCTTAAAGTCTAAAATTTACATAAACACAGTTTGGATTTACAGCAACAATATGTCTGTTGTGTTAGACATTTGGTCTCAGATAGAATGTGTAATTATAAGTTCTTATGGAATACAAAAAAACTAATAAATTTATCAATTTCCTTTAATGCGGTAGTACAGTTGCTTACAGTCATTTTGTGTAGGGGTGGCTATATATAGTTGTCTCATTGACAGTAATGCAACATCTATACGTATTTTCAAATGAAAGTAGTTATTTAAAAAAATCAATATACGAAGAACAATCTATCTATACCGAAATCAAACTCTCATAACGGAAGTGAATATAATTATAAATGCATTGTGTTTCAAACCTATTAAATTCATTTTGGTCATGCCAAATTTTCCAAATGATTTAACATGTTCTATATTGTGAGAAAATTGTTTTCAACAGCAATGTATAACGCTTAACAACATTGTAGTTTATAATAATGTGTTAAACTGTTGAGAGATCTTTAAGAGACATTTGAAGTGAACCAGTTTCAGAGTTCCCCGAGTGTCATCAACTTTCGGATTTTGACCCCGCGAGTGGACATAGTTGTCGTTTGTTGATGTGGTTCGTAAGTGTTTCTCGCTTTTCGTGTTTTTCTATAGATTAGACCTTTGGTTTTCCTGTTTGAATTGTTTTTAGTATAAATAGTCATTTTTTAGGGCCTCTTATTGCTTGTTGTTCGTAGTAAGCCAAGGCTCCGTGTTGAGTACCGTACTTTGACCTTTAATGGTTTACTTTAACAAATTGTGACTTGGATGGAAAGTTGTCTAATTGGCACTCATACCATATCTTCTTATATCTATGTGTGGTTTTTTTCTCTGCATGATCATTTTTTTTTATTTAGTGAATGCTTCAGTTTGTTAAATTTCTTTACACAAGGCCAGTTTATACATGGACACCAGCTCAATAATATGTCCCAATATAAGTATGAAAATATGCTCAAATATAAGTATAAATTTCAATTAAGAAAATTGTATCTGCAGTAAAATTTATTTGTTGATATAAAAAAAAACTGCAGTCCGTACACGGTGACCTATAGTTGTTAAAATTTCTGTGTCATTTTTGTCTCTTTTGGAGAGTTTTCTCATTGACAATCATACCACATCTTCTTTTTTATAATAACTATATAGTTTTCGGAGACTTTGAGAACTATAGAGACATCTTTTGTCTTTTTGTTATTTTCTTTTTCGTCTTTGTTGCTTTTGCCGATCTGATGAGCCAATTAATTTCCAACTTAGAGGTTAATTACTTTTGTAGTGCATGGCAGCTACAACGATGTTTCAGGTAAAGAAGGGGGTTTAGGTGTGCGCCTTTCCCAAGTGAGAGCCCCTATTTCAATGGTTGCTATTACCGTGTTTTTTGTTTTCATTATAAATTAGGCCGTTACAGTATTCTCTTCTGGATTTTTTTTTTGTGTGATTACGGCCATTTAATATTTACAAAAAGATATAGTTTTTTTGCGCATTATGTGATAGTTCATATATATATACGGTGACTTATAATTGTTTTCTAAAACTTCGTCATTTAATGCTGGTTGATGTTGTTTCATTGGCAAATTATACCAACTCTCATTTTTAAAAATGGTAAATAATTGACACCCTATCAATAAAAAAAAACCAACAATATAGATTTTAGCTTTGAACTGAGACAACTTTTATCAAACTTGTAATTTTTTGAACCACTGCATGATATCAAAGGTGTAAATGTATATGTATGCGCTTATATATATATACTCGATGTTCCAAGAGGAGGTGCATAGATATTAGAATAAGCAATACACACCATCCTGGACAAAAGAAAAAACATGCCTGCAAAATGACAAACAACATCCAACAACACAGAACAGCGACAAGCAACACGCAACACGCAACGCGAGAGCGAACTTATGTATTCATGAAGGTTAAGCTGTTTTGTGCTCCACATTCCGATTTAAAAAAAACATTAATGCTCATGTCTCCATGTTACAAATGCATACCGAATTTATTCGGTTTTCGAAAGTTGGAAACAAAGTTCAGGTCATATAGAGCAGTCTTTTTGAAATACGTAGAATAAAGAGAAGATAGTTTTTCTGTATAGTTAATTGTCCGTCTTTTCTTTGACTGATATACCATCCACACATTTAACATTTTTGTAATCGCAATTGACTGATCAAAAACAGTTCAAAGAAACTTTTAAGATCTAACATAGAACAATTCGACATCATACTATCAAAAACGAGTAAGGGAGTTTCTGATAATCTTCATAACTAGAGATTTATGTATGCCAGAACAAGTTGAAAAGCATTTAATTACCACGTGGAAATATAAGTAATTGGTTTTAACTTGAAATTACACATTAGTCGCCTAACACTGGTACTACCACATGTTTGAAGTACTTAGCGTAGAACACCGGGGATATGTTATATTTCTCTTGACATGATAATTATCAGAAATGTACGAGGGAAATTAACGAGAATGTTCATTTCAAAGCAGGAATTGAAAATCTGATAAATTGGACAAATAATCTGACACTTATCAAATTATTTAAGATAATTGCTGTTTCTGAGAAATATTTTTCAATAAGGTCTTACATTTTAAATAATGTACGAAGAAATCGGGCATGACTGAACTATATGTTTAATGTCGATGCACTTTTTCGACAGAGAAAAATAAGTTTACATATAGAGTCAAACGAAAAGAAATAAACCAAAACTTAAGTAAGCCAAAGATACAAATAAAGAGATTTATAGTACAAGAACGTATTTACACTTAATCTGTTGAATGTGTAATGACTGATAATTTAGTCTAAGATGCTTTTTTTATCAGTTGTTATAGGCTGTGGACTACCTGTAAGTAATTGCGAGTATTCTATAGTCTGTAATTAGTGTCTTTTTTTCATTGGAATGCACAAGTACCCGGCCACGTCCACTTTGTGTTTTTGTTAGATGTACAATATATATGTATATCTATCTGATGAGTTAAGCCTTTTTCAACTGATATTTATAGTTCGTTCTGATGTTATACTGTTACACCGCTTTCCCTTGTTAAGGGGAGGTTGTGATCCCGCTAACATGTTTAACGATGACAAAAATCCTGTCACATTCTAGATCTATATGTAAGTCCCACGTCAGGAGCTTGTAACTCGACTAGCTTGTAAGTTTGGCTGCCCCTTCGGTATCTTACGCCTCTTTTCTCTACCCTGTTACTAAAATGTTCATGACTTTTTTTTTCTTTTTTTTGGGTGAAATTGATCGCTGTTGCAATTTGCTTAACTAGAAACATCGGTACGAGGTGCTGAAATCACTAACATACAAACAATAAACACACAAAGCAACGAAATAAGAGAACTCGATGTTGCTGAAAAAAAAAAGTAAAAACACAAAAATACCGAACTCCGAGGAAAATTCAAAAAGGAAAATCAAAAATCAAAAGGCAAAATCAAAAGTCCAAACACATCAAACGAATGGGTAACAACTGTCATATTCCTGACTTGGTACAGGCATTTTCTAATGTAGAAAATGGTGGATTGAACCTGGTTTTATAGCTAGCTAAACCTCTCACTTATATGACAGTCGCATCAAATTCCATTAAATTGTCAACGATGCATGAACAAAACAAACATACTCACAGAGTAAAAATGTCAAAAATAGGGGTACAACAGTCAATATTGTGTTATCATCTTAATATCTCTACATAAACAACAAATGTAACAAAGAAGCACAAAAAGGCATACATTAATTTAACATTCTCATTTTGCTTTTCTTATACGGCTGAATTTATCTATGTAAAGTCTACCCATAATGATAGAAGGTTTCATTACTGGTTTAAAAATGCGCGTATGAAATTCGCACAGGTAGACATAAAAATAATTTTGTCGTATGACGGCATACATAAATGAAGACTTACGTAAAGTTTATATAACAAAAACAGACTTAACAGTAAAAGTAATAATAATAAATAAAATAATGGTGTGCTTTAAAGTGCTTGAAAGATATAGTTCAATGGCAAATACGACTAGAAAAAAAACGCATGTTTTCTCAGACTAAAATATTAATTAGCACACATCTAACTGATTTAGTTTAGAGACGTTATAAACAGTCTTCGAACCCACGGCTTTGTGTAATATGATTCTAGAAATCAGACTCGACAGGATAAAAAATAATTACTTGACATCACTCTACACGTCCTGCACACATATTTGATTTTTCAAACCCTAACTCAATGTTTGTACCCATTATTTTAAGGAAAAAAAGTAAACAGCAGTTAATAAATAACATGCGTCCAAAACGCCTCTCTGGATTTATCTTCATCATAATCGCTTAAAACCGAATGCTAAAAGAGTCAATAATGTATATATTTTTAAAGAACCGAATTTGTATATTTGTATTTATTTCCCCGATGTTAACGGTGTGTATTAGCGTCATGTGCAGTTTGTATTCAGTTCTGGAAAGAAAAAAATGTATATAAAAACTAGATGTGTCAAAGCGAAACGAATGGTCACGTCTCCAAAAGTTGAAAAATCTGCAATTTCAATAACACTTGTGGACACAAACATGATGGTAGTCTAGCATATCAAAAATCAGCTCAAAATCTGAAGGCATATATAAAAGAAAAAGTCTGTACGTCCCTGGTCTGTATAACTGTGATTTTCAACTATTTTCAAAATTGTAAATCCTAAATTTCGGCAAAAATTAGCGGAGCGGAACGAAACTTAAACTTGATCTGTAACTCATCATGGTTTACTTACATACAAAAAATCAGCCCAATATCTGAAGGCGTTTAGGAAAAAAAACTCAGTATAATGGTTTGTTGCGGAATCACGGAATTACAGAATTTTAGAATTTCGAAATTTCGGAATTTTGGACAAGGGTAAAACTATATGGCACCGACAACTTCGTTGCAGGGCCATACTTATTCCCAATCTACATTATGTTGTAAAAAAGCAAGTCTCTATAAAAGAAGTTCACCAATTTTCTGTAACTTGTTATTCGAAAGGCTATAGTATAAGTTTATGTCCTGTTGTATAGTGTTTCAATATTCACATTTGAGTGTATTGGCATGCGTTTCCCTTACGCACTTGTTCTTGTGACTGCTGCGTATGGACAGCAATACGATTTCTTCATGTGGATCTTGCACTTAACTCATAAAAGCTACATGTATATATAATAGATGTGATGCTGCTTCTAGTGCATGGTTAATAAACTCTATAAAATAATGGTTTATATGACTACATATCTTACTAACTCAATTTATATTTCATGTTTTTTTGGTTGTTTTTTTCTGTATTCAATATTGTCTATAATGTAATTGTTTAATATTATGCTCATTGTGGGTCTTCTATTGAAATTAAATATCCAGTCCTATCGTATCTTATCTTATATCGACTGAACATATTATAGAGAAAATTGTAAATGCAATGCATGTAAAGTCGTCATATAATTTGATATTAGAAATTCAGACGGACAAACAAGTCACATGCTAGCAACAACAGGAAAAGACAAACATTTCGAAATCTTAGCATACTGACGATAATAGGCTGTTGAAAATCTATTGGTTATCTTAGTGAAACGTCATTCTCAAAGATTACAATCTGCACTGTAAAACATCATGGCAGAAAAATATTCTTTGAACAAAAAAGAAATATAGTTTTTATGCATGACGAACGTGTACTCAGTTTGAAAGTTAATTACTTAATATATATGTATTTTCATGATTACCCTTGACATTTGTGGGAGTTTTTCATACTGATAACTCTTGTAAAATTAGAAAAAAAAACTTTTGAAAAAAGAATCAAAGCATCATTAAAAATACGTCATTACGAAACAGAAGAATACTTCGGCGTGTGTGGTATCACTAAGTAATTGAAGCCTGTATTTCATATGTGTCATTTTCCATACGATTTAATAAGTTTTTGACGATATCACGCCGAGGAAACTAGATAACCCCTGACCAATAAACGATCATCTGATTGGTTGATTATGAAAACTTATGAGATAGGTGTGACCAATTTGTCGTAAAATGATTTCCTATGATAATCACCGAGAAATGCGCGTGTTATATACCGTCTGCTGACTGAAGATGGACATGATAATTCTGACATGACATAGCACCATTACGGTCATATCAGGCTGCCATCTTGTCCACAATGGCTATTTGGTAATATTATATTCAATATCTTGGAACAACATTGCTTGATTTTTTGTTGAATATTCTGAAACTAGATGAGGAAAAACAAGAACTCATAAAATGAAACTAAAATCTTTAAAATAGTCTATATAAAGATCGGGTGCTGTAATTATTGATTGATTGATAGTTGGTTGCTTTACGTCCAGTGGCAAATATTTCATGCATGTGGCCGGGCTGTAATAAAAAATTAAACGAAATTTGCGATCCAACATATCCGACCTTACATTATTGAAAGACTAGTTGAATCTGTGTTTAGAGTCAGATGTTCTTCCATTACTTTCAATTCTTATATCACCAAAAGAATACCATAAGGAAGATTTCGTTTAATTGGTTAACTGAAGAAAAAAATGTTTCAGACATAAAAATATTTTTTTAATGTTGAATTCATCTTTTAAAAACTTAAAAATTTTGTAAACGTGTGAAATAAAATATATGTATATTTTATTTCATCTATTAAATAGAATTAATATGTATCTATTCATATATTGTATATATGTCAAACAAATATCAAACGTATGAATATTGAAAAAACCCATATAAATTCTCCTTACCTCGATGTTCTACCTAAATTATCAGTGAATTAAATAGGCTGTAATTGCATTATTTATACTCAATTTGTTTATTTTTGTTTGAATAAAATGTTTTGGTATTCATGTCAATTATTTATACTTGGCTTCTCGTTTTTCACAGCAAAATCACGTTAGAATCAAATAGTTTATTTTGTCAGAAGAAACTTCTTAGTTGGTTTTGTTAACGCCGAAACTATCAAAATATTTGGAACAAATTTAAATAAAAAAGTATAAACTTTATTTTTCATTGATATAAATGTGTATTAAAACTGTTTACTACGGAAATTAAACTGATTATCTATATATCTAAATAGTAACCTCCCAGCATCACGTCTGCTGACCAATCACATCGCGTGCAGAGTGCTTCATCGGCATCGCTTACGATGTTAATTTCTGTGCCAAATTATGCATAAAACTGAGATCAATGTCAGAATTATCTTAATCTTAGAAAACCATGTCTAACAAGTCATCATCTTATTGATAAGAATGCTTGATTTCGGAAAAGATTGATTTTCACATTTTCCAGTTTTGCTTTTGATTGATTCTTCAAACTGTTTAAAATTTCTCGGATTTTATTGATACTGAAATCGACTTTTGAAGTGAACAGATTAGCTGGTGTTTATATAACTACTGTTTATAACTGTTTACAAATTGTGCAAGAATAATAATAAACAATGGCAGTATCGTGTGCTAACGAGATCACAGAACTGAGGCAAATGCAACTTCTGCCGCCAACTGACAATAAATTTGTTCCGAAGATCGAACCAGAGGGGTCAGATGATGAAAATGACTCGGAAGTTAGCTCGGAAGAGATTTCCACAACAACAAATTGTTCGCTTAGTCCAGATTCTCAATCAGTGGATCAAAAAGGAACAAAGAAATCAGGAGTTGGAGTTCGTAGACAAGAAAAACCACCATATTCTTACATTGCCTTGATAGTTATGGCAATTCAAGCTTCACCAAATAAAAGATGTACCTTGAGTGAAATATACCAGTTTTTACAGCAACGGTTCCCGTTCTTCAGAGGAGCTTACCAAGGATGGAAAAATTCAGTTCGACATAATCTTTCTCTAAACGAATGCTTCATAAAGTTACCAAAAGGTCTGGGCCGTCCAGGAAAGGGACATTATTGGACGGTTGATCCTGGAGCAGAGTTCATGTTTGAGGAGGGATCCTTCAGAAGGAGACCAAGGGGTTTCAGAAGAAAATGTCAAGCCTTAAAGCCATTCGGCATGCTAGGTATGAATGGTGCACCGAATATGATGGGACCACATTATGATCTTTTTCACCAAACTAGTAATATGAATGCAATGAATATGCCATGCACTGGAGGTGTTCCACAATCTTACGACACTAACAACCATATAATGCCGTCTGCTAATTCTACTTTACCTCACTGTAACTATACACCTATGGGACAACAAAGTCCGAACGTCAACGTAAATTGTAGCTTTAATATGACAGTAAATGGCCGATATGGCTCTTCCGGCTGTGGTATGCCTGGTTTAGAAAATGACTATATGACAAATTCAAATAATTTGACACCTTCAATGTATGAAAGAGACCATAATACAATGCAAAACATTTCTAATTCATGGAACGCACAAAGAGCTTATTTAAAGCAACAACAGATGAGTCCATCCGGAAGCACTGGTTCCATCCACAGTATGTCGCCTTCTAGTTCTGGTGACCATTCTCCATACGGACCAAATCCTCCAAGTTCTTCAGAAGCCATGGATTTAGCACTAGCTGGTAAATATTTTAAGCTATATTTTTTTTATACTCTTTACAATATTAACTTTTAATCAAATCTTTAAATCAAATTAGCATGGATGGTAGGGCAAAAACATTTGTATATAATTAAAGGTTGAATTAAAATGTATGAAATGTTCGGTCGAATATTTTTGTAAATTCTGATGTCAAAGACGTTTATACATAAAAAAATTGACTAAAACCGACCAAGTCCACAGAAATAAATCTAAATCTCTGACTACGGAAATTTTGTACTAGACTTCAGTATTTCTAAAAATTGAATTATCACAGTTTAAAATTAAACTGAACAAACCCCGTTTGACGTTTTGATCTTTAATTTATTTGCATACAAAATGAAATCTTATACAAGTTTGAGGGTTAAAAGAAACAAGAATAATTTCTTTCGCCAATATATTTAACAAAGCAGTTAAAACATGTGGCAAAATCGGGAAATACATTAATTACATAAATCTACTTGTATATGACACTATCTTTTTTACTCATGTCTGAAAAAGCCAAATAGTTTTGATAAGACACATTGACAAATTTCAAAACTTACAGAAAAATTCTGTTCCTAAAGATAAGGATTGAAAAATGGTTCTTTCTTTATATTCCCAAGGCTTCTAAAAGAGCTTTAGAGTTTTGAGGTTTTGGTTTTTAACGAAATTGTAAATTTGTCCGATTAAACAAAATGTTCATACCTTTATAAAAATAATAAGAAGCACCTTTTCTTAAAAACTCTATAATAATTGGTGAAAACTCCATTCATCTTCTCGGTGAAGTGTAACATCTGTACTTTTATTTATTGAGAAAACAATCATTTGATCAGAATTTGTCAAAATTAGTTAGAATACTGATGGGGAATTCTAATAAATCTCTTCACTGCGGGATGACGACATGGCACGAGATTTACCCTTTTAGCGTCAGTGTCGTATCATCATTGTCACAGTAGGCGGCTCTACAGATTTTAGCAGAAGATATGTTAATCCCGCAGTTAATAAATTAATGAAGGGTTATAATCATTATTATTTTTACATAATCCATTTATCTTCTGTGTGATTAATACCATAATGGTGATTTTTAAACAAATAATACTACACTTGAAATATGAAAATAATGAAATGTAGGTCCTCGAATCGTCACTTTTATATATATATATATATATATAAAGCTTACTGTATAAAATCATTATTGTAGTAAATATAAAAAAAAACAAAAAAAAAAAACACCAAAAACAAACATCATTGTTATGATTGTAAATGACACAACTATCAACAGAGAGAAAAAATGTAGGTCACCGCACGTTTTATTCTTTGTCGTCCTTAGAAATTAATTATGTTTGATTATTCTATATATCTATATTATATTAATTTTTTAAAACAAAATTGCTAAAGGTTTTCTTAAATGCCGATTTTTTTTTTCATATACTGCATTTTTTTTTATATATAAAAAGTTAAATAACAAAAACACCAAACTCCCAGGAAAATTCAAAACAAATGGATGTCAACTGTAATACTCCTGATCATGACTTGGTACCAGACATGTTCTTATATAGAAACTGGTGGACTAATCCTGGTTTTAAAGCTTGCAAATCCACTGTCGCATTAACTAAAGGTTTTATGTCATATTTTTAACAGTTTTATCTTAAACTAACGAAGCCGAATTTCAAAACGCAAGAAAAAAAGCAAAACACATTGCAAATCGCTTTTAACAAATACCATATATACATTATGTACACAGCCATGTATCACCATCATTGATGGCGATCCGATGGATACATCTGTTGTAGGGTTGTCACTGACTCAGACGTACTTATGTATATATATATATATATATATATATGTAAACAATAACACATTACGGTCCTTTTTTTATATAGAAATGGAAGTTATGAATTTATTTTGGGTGTATTTGTTAAAAGATATAGGAGTCACACTATAAAAATCCTTGGTCAAACCAATTATCAAAATAATGCTGCTTTTCTTATAAAACTTGTACTAAAAGATGTATTTATTTTAATATATTTTTTGTATTAAAATGTTTGGTTCCATACATCCTTGACAGTCAAATATTGGGCTTATAACGTTCCTGCTGATGAAGGAAAATCCAGAAAAAAAACGCGTCGAACACATGAAATTTATAACACGTTGTTTACATTTTTTAAATGTTAGACAATTGCTATATATATCTTTTTTATAACAACATTATTGGATTTTTAGCGTTCCTAGCTAGTGAAGGTAAATCCAGAAAAAAACGCTTCGGATGCATAAAATTTATAAAGCATTGTTTTTATTTTTTAATGTTAGAAAATCATCATGTTTTACAAATTGTTCTTTTAAATAATCCTTTTAATTTCAAGCGAGTCAAAGTTTTCTTTTATATAAATGAAAATTTCTGGTTACTGAATATTTACTATGCTGATAACATTCTTATTAAAACAATAAGTTTTATTGGAAATAAATGAAGTTTACTAGAAACAAAACACTCGCTCTCTGAAAGTCTTTAATCTTTTCCCAGCAGAGCGAAAGCTAATCGTATCCATCACTACTTTGTTTTAAAATTATTATCCTCCAATTTATCTCTGCCATGTTCTATTATCACCTCAAATAGATTTTTGGAGGTTGTTTGTTTATACGGGGAATTGGTCGGAGTCTTTGTACCTCCGATACCGTTGTAAAGTAACCACGGACAGTATTTCCCTTATTGGTATTGGTATCTTGTTAGACCGCGGTCATATTTCGTGATATTATGGAAAGTAAATAAATAAATAAAATTCTGGAAATATTTAATATCCTTTGATGGTTACGATTGTTGTAGTATTTTACAACATCTGTTGTTCGTGTGTATTGTAAGGTATTTATTTCTCAAACAAACAATAGTATTGATATTCTAAGAGGAGGTTTTGTTATTTCATAAAATACCAACCGGTTTGTGATAAAAACAATAATGTCAAATTATTCTCTAAAAAGCATAACACAAAATTTGTATGCATTTAGAACTCCTAAATCTGCATCTGAATATAAAGAAAAATATATATATATATATATGTAGCAATTAAACGTTTTGGGGTCAGTATGTTTGGTCCGGAAAATCAAACGGTAAAAATCGGCGAGGAACTTTTTTTTACTAAATATTGCCGTTTCTCTAAAGTCCATAAACATATCATTTTTTCTAAATGATATTTCGTTGCTTTAAAAAATCGTTTTAACGATATGAAAGTATAAGAGGGTCTCCGGATTCCTCTAGCTCCTTTTAGCATGTAAGTTTATGAGTTATTTATAAAAAGAAAAACACGAAAAAAATTCCGATATTTCAATTGGACACTTGTTACACAATGCATATCGACTCGTTCGTTTCTTCGGGGAAGGCGAATCTGGGGGCCCCCTAATATTTTTAAATCATTAAAAGGAAAAAAATAACAGCAATAACGAATCATCTGTGGACTTATTTTCGAGAAATAAATACCTAATTTAAATAGAAAACTAACATTTATGTTTCTTTTTACGTTAATTCTATACATGGTAAAAGTATTTATTTGTAAAATTAATTCTATCCTTGAAATTATAATTGCTACATAATTTTTCTATGTTCAGTTGCAGTTTAACGAGTATATGAATGCATGCAAAATTAGAAAAATAAGAAATATCGCCCTAGAAAGATGAAAAAAACATTATAAGGTCACTCAATACTGTTCTTCGGTCGTTTTTGTGTAGAAATAAAAGAGAGCGAGCTAAATTATCTGATTTTTTCCCGAAATGTATATTTTAGAAACCGATACTTGAATTGTATTCGGATATAAAAGCATACTTTAAATTCCATTCTACTTTTATGAATTGTTGGACGACCGATAATATTTTGAAATTAAATTGTTTATTTCATTCAAATCTGGAAACAGCTTAATTCAAAAAGTTTTTAGGGAATGGCGGTATTTTTTTATAGCTTCCCCAATTTTTTTAGCAATAGAATCTGAAGAACTATGCATCAATATGAAGTTAACCGAATATTAAAGTTATATTCATTGAAAATGGATTTTTTTAAACTAGATCACGAACATTGAAATTTCTTTCGATTTATCAAAATATATTAAAGATAATAAAAAAAAAGAAGATAAGGTATGATTGCCAATGAAACAACTCTCCAAATTATACAAAATGATACAGAAAGTTACAACTATAGGTCATCGTATGGCCTTTAACAATGAGCAAAGCCCATGTAGCATAGTAAGCTATAAAAGGCCACGACATGACAAGTGCAAAACAATTCAAATGAGAAAAGTAACGGTATAATTTATGTTTAAAGAAATGAACGAAAAACAAATATTGAACACAGAAACAAATGATAACCACTGAATTACAGGCTTCTGATTTGGGACACATGTGTAAGCAGTGTCCACATAAATAAATAAACAAATACATAAAACATAGATGTCATGCACAAACGAATATAATAAATCAATGAATTAATCAATTAATTGAGATAAAAACAAAACAAACAAACTAACAAATAAATAAATAAATATTTAGAAAAAAAAAAAAAAAAAAAAAAAAAATAATAATAATAGGCTGCCGCATGAAGAAATAAATTAAAAATACTGGAATAAATAAATAAAAATCAGCAAAAAAATCAGCGAAAGTACAACAAACTTTATTTTTTCTTACTATAATATAAAATCTGAATTTTTTTCCGGCATTTGGAACATATTGAAACGGTTGAAATATCTGTATCTCTCTATGCGATAAGACTAATGGGGATCTAATTTTGGGCCATTAGTACGCGATAAAGTTTCTACTTCACGCTGACCATGATGTAAACTGACAGAGTTAATGAATCTGACATGGATTACAGCTGGTCAGGGGTATAGCCCATCATCTATATATCATCTCATCACATTAGTAAATCATTACTTGGTCAGTTTTGGACATTCTCCAAGGAACAAATGTCTTAATCGGTGGTTAATGAGTGGGCAGTATTATTCATCCACTCGTAAAGATCACCACCAATCCTGGAATAAATTTATAAAATGTTTTTGAATAGAATGCATTTCATTTTTTTTTTTGAAAAGGCATATATTTATAAAATTCACCCTTCATTTAATATTGAACTAAAATATCTATGTGAATTTTTAAATTTAATATAAACTAAATAAGAACCAGCTATTGGTTTATCGGTTAATATATATTAAAAAAAAAAGAAGATGTGGTATGATTGCACCTAGAGACAAACCTCCCCAAGAGACCAAATGACACAGACATTAGTAGTGATAGTTCACCGTTCGTCCTTTAACAATGAGCAAACCCCATACCGCATTATCAGTTATAAAGACCATGAAATCAAACTGAAGTCTATGGGAGTAGTATAAATGTCAACAGTACTTCTTCTAACGATAACACAACATAACATTTTAAACGAATATTTTTTTCAATATGCTTACAATTAAATGGTATTTTATTTTATTTGATATAATATAATTGAATATCAAATATAGAAAAAATACATCTAACGGAACAGAAAACCGATGAAAAATACAACGAAAGATATAAAAATGGAAAAAAATAATGTAATATTGTAAACTCAGACGTTGCTTATAGATCTTTTGCGTTAGTTTACATTTTGTATTTCCGAAATATTTTAGAGAGAGTGAAAACATTTTAACAATAGGACAGACCTTGTTTAATTTTTTCATGGATTTACACTCTGTTTATTCATTCATTTATTTTTTATTTATCTTTTTATTTTGAATGTTGCACACAGATTTAAAAAGACATAGACAAATAAATAAATAGATTGTATAAGAAAAATAGCTTTAGAAAATACAAAAAAAATATCCATATAACACTTGTTTAAAAAGATATCAACCAATATATATAAAAAAAAAAGATGATTTAGTATGATAGCCAATGACAACTTTCCACCAGACACCAAATGACTCACTCAGAAGTTAACAACTATAGGTCAGCGTACAGCATTCAACAATGAGCAAAACCTTTACCGCAAAGCAATCTATAAAAGGCCCCTAAATGACAATATTTAAAGCAGTTCAAACAAAAGAAAAAACCAATGGCCTGATATATTTTCGAAAAAATAAACGAAATACATAAATGATATATACAAAAAATTTTCGTTTCGGTTTTAAATAAAATATAAAAAATGAAATCGTTAGACGGATTTTCAGTTGTTTTACTTAAGTCTAAAAAAAATCATATTTTTGTTCATTTTTTCTTCGCGTCTTTTTATAGCAAAGATAAATATCAAAAAATTTAACACAACATGAAACAATATCACAACCATAAAACCTTTATAATCCAGATTAATGGTAAATATTTCTTTTGTTTTAATAGGAATATATATCTGATAAGTAAAGTGGATAAGAAAATTTCAAAAGAATATATGTATTAAATATATTGTTTCATCTTTTCTTTTTACAATTAAAATATTTACAAAAAAAGTAATTTTTGTATCAAAACGTGGACCACCAAGATGGAATATTGTGGATGACTATAAAAATATAATACACAAAGTTAGCTTCTGTTTTCATTGCTTTTCTTTCTTTTAAATCGGTTTTACTATCTTATAACTTTGACATTTAGAGCTGTAATGCACTTGCAGAGCGAGTAATATAATTTTAGAGTCTTTGACGGAGAAAATATATTAGACGCAAAACGCACCACGAAAACTGACGGGAGATCCGCTGCAGTATGTAGACCACCAAGAAAAGATCATCTTTTCGTTACTAATCTGACCTCTAGGGTGTTAAAACAACAACTAAATTATCATATGACATCAGTCAGGGTAGTTAATTTCAATTTGGCATCGCTATGATTTACTGCAACAATTTGCTTTATATTGGTCTTTCTTGAACCTAATCGAAATGACAAATAGAAAAAAAATAAAGAATTGAGGGAGATGTATATCGTAAACAAAAACCAGAATCTTTGTTCTATGTTTATATTCACATGCAAACTATATTTAAATTAATTTTACATAATACGTTTGACATCTCTTCTTCACAGTTTATATCTTATCATTCATGATAGTAATTATTTTGCACTTAATAGCTTTGCTGCCTTTTGTTGCTATTTGATTTCAAGGAGCTATAAAGCTTCTTTCTTATACACAGTAGATGATTTCTAGTGTTTTACACTTAATAAAAACAATGTATAATATATAATTGACCTAGGAGTGCTCGATTTGTCCATCCTGGAAGCATTGGAAACGGTACTTTTACACTGAGTTAACATATGTCACGTGTATACCACATGCCTCTAACTAAGATAAAAACGGTACAATTTATTCGTCACGTAATGTATCGTGTCTTTTGATAATTTACATGAAAAATGTTTTGTGCCATGGACAAGCAACTGGAACGACAGAAAACTTGATTATATTCATGACTCCATTGTTCTCTGCAAAAAGTATAGAGATGATATGAGAGCATATCGAGTCGGTGTCATAAGAGTTAGATATCAACATAAGTATGCTAGACAAGATCACCTTTTTGCACTTATACTCTCTCTGTTCGTTTTCTTTTATAACAGATGGAACTCGTCATTTAATATTTTTGATTCAATTTCAACACTTTTTAAATATACCTTTGCTTATATTGTGTAAAATAATTCGGCAAACATGTTAATACTGTCTTTCTAATCAACTTTTGTGATCATCGGCGTTCAGTGCCAAGCATTTTATTCGTATCGATATTTCTGCTGTTTCAGAACCACCCCACCCCACCCCACCCCACCCCTTGACTTGGTATGTTCCCCGTCCCGTAAATAGCAGGTTATACGACTTTCGATATATTCTACAGTCGACAAAATTATATTTAAAGGTATTATTTGGGATCATGATAATCGAATGCAGCAAAGGTGCATTTAACTTGGATCCCCGTTTATCACTTGACCGGGGGAAGAGCGTCAGCTACGAACAGCTAATTTAGTTTTCGGCCATCTCACGGTGGAAGACGCGAATATGCATTATTGTTTTTCCTCTATTTGCTGTTAAAACCAAATTACATAAAATTATAAATGTGTTAGTTGGCAATGCATGGTTTCAATATTTTTACAATGCAGAATTTTCGACGTGGTAAAAAATTGTGTTATTTCAACGGGAAAAAAAATAAAACGTAAATACTTTAGTATGCAATGATGCACGAATGTAAATATTTCAAATTCTTCAAAAGAAATGTTTCGAGTTTTGAATGCTATTATTTATGTACCAGGAGGTCCTATGTATGTTGCTGCTTTTATAAAGCGGTATTCTAAAGTTTAAAAAAAAAGCGATTGAAATTAATAATTTTGTAAACAAATTATAATTGGTCAAACAAAATTATTAGGAGTCACATAACCATACTGTATTCTATCTACACCAGGGCCATTTTCAAACAGTCTTCTAATCTTCGGAGTATCACAGCTTCATCGGAGTGTCAAGCTTTCTGTAAAGATATACATGTGACGCTGGTTTTTTTTATAAACAATGTAAGCTATTTGACATGGGGACAGGATGTGCTGTCGTTGATTGCTCGGCAGTTTTGAATCCCATTGAGTAAACGGTACTCAAAATTAATATCTTGGGAGAGTGGTATATTGTATTATAAACGAATGTTAAACATTTACTTTAAAGAAGTGGATCGAAAATGGTTTAAATCTACTTATATCTGACATGAAAGCCACTACAGTAAAGTATCCATAGTCTAAACTCTTTCTTTTATTATCAGGTATGAGACTACAGAACCCAGTTTATAACCAGTCCACAACATGTGACCGGAAGCCATATGTCTACTATGGCTCAAATGGAATGTCATCAACACTTCACCCTGCATACTATGAAAAGTGCTCAATGTAACAACCAGATGATATACACTATATAGTGACAACTGGCAGCAATCAGAACCGAAAAAGAAAAGTAAAAGACAATTTTCCTGATTTTTTTAAAAGTTGTGTACAGAATTATTATGTTGTAAGATATACTGTTGTACTTTGCTATTGTCGACGCACATTGTAATTGTTAGACTACAGATATATAAATTATATATGTTTACTTAATTAGTTTATTACAATAATTGATGTGAGTATATAAATATATACGATACATCCATAACCCGAGTTGGTGCATTAAATTCAAACCAATATGTTATCATAACTGCAAAATGATAGATTTCAATAATTTAGACCTTATGGTCCGAGAACACAATTAATTCGTAGTGCATTTCTTTTAGAACATAAATAAAAATAAAAAAAATCCCACCTGCGCTTTCTCAAAGAAACTTTTACAGTGTGTTGTACTACTTTTGGGACAAATTATATCAAATTTATAGAAAACTTCATCGCCTCTAACTGAAAATATGGACAATTTTATGTTTAGGGCGTCTTGAAATCTTTTGACAGCTTCCGAACTGCTAATTTTCAACCTTTTTCAGCTGGACCAAATCACTACTTTCCTTTAAAATTCTGGACTCAAATTTTTGTACAGTGTAATTTCATCCCCCTACTTGCAATTTGAGGCATTGAACATGGAGAAATAAATTTGGAAGGGGTATAAAAATTAATGGCAAGTAACCCACTGTCAACACTAGGGACTATATTTGTAACAACGAAAATCAAGGGACGACAATGGTGGTCTCGGACCTAATATGTTAAGAAAAACATGAAAAATGCTGAATGTGCAATTATAACCAATGACACCGTTTGTAGGTTAAATTTAAGATATAATAACAATAAGAGGAAGAAGGTCATACAACAATGAGACAGCAACATTAGAACTTGAACAAATCCGCAAAAACTAGATTGGGGTCAATATAAAAAAGAAGATGCGCCAAGCTTACATAATAGATTGAATTAAGTAATACACACATGTACAAAAGTATGTGATACAAGATTTTCGATTTTCGATTTCTCAAAAGCTCATATTCATTAACATTAAAGGTTAAAGTCTGGACAACTACGTAGACTATTGGATTTTAGAACATAGATTGTACAATTCCCTAAGAATATATTGAAAGAATAAAGTAAAGATGAAAGACCAACACACTCCGCAGATATTGGTTAAAAAAATCATAATAAGAACAACACACTATATATGTGTTTTACTGCTTAAAAACTAAAAATATGGAACTTAAAAACTAAAAATATGGAACACACATACATTGACGGTTCTTATCACCACAGTGGGAACTTGTAAAAATGTAAACATAATGAAATATGTTGACATTGTTATAAACGATAAGTATTTACTTTTTTGTCATGAATACTTTTTTCATAAGAGACAAGTGGTTTATGGCGCCCATGTGAGGTTTGATTAGTTGCACGTGGGTCTGCATCTGCCGTCTGGTTGCAAGAAATATTGCATCACGTACTATACGTTACATAACTATGCATATGTTCCTCGTCCGAATAAGAACACGTTGACTACAGATTTAAATTGGTTATTTTGATATTGTAGTAATAGTCTACTGTTTATGACCGTTATGATTTGCCTAAGAACCATATTCATTATAAAATACGAACTATTTGAGTGTCTTTAAATGACTACTATTTTGTTTGTGTAGATATTTCTTACAACCATCAAGGATTTTTCTTTCGTGTTTTGTCGGGGCCTTTTATTTACGACTATACGATATGGGTTTTCCTCATTGTTAAAAACTGACCGGTTGTCTATACATCCACCTCATTCGATCTTTGGTGGCTTGTTGTCTCATTTGCAAGAATACTACGTCTCCTTACCATTATATAAGTGAATTTTTTATACTTATTGGCTTAAATGAAGGGGATTGGCTTTAACTTAATTTTGCTACATGTATAACAGCTATTGTTAACTACGTGCATTGTAATCTTTGTACAGATATACCAGCCCCAAGTTAGGAACCTGTAGTTCAGTGGTTGTCGTTTGTTGCTGTGTTACATACGTGTATTTGTTTTTGTGTACTGTTTTGTACATTAAGTAGGCCGTTAGTTTTCTCATTTGTTCTGTTTTACATTTGTGATATCGTGGACTTGTACATGTATATATAGCTGACTATGCGTTATGGGGCTATGATCATTGTTGAAGGCCGTGCAGTGATCTATAGTTGTTAATTTCTGTATCGTTTGATCTCATGTAAAGAGTTGTTTCATTGGCAATCGTACCACAGTCTTCTTTTTTATATTGTTCTTTCTATTTAACTCTTTCTTTTTTGGTACCTTTAGTTTAATTATGTCACTTCCGGTACAACTTGAATTCTTAAATACTTAAAAACTGTGAAGTTTGGTAGTACTGGTTGTATTCTTAAATAAAAGCATTTGTTTCAGTATGAAACACATAGAAAGTAAACACATCAACAGGAAGTACACACAATTTGGAATTGCAAGAAATAAATCAGTTTTTTAGAGACGTTTACAAGATACAAAATAAAACGACTATTGTAATTTCTAAACTATTGTACTCTTCTCGTGCTAACAGACATATAGTGTGAATAAAAAGTATTTAATCAAGAATATGGGAAATTAAAAAGCACTTGAACCAATTTATATAATTCCCATCCATCTATCAGCTACTGTGAAGTGAAGTAATTATACTAGACCACCCTGAACCGTAGGTGTTTTAATATGAAGTGATATCAGCTTGACTATCAAAATATGAAGCTACTGAATCTGTTCTGTATCAGAGGTACTACCTTATGTTTCGATCTATATCAACCCTTGTCAACTGTAGAGCTGATAAAATGTTTCTTCCGATACGATAATCCGATTAGGCTGTCAACGCTCAACTTTAAGAAGGTCTTGAAAATGTGCTCTTGCGTCTTTTTGTCTGCGTGAACCAATTCATCTTCTAAAGTGGATGATTCGTACAGAAGTTATGAAAAAAAAATGTGTGTATTTACATTTTTATGAATATGAGACAGCAGAAGGTTAACATCATAGTCTTAGTATAATATATTGTTTACAACGACTTTGTCAATTTCATGTTTAATCTCACACTTTTAAAATTAATCACAAATTCTGACATCACATTCAGAACAATTTTGTATGTCCATTTATGTTTCCGGTCTGTGACTCTGTTCGTTCGTCCGTCTGTCCCGCTTCGGGGTAAAATTTAAGGTCAAGGTAGTTTTTGATGAATTTGAAGTCTAATCAACTTGAAACTTCGTATACCTGTTCCCTATTATATGATCTTTCTAATTCAGTTCAATGCCAAATTAGAGTTTTGGTCCCAATTTCAATGTCCACCATCTTCGCTAGCCGAGGGAAGTGGATCATAACCCTTGGATAGCGAAGATGACGGTCCACTGACTATCTAAAATGATAGAGACAGCGGGACATATGTGTACTTTGGACACATTCTACTTCGAAATAAAATTTTGCTGCGTGCACCAGAATATGCTTGTACAGGTTGGAGCATTGGAGTTCATCAAGTAAATCGCTCGATTCAAAAACTGTTCATGATTTTCAATTTTTAAATATGTGCTGCTTTAATATTGCCTGTTGGATTATTATGTATATATAATAGTATACATTTTGCAAGATGCGGTATGATTGCAAAGTGAGACAACTCTCAATCAAAGATCAAATGAAGTATAAGTAAGCAACTGCAATAGTTCACCGTACACCCGTCAACAATGAACATAAACCATAGCACATAACAAGCTATAAAAAGGCCATACAATGACAAATGAAAAACTGTTACAATTCAAGTGAAAAAAACAGCGAGTTAAATTATATTCAAAACAATAGACAAAACATCTGATAAATAGCATCATACGACAGCCACTGAATTAAATGCTCCTGGTATTGAGAAAGTTTATTTTTCTTTTGGTAATAATTTTAGTAGCCACTTATTTTGTTTACAGAGCATGTATGCTTCCTCTTCGATATTTTCTAACTAATACAGTATCTATTTTTTTCATCAAATATATATATATATATTTCTAATTTATCATTTTTATAACAACAACGGTTAGAAAACCTATTATCGAACCTTCTATGCAAAAGAATGAACAAGTTAAAAAAAATGGTATTCCGAAATATTTATTAAACGGTAAAACATTGTTTATCAATTAACGTCGTCAATATGGCAGTGGCGGATCCAGAGGTGGGGTTCCGGGGGTGCGCACCCCCCTTTATTTTTGCCGATCAATGCATTTGTATCGGGACATATGTGTTGCACCCCCCCCCCCCCCCCCTTTGCCCTGGGTTAGCACCCCCCCCCCCCCTTTCGAAAATTCCTGCATCCGCCCCTGTAATATGACAATAATTAAAGTAAATGTTTCCACGATATATATGTATTTCAAAAAAGAAGCGGAAAAATTGATATTCAAACTTATGATATATCGATGACAAACTGACAATGCGCATGACAACAAACCAAAAACGTATATATGACAAACAACCGTATGCAATACACAACACATCGAACTAATAACTTATCAAGAACCACACAAAAAACCGGGGGTGCCATGATCTCTAGCTTCTAATTGAACAATTGATAACTTGTTTATCTAGTAAACGTGTAGAATGTAAATCTGCCGACATTTTTTAATCTGGCAATAAATTGAATTATTTGTCGAGCCAAATTAACGCAATCGCAAGGAACTTAACGTGTAAATTATATGGCAAGGGCTATGCTGAAAATGTTTAGATTGAAAATAATATAAAAATTATTGACATGTGCATCTCGTAACAGAATCGTTCAATATTGTTTTCTTTTGTCGAAAGGAAAATATTACGGGGAACGTTAAACGTCTCATTTTCTAACTGTGCATTTTTCCTGTTACCCATATTGTAAAAGGTAAACAATGTTGAAGTTCTTATGTTATGATGCCAATCTGTGTAGTGTAACGTAGATTAAATCACACAAACTGTGCAAATTAAACGGACAAGCCAACAAAACCAGTATAAATAGTAAAATAACAAAAATACCGACCTCCGAGGAAACGCAAAGTCCTTCACTAGCAAATGGCAAAAACAAAAGTACAAACGCATCAAACAAATGGATAACTTAATAAAATGACAGTCGCATTTAATTCCTTTATATTGACAGCAAAAGTATGATCAAACAAACAGGCATAACAGGTATAAATTTGAAAAGTGGGGTACAGTAGTCAACATTTTGTTATAATCCTAATCCATATAAAAAGAATAATATTTCAACAAAGAAAAACCAAAAGTCATATAGACAAAGCCCATGATCAAAACAGCACAACATAATAACGGGATTACGTAAGCCCATTTCGGACCTTCCTAAAATATAACGGGATGTACAAGTACCGAGACACGTCAAAAGGTCATCACCACAAAATAGACTGAGCAATCATTGTAATAATGTACAGAGACAAATAAAAGAATAAAACACATTATAAACACTGTCAAAATGCCTAGAACCTATAGACATTCGTGTATTATTTGTGAAGTTGAAACGGAAAATTTGATTAACAAGGTCTTGGTACCTTCCGATGACCTTTTTTAGAAAAAGAACGAAACGTTGTTTGACATACCCAAGACACGGGTGATGTTGTAAAAAGTCTGAGGAAGCATTTGGATACCGAATGAGTTGGAAAATGTACATTCAATATCCAGGTGAAGTTGGTGTATTGCTTCTTAGGTGAAGGAAATTGATAATTTCAAAATTAAAATCGTCTCGTTTCTTTGTGTAACATGTTTTTGTTGTTCCCTATTAACAACAAATGCCGTATGATATCCCAAAGTAATAAATATATACCGTATGCTACCATTTTTTATGTTGAATAGCATTGTGGATTATTTCTCTCAATCGAGTTTCCAATTTCACATGGGGAATGGTGACATACTGGGTTGAATAATTTAAAGTGTTGATAGAACTAATTTCAGAAAAAGATCGAGTGTTTAAGAATCCACATATGGTTAATACCACTAGGCGAGTAAACAGTTTCACGGTATTTCTGAAGACCCTCTTTCAGATGATGTTCTTTCACTAAATAATTAAAAATTTGGTGACTATGTCGAAGGCATCTGTCGCATCGAACTAGAGATAAAGGACACAACAGATACAGTTAAGTTGGCCTCATATCTTGACTTACATCTAGAAATTAACAATGAGGGTCGGTTGAAAACAAAACTTTCCGACAAAAGAGATGATTTCAGCTTTCTGATTGCGAACTCTTAATTTCTACGTACATGTAGCAACATTCCAGCAGCACCTGCATACGGGGTATATATCACCCAATTAATACGATATTCCCGTGCTTGCTATATATATATCATGATTTTTCTTGATAGAGGATTGCTGCTCACAAGGAAGCTATTAACCCAGAAGTTCTAAATGGTGAAGGTGAAATCATCCCTTCGTAAATTTTACGGACGCCATCACGAGTTGGTTGACCGTTATGGTTTAACCGTTCCAAAAATGATATCGGATATGTTCCTTACGTTTTAACTACAATCCCCCTCCCTTTCATGAATGTGAGATACCGAATCAGACTATTTACCGTATTTGTTATAACATGAGCAACACGACGGGTGCCACATGTGGAGCATGATCTGCTTACCCTTCCGGAGCACCTGATATCACCTCTACTTTTTGGTGGGGTTCATGTTGCTTATTCTTTAGATTTCAATGTGTCATGTGTACTATTGTTTTTCTGTTTTTCTTTTCATTTTTAGCCATGGCGTTGTCAGTTTATTTTCGATTTATGAGTTTGACTTTCCCTCTTGTATTTTTCATCCCTCTTTCACTGCAGACATTATCTTTGATAATCTAATAGACAATTCCTTTGTCGAACATGCAGGTTAGCCAATGTTATACACGGTAAGTCCTCCGATTTTGTTTTCAATGTAATGTCCATTAAAGCCACGAAGGACTTATAATTCGCCAAAATCTAAAGATGATAGACAAATCACGCGTCTGGCGTATCAAATATTTTTAATAACTATCAGCTTGTCGTTAAATTTTATTGTATTGTTGATTTATGTGTTTCTCTGTCCTGTATGTTCTTCCATTTATTTGTATTGTAGTCCTGCCATTTAGTGTTGTCATTATTATGTTTAATAAAGGCAACAGTAGTATACCGCTGTTCAAAACTCATAAATCCATGGACAAAAAACAAAATCGGGGTAACAAACTAAAACCGAGGGAAATGCATTAAATATAAGAGGAGAACAACGACATAACACCGAAACGTAACACACACAGAAGCGGACCAAGCATCAGACAAAACACCACGAGAATAACAAATATAACATGAAAACCAAATACATGAATTTGGGATAGACAAGTACCGTGCCACGTCTTATCTCAATATCTCAAAAATAAGAGAAAACACAAACGAATCAACGTTAAAATGCAACACACACATAAACGAACAATAATATAACAATGGCCATCTTCCTGACTTGGTACAGGACACTTTTAAATGGGAATAAAAGTGGTGGGTTGAACCTGGTTTTGTGGCATGCCAAACCTCGCACTTTAATGGCAAAGTTAAATATAACATTGAGATGACAACATAATATTACAGGACTACAATATTACTATACTACAGCATTAACATCGCATCAAAACCAGGTTCAACCCACCATTTTTGCCTAAAATGTCCTGTACCAAGTCAGAAAAATTGCCTTTGTTATATTATAGTTAGTTTCTGTATGTGTTGCATTTTAGTGTTTCTGTTGTGTCGTTGTTCTTCTCTAATATTTGATGTGTTTCCCTCAGGTTTATTTTGTAACCCGCAATCGATTTATGAATTTAGAACAGCGGTATACTACTGTTGCCTTTATTTGTATGTGCGATTACTTAATTGCTAATTTAATTCTTATTCTTTTATAAGACAATCGTAGTGGCACGATTTACATACAAGGACGATAATATTTGGAGCTTTGTCCGGTGGTTCTTGTTGATTTAGACCATTTAGTTTATTTTTTATTCGTTAAGGCTCGGCGGAGCTTCGTTCGCCACTGACAAGAGCTATGAAAATCAAAATATTACGAAGACATACTGAATATTTTACTTAGAAAAAAAACTTTAGGATGGAACCCTCTTGCAAAAGGATTTTCATATCCATGATAATCAATAGGTGCACTGACACAGGAGCCGAGGGAGGGCAAGAATATATATGGAAGTCTATATTTTCCTAGTTTAATTAAATTTGACAGTGATTAAAAATTAAATGTTCTTCTTTTTGGAAGAGAGAAAGAAAATAATGAATATTCCATAGTTGTCAAAGCTACATTGCTTATAATTCTAGACACTAAACGCGTGTTTCGTCTACAAAAGACTCATGATATAAAAAATAGTAAGGTACGAAACAAGTATGAAGTTGAAGAACATTGAGGACTCAAAATTTCCCAAACTTTGTGCCAAATACGGCTAAGGTTATCTATATGCATGGGTATAAGAAAATCCCTAGTATTTCGAATAATTCATAACTCTGCAAACAGTAAATATATAAAAATGATCATATTCAATGCCAACACAGAAGTGCTGACTTCTGGGATTGTGATACTCTCGGGGAAGAAATATCGACCAGCAGTGTCATCGACCCAGTAAAATAGTAACCAAAGGTACCATTGCAGTGGCGGATCCAGCCAATTTTAAAAAAAAAGAGGGGGGGGCAACCCAGGACAAAGTGGGGGTTCCAACTATATGTCCCCATTCAAATGCATTGATCGGCCCCCTCTGGATCTGCCAATGACCAGGCTTATAATTGCAAGTCTTAGATGCTAGTTGGCATTGTGTACAAATTAAAAACAGGTATCATTTGAAAGAAACTACAATGCTATATGATTATGTTTCACTAATATATTTTTGACGAATTATACTTTTAAGAACGTGGCAAATTTATTGATTACTTCTCAATATACAGGAAAGTTTACTGAACTTCAATGTGTGAGTAGTTTATTTTCCTCCTATAACGTATTAAGGTCAATTCATGCTAAAACTGTCAAGACACAGATTTAATCTTTTTTCATATTGGAAATTAAAAAAAGACGATGTGGTGAAAGGGCCAGTGTCAGGTGACTTGAACTTACAAAAATAAAATAATATATCAAACGACCTTTCCATCACTAGGTAATCATTGGTAGTCAGATTGTTTGTGTCATGACGTCATGGTCCAAAAGTACCTGTCACTGCGAGTAGTGCGATTAGATCAGTATCAATGTATAAAAACTACTAAGAAAACATCTACTCTTTACTATTCATGTACACTTTTCATCGTGCACGTCAACGAAGAAACTTATCTATAAATCCGCGAAGGTAAAAACATTGAACTAGAATATTCATTCAATTGCTGATTTTTTTCCCACAGAAGAGAAAGCTCATATACGTAGCAGGCGACCTATAAGTACTCGTCGAAAAGATATTATGATTTTAAAAAATATATTAAAATATTTTTGAAAACAAGCGAGAAAAAAAAACATTTTCCTATATGAAATAGGTATAAAAAAAAAAAGCTTTTCAAAATAGAAACAAAAATGTTGATTGTAAACTACCTTTCGATTCTCTAAATGGTAAAAGATCCTTTGCATGTACACACGGTTGATTCTATGGTTTAATGAGGTGTATTTGTTATATAAAGAGGTCTATTAAAATTAAAGTATTTGAATTTTGTGAACGTTACTGTCATTTTAAAACTGTTTATATCCCTTTTGGTTGTTGCAGTTAAATTTATAAAAAAAGTTTATTCTTTAGTTTTCTATGTTGTGTCATGTGTACTGTTGTTTTTCTGTTTGTCTTTTTCATTTTTAGCCATGGCGTTGTCAGTTTGTTTTAGATTTATGAGTTTGACTATCCCTTTTGTATCTTTCGTCCCTTTTAAAGGAACAACTATCGTTTGAGGTTCTACATTATTAACATATTTAATTTCTACTTTTTTAAAACTGCTTACCGATCTTGTGCACCTTAGTCTATCCCATATTTTAGTTTGGATATATATGTAGCGAAATCTTTTGTTTTTCTGTGTTGAGATTTCCTGACTGCTTTGAGATCAGATTTCATCGACGGAGCATATCATTTTTCTTTTGATGACAGCGTGGTTTGTTTTTCTTTAAATGCATGCATTCATTGTCCCTTGAATTTTTAAACCAAGAGCATTATGGATTATTTCTTTCAGACGATATTTCAATTTCACATGGGGGATGGTGGTTAACCGGGTTGAAAAATCAAGTTTTGATAGAACTAATTTTAGAAAGAGATCGAGATTTTTAAAAATTAAAATCTAGAAGTTTATAAGAATCCACATATGGTTAATACCACTACGCGAGTAAACAGTTTCAGGGCATTTCGGACGATCCTTTTTCACAGCGGACATATATAACTTGGCCAATATCATGGACAATTATTATTCGAAGCGTAGGTATCCAATACAAACAAAGTAAGTCCTCCGATTTGTTGTTCGATGTTATGTTCATTGAAGTCATGAAGGACTTGTGATTCGCAAAAATCTTTTTCTTGTCAAATGAAATGTCTTTGTATGTTTGATAATCTGAGTGCTCATATATTCCTTATTCTTTTACAAGACATTCGTAGTTTTGTCGATGCCATTGCTGGTGGAGATTTATTTTCCCGAGGGTATCACAAGCCCTGTAGTCAGCACTGTGCTGACAAGAATTGTCATTGATATGGTTATATTTATAAATTTACTGTTTACAATTTTTTGAATTTTTTGAAAAAAATAAGGCTTTTCTTCCTCAGGCATAGATTACCTTAGCTGTAATTGGCAAAACTTTTAGGAATTTTTGGTACTAAATGCTTTTCAACTTCGTACTTTATTTGGCCTTTTTAACTTTTTTGGATTCGAGCGTCACTGATGAGTCTTTCTAGACGAAACGCGCGTCTGGCGTATAAACAAAATTTAGTCCTAGTATCTATGATGAATTATTTATACAATTTACAAACAATGACAATAAATGTTCGCCCATCGAATATTTTCCCGCTAGCTTAAGAAACGGCTGTGAAAAGCTATGACCTCTTATGTGAGAAACTACAGTAAAAAAAGGGGGCTGTGTATAGGCTTGCGTCAACAAGACACCAACACATCGACTCGAAACACAACAAAATATTGTTTAGGTCAACAAATGAACTTCATGTGTATTCACAATGCCATGCTCTAAATCTTTCGACTCAAAACTGATCTTCCAAAAATATCAAAGATCAGCATCAACACCAATTTATCTAGTATACAAAAAACATTAAAATGTAGATACTGATGAAATTCCACGAGCAACTAGTGTTGTAAAGCAGTCAACTCTATAATATATATATACATAATGCATTAAGTATAAAACAAAACATGGATGATGACAAATGTTTAATGTAACAGGATAGAAAACGATTTGTTTCTTTGATAATAGTGTACAAGATAAGGGGGTTGAATATGACTTTCGTATTATAATTTGTTGATTGGTAGGTAACATAAATTGATGAGATTTGTTTTCTGGAAACATTTCGCTTCTTACAGAAAGACTGACTTTAAAGAGAATTTAAATATCGTGCTTGTCATTCTTTTGGAATTATTAAAACTTGTTTACAGACTGTTTATAGAAAAAACAATTAATTACAAACATACTGAACTCCGTGGAAAATTCAAAACTGAAATTTCCAAATCAAATAGCAAAATAAAAAGCTCAAACACATCAAACGAATGAAAAACAACATCATATTTCTAACTTAGTACAGGCGTTTTCTTATGTAAAGAATATTGATTAAAACCTGGTTTTATAGCTAGGTAAACCTCTCATTTTATGACATTCGTATAAAATTCTAGAAAAGTACTCTTGAAATTTCCTGACATACTTTTAAAGAAGAAACAATTGATCCCATCTAAATGTACACAACAGCGATGTTGTAAAAAAAAAAAACATTTGTTGAAAAAAAAAATCTTTTATTTATCCACGCTGTGCGCCAGAATGAAAAGAAGTACAGCAAACTATTCTTTTATCTTTTGTTTCTTATTTTCCTTTTCCAATTTTTTTTCAAATCAACATAGTTGTTTATACGAGTAAGCCTTTGGTGAATAGCAATCTCAGTCAAATGATCAAAGTAAGAAAGTGACATTGCATATAAAAAAAATAATAATTTAATATGTTGACAAATTCAGAGTAACAGAAAAAAATAGTTTATTACATTGATGATTTAAGAAAATAAGAGTAACATAACGCTCTTTATTATGCAATAATGTATAAAATTATCAATTCACATGTAATGTTCAAAGTTAAAAGATAATATTCAAAGTTAAAAGATATATCAAAGGAAGTTTCAGTCATCAACTTATAAATTACACATAAAACAAGCTCATTATGCAATAAAGTGACAAAATCAAATGTCAGTGAACATCTACATGCATAATTTTAATAGATAAGTAAATCACTGCACGATCAATGTTGTCGTATCTATAAAACCGAAACAGCTAAAGTATTTTTAGACAATTTTTTTTATAAATTCAATAGTAAATCTAATACAACGTATCTAGTGTGAACATGAAAATTGTCTGATTTATTCAATTTCTACGTGTGCCATAGGGTTAGATTTTAACATTGGAACAACGAACCTTTCTCGTATTCTGAATATTGGAGATGGCATATGAAATAGAGAGAAGAGAAGTGGTCGCCGTAAACTATGCCTGCACTTAGAGGTATCGATGGAAAAGTTTAGATTGGTAGATATGATCTTTAAAAAAAGTCTACAGCTAAATTCAAAGTTTCTGTGTAATTCCTAGCTATATTATTAGCAGACATTTAAATTATTTGATTATATACAATACAATACAAATATGTTTATCATAGTGATAGTGACATTTTGTATAACAAATTATGTACAATATTTCAATTAAATTGCACCCGGCCCAATGGACCTATAAGTCACTTCAAATAGATACTATAGTATTAATTCAGATTGTCATCAGAATTTTATATACATGTTAATTATTTAAATATAAGTGGTGTCTGCGTTTTGTAAATGAATGTTCTAAGTATCGAGCAGTTTTTTGAGGATTTTCTGACAATAATAAACTTAACTTTTCACTGTTATTCAAATTTAATACGGTTTCACCAAGTCCAGAGAATAATTGATTACGTAGTCCATTGTAAAATTGGCATTCAATCAGAAAGTGTAGTTCATTTTCAACATGTCCGGAGTCGCACATCCTACATATCCGTTGGTAATTTGGCTCACCAACAAAACGTCCTGTTTCTAATCTTAGCGGAAGAATGCAACATCTCACATATAACTCGCATACCAAAAACTTTTGTTATAAAGAGTAATATAGCAAAAATACTGAAATCAAAGGAAAATTCAAAACGAAAGTCCACTATCAAATGGCAAAATCAAAAGCTGAAACACAAATAAAAACAACAAAAAAATTACTAAGATTAGAATTTTGTCTTTTGCAAAACATTTATAAAAGCATATACAGAGTGTCAGGGTGTGGAAAACCTGTATGCGTAAGTGCTCAAGTCCCAAACATTTAAAGTACCATATGCAAAAGTTGGTTTATTGATGTGGGACAAACATACATTTGAGTTGCTGTAATTAACGTTCAATGTACTATTATATTATTTATTCGTGTATTTCTCTGTCCAGAGTGTTCTTGCATTTATTGTACTGTATTCCCATCATGTGCTGTTGTCATTGTTGCTGTATATGTAACATTGTCATAAAGCGCGAGATTTGGCTGACCACACAATCAGGTTCAATCCAAAAGGTTTTCTTTAAATGTCCTGTCCCAAGTCAGAAATATGGCAGTTGTTATCAAATAGTTCGTCAACAATATATCAAAACCCAATGGAAAATGGAAAATGACTGATAATTTGACTTGAGATGAAATATTAAATAAAGTCTGGGCCTTTTATAGCTGACTATGCGGTATGGGCTTTGCTCATTGTTGAAGGCCGAACGGTGACCTATAGTTGTTAATTTCTATGTCATATTGGTCTCTTACGGACTGCTGTCTCATTGGCAATCATACCACATCTTCTTTTTTTTATATTAATCATAAACCATAAAAACATTGTTATATCTGGGCCTTTTATAGCTGACTATGCGGTATGGGCTTTGCTCATTGTTGAAGGCCGAACGGTGACCTATAGTTGTTAATTTCTGTGTCATTTTTGGTCTCTTGTGGACAGCTGTCTCATTAGCAATCATACCACATCTTTTTTTTTTTATAGTAATCATAAACCATAAAAACGTTTAAGGTATCGATGGAAAAGTCCAAAAAAAAATTAAAAAGTGGCTATAATTTATAAAAGGTCGACTTGAACATACTTTGAATACTTAGAATACTTAGAATTCTCATCAATATATTTGAGAGTAATTTTTATAGATAAAAACTGGATTATTTTATTACTTTTGTCTTAATGATTGACAGTCTACTCACTATATCAGCAAACTTTGACGTGTTAGTAGATCTTGAATTGATCATTTTTGTTATTCAAAATAACTATTTATCTTTTATAATATTTATCATCTAAAACAAAACGCAAAACGCAAAACAAAGGAAGACGATCCCGATTACAGAGCATTTACTCCAATAAGGAGTCGGCGTACGATTCCTCCATATGATATGTGTCATTTAAGGGCAATAGCTTCAAAGGAAATCGCTTGACAGTTTCGATGCAAATGGACAATACTAAGGCTTTTCTACATGAGGAATAGATTACCTTAGCTGTATTTGGTAAAGCCTTTAAGAATTTTTGGTCCTCAATGCTCTTCAACTTCGTACTTTATTTGGTTTTATTTCTTTCAACATATTTTTATTCGAGCGTCACTGATGAGTCTTTTGTAGACGAAAATACTAAAAATCAATCCTAGTATCTATGATGAGTTTATTTGGTAGAGCTCAATATTTTGAACATTGAGTACAGGTACATGCTGAAGGTACAATGTGATAAGAATCCAGGTATTGTAAACAACCTTGTTAAAACCTTGATAAATTGATCGACGAAACGCTGGGAAACATCATAAACAGGTAAACAGAGGAAGATTTATAAGTCAGGACTCATTTAAAAGGAAATGCATATAGACCTACCAGAATGTATAATTGCCAAGTTTGATCTGACCACTACTGATACACGAGGTTCAATCACCATCGGTCGTGTCAATGTAAAAAGGCATCAACAGATAACTTTAAAGGTGTTTTGCATTAAATTGGGTTATAATTCATCGAGCAGATTAACATTTACCTTTTACAGCCTTGAAAAAAGAAAATCACAAAAATATATACCTCCGAGGAAAATTCAAAACGGGAAGTTCTTAATCAAACGGCTGAATCAACAGCTCAAACACGTCAAACGAAGTAAGAATACAACAGGCAACATTGTTAAAAATCTTAATCAATACAAAAACAAATAAAGAATTAATAGTCAACTAAACTATTGACGGCACATACAGAGAGAACATTAAAAAGACAAAATGAGCCGTATGAATTCAATGATAAGAAGTGGTCGTAAGAGGTCAACCAGTACAACAGTTTAGAGGACAGAAGGCATGACACATATACATTATTGTACTTGTACAGCCAGCCAAGGTTAAGACAGCAAAAAATACAAATAAAGACAACAGTAGAATACCGTTGTTCAAAACTCATAAATCGATTGAGAAAAATCAAATCCGGGTTCCAAACTAAAACCGAGAGAAAGACATCAACTATAAGAGGAAAACAAAGGAACAACAGGATCACTTATGAGCGTCATTGATGAGTCTTTTGTAGACAAAACGCGCGTCTGGTGTATATATAAAATTTAGTCCTGGTAATTATGTTGAGTTTATTTATAACCACTGGGTCGATGCCACTGCTGGTGGAGAGTTATTTCCCCGAGGGTATCACAAGCCCTGTGTCCTGTAAGTAAAAGTGCTGACATGAATTATCATTGATATTGTATATTTATAAATTAACTGTTTACAAAAGTTTGAATTTTTTTGAAATACTAAGGCTGTTCTACCTCAGGCATAGATTACCGTTGCTGTATTTGGCAAAACTTTTAGGATCTTTGGTCCTCAATGCTCTTCAACTTCGTACTTTATTTGGCCTTTTTAACTTTTTTGGATTCGAGCGTCACTGATGAGTCTTTTGTAGACGAAACGCGCGTCTGGCGTATATATAAAATTTAGTCCTGGTATCTATGATGAGTTTATTTACAACCACTGGGTCGATGCCACTGCTGGTGGATATTTATTTCCCCGAGGGTATCACATGCCCAGTAGTCAACATTTTTTATGCTGACATAAATTATTGATATTGTTATATTGATAATTTAAGTGTTTACAAAAGTTTGAATTTTTTGAATTACTAAGACGTTTCTTCCTCAGGCATAGATTACCTTAGCTGTATTTGGCAAAACTTTTAGGAACGTTGGTCCTCAATGCTCTTCAACTTCGTACTTTATTTGGCCTTTTTAACCTTTTTGGATTCGAGCGTCACTGATGAGTCTTTTGTAGATGAAACGCGCGTCTGGCGTATATATATAACATTTAGTCCAGGTATCTATGATGAGTTTATTTAAGTACAACAAAAAATTCTTTACATACAAACAGATCAAAAAGTCCGTAAAAAACAAGTTGCGACATGGTGCAAGATGAAATGTAATAGGTTCTATATAAGGCAGTAGAAATAGCATGGAACAGCTGAAAGGCAGTTTACTCATTTAAACCATTGCGAACTTCGTGTTAAGGGTCAATATATGATGTAGTACAACCCCTATTAACATACTTACAATAGGATTATGGAGATGCATCAACCTTCGTATGCATACTATACAGTAAAGAGAAACATTTGTTAATATCTTGTACACTGTAATGTGTCATACAAAGAGAGAGAAAATAAGTGAAAACATCACAGTGTAAAATACAGTTGATATACACTAAGAAAGAATTGATCAAATACAAAAGCAACAGAACATTCCCCAAATTTCCCCGAGGTTATCGATATAGCAGTGCAAATCAAGGACGAAACCTAGCGTCGTTTTCATATATATAACCTTGCGTTCAGAAGTAGCAAAATTGCAATAATACTAAAAGAATTGATAATAGCAAAGAAATAGTAATGTGAAAAGGCCCAGCAGAAAAGATTTTATCAAAATATACATCGAAATTTCGTAAATAGATATGGTATATTTGAATCATGGTATCTATATAAAAAAGAAGATATGATTGACAACTATCATGATCAGTTTATATAGAAATTATCTTTAAAAAAATACATTATGGCATTCTAAGTTCTTCTGTAACAAACATTTTTGTTTCTAATGTTGATTTATACGTAAAGGCAAAAGTTAAACGCTGTTCAAAAGTCATGAATCGATTGTGAGAAAACAAATCCAAACCAAGGGGAAACCCATCAACTACTAGAGGGGGAAAAGCAGAACACTGCAGTGCAACAAACACAAACGACAATCATGCAACATACTAGTACATAGAAACGAACTATAAGTTAACAACTGCCATATTCCTGACTTGGTACAGGACATTCTGAGAAAAAAATGGAGGGTCGAACAAGGTTTTGTAGCTAACCAAACCTAGCACTTTATGGAAATGCTTAATATACAGCTAAAATGACAATATCATATTACGAGAATACAGTATAAATAAATGTAAGAATATATAAGTCAAAGAAAAACTTCAATAAATAATATAATAGTACATTTCGACACGAAACCAATATAATATCAACAAATAACTACAATTAATTTAGGACAGTACACAAAAAGATTTGTCAGATATAAGAATAGTGATATGGAGGATTAAAAATGCATTTAACCTTGGTGTTACTCCGTATTAAGTCACACTTAAGGGAGAAGACACTAACAACACACTTAAGGGAGAAGACACTAACAATCAAAACCAAGAAGTAAACAAAGACTCAAAAAAAACAAAGGACATTTACAACAACAGTTATAAATGATAAATAAATAAGAAACAACATGAACTCTACTTAAAACCGGGAGTGAAATCAGGTGCTCCGGAAGGGTAAGCATTTCCTGCATCGTATACGGCACCCGTCGTGTTATTTTTTTGAATTTTGCCATAATGGCCAATCAGCTCATGATGGCGACCGTAAAATTTCTTGAGTGATACCTTAATTTGATTGATTCATAGCCCTGTCTTAGAAACTTTTTGAGAAAGCAGTATTCCTCGGTCAACAAAATCAACGAACTTTGAGCTAGCTCTAGAGTAACGTATCAATTGAGACACATATACTCCATATGCTGGTGACGCTGGGATGTTGCTACACAGAAATGGAAAGTTCACTATCCGAAAATTTAAATCATCGCGTTTGTCATAAATTTCTGTACATCAGATTTCAGATTCAGGTGCAAACAAATGCAGCGGGTTTAAATGTTTTTATGTACCAACCTTCGTCCTTATCTGAAACAATAGTTGCTCAAATCTACATCATTTTGTCTATGGTGGATTATTGTCTTAGTGGCAATCATACCAGTATATATCTACTTATGTTTAGTTTTGCAGAATAGTATAAGTACATGTCTGTCATTTCAGTAAATATTTCAATAAGATGATATTTTACAATTTAAAGTCAGCTGTGACATTTTAATCACATGCATTTGAACATAAACTGTGATACATAATAGTAATCCAATATATGTTATCAGAAACCATTTTGTTGACAAATTGGCGTGTGTTTACCAACAGAACAGAAAAAAATTAATGTCAAAAAGACTAGAGGACTATTCGTTGATAAATGATAAATCTGTGTTTCATAATATAATTTTTGATAAGTGACTTTTTAATATGTGTCTTTCTAGGGAAAGTATCACTTCGCCCGGAAAGTGCAAAATAAAAACATTTCAAAAGAAATTCCAGTCATCACCCTGTAAATCAAATTAAACACTTCTGATCATAATCAAAAATAATTTGTCAATTTAGACTTAATAAATATGTTAGTATATAAATGCAATTTTTCATATATCATTACTTTTTAATTGAATACCATTAAGATTCATATGAATGTTTTAACAACATTTACTACTATCAACCAAGTACATATTTTGAGGAAAATCCAAAAAAACAAATATATTTATTTACGTTTTTTGAGCAATTACCAATTATTCATATTTAAAAAATATTGTCCATTTCACCTCACCGAATTCCCATGGCCTTTTTTTCTGTGTGCATAAAAAAAACATTATAAGAAATTTCTTCAAACTATAGCTCTGTAAATTGTCTTGATATTAGAGGTTATCTGGTATTTGTTTCTGCTGGGGGGAGGGTGTTCAACATGTTCTTTTTTTATTATTTACTTTAAGATTGTTGTGTGAAAGGCATGCGTATCAGATTATTTGGAAAGAGGTTCTTTTTTCCCATTTTTGTTAAGATGTCATGTTTACGAGGACGGCGAGACTCAGTTCAGTTCATTTTTCTAAAAAAAAACTCATTGGAAATTACATCAGCTAATAGATAAATATCCAGTGTGTACATCACAAAAAAATACAAGATGGACTTGAGTTAAAGATTCTAGTTGCTGAAGTAGTGTATATTGTTTATTAGGTCTTTCCACTTTTCGTAGAAAAACCTTTTGATTTTTTTCTGATTATTTTTTTTTCTTCTTCTGCCGTCTGAGATGCTTTTTTGTTTTACAACATATCGAATGGATGTTTGGCCAATGATGTTGCACAGTAATGGGGGTTTCATAACTAACTCTGTGTGACCGAACACTTATTCTTGTAGGAGCTATCTACCCGCGTCCCCTTTTTCTTGTTATCGCTATATCTCTGAAACCGTAAAAGATTTTCACAAACTGTTTTCACCAAATTGTTCGTCTATTCTTAAGAATAATTTGGTTTATTTTGCCTGGAGTGATCGGCAGACATCTTATGAGAGTTTTTTTCCATTTGAAAATTTAAGATAGGCGATAAGTTGGATAAATTCATACGGTATAAGTCGTAGAGGCCTACAGTTTTTTCATATGAAGTCCTTGGTCCATTTGAAGGAAATTGAAGTCAAGGTCATGTTATAAATTTTGAATTTTGCTTGTTATCGTTATTCAAAAGAAACTGTTACATTTAACAATATGATATGTTTGCCACATAACTGTTTACAATAAAGTGTAACTTCAACATTTTCAGTCGAAGTGTTTTTGTAAACCCTTATAGGAGTTTTCTCCCCTCCCGATTTGAAATCATTATTTCTCCACAACCATACAAGTGATTGACGTGGGGTCTTTTGATTTGTGGTTACTGACCTATGACCTTGAAATTGAGGTCAAGGTCAAAGGTCAACTTGACGTTCTAGATTTTGACCTTTGCTTAAAATTCTTTCTTGTTTATTATAAAACAATAGAGTCTTCTGCATATACCTATTAATCTTATTTTTTATATCAGTTTGAAGTACCAAATTACATCAACAAGGAGTGACTTTTTCTAACATCTTTTTTTTAAATTTCATACTTATTATCGAGGTGAAAAGACCTTCAATTGTTCTCTAAAGAATTGGTTTTTAATTTACTTTGTAGTTTTTCCTTTATTTGTCCTATTGGTGTTACGTTTTCTTTTGGTCGTATGACTTTTGACGTGACTCGGTATTTATACATCCAGTATCGGGTTTTTGGCACAAGGGAATAACCGACCGTGCAAGAGCTGTATGTGTATAGCTAGTCAAGGTCGTTAAAAACTTCTATTTGTTGTTTGACTTGATTTTGAATTAACATGGCCGCCATGGCTAAAAATATATCATAGGTTAACAGAAGTCTGGAGGAAAATTAAAAAAAAATACAATTTCAAATGTTCACGATAGGAAAACTAATTTGAATAATAATACGGGGTCTTCAGTAACTATTGTACGACTACATTGAGATGACCTGATTTAACTACTGGGTCGAATTAAACCATCTATTACTATTTTCTATAATGTTAACCTTATTTTACATGATTTGCAAAACCACAGCAAGTGAGCGACACAGGCTTGTAGTTGAATTTACCTCCGAGTATTTTTGATATATTTTTAACAGTAAATTACAAGACAGGAAGTTGAATTTCTCAACTGGTGTATTATTATAATAGATTTGTCTTTGTAATTATTTTTTATTTACTTGTAGGAATGCATTTATACATGTCTAACTCTGTTACTATGCTTAAGGTTTATTATGCTCCTCGTAGGTCCTGTTATTTTGATTTTATTTTCCAATTAAAATTATAATTCAGAATATATGAGCATTTATCATATACAAGTAAAATGTCACATGCTTGGTGTAGGTACCAGTTATTATACACTAGAGGTGAATCGTACTTGATCACAATTCTTGCTGTAGATACCAATTAATCGGATATGTTCTTTACGTCGTAACTACAGTCCCCTTCCCTTTCATGAATGTGACCTGCCGAATTAGACTATTTACCGGATTTGTTATCACATTAGCAACACGACGGGTGTCACAGTGGAGCAGGATCTGCTTACCCTTCCGGAGCTTTCACTCCTAGTTTTTGGTGGGGTTTGTGTTGCTTATTCTTGTTTTCAATGTTGTGTCATGTGTACTATTGCTAGTCTGTTTGACTTTTATTTTTAGCCATGGCGTTGTCAGTTTATTTTCGATTTATGAGTTTGACTGTCTCTCTGGTATCTTTCGTCCCTCTTTTTTTATTTTTTTAACATGCAGAAGATGTTCATCGTACTTTATCACTATGCCAGCTGTAGATAACTAGTTATAAGACACTAGAAGTGCGTCGTACTTGTTCACCATGCTAGCTGTAGATACCAGTTATGATACACTAGATGGGCGTCGAACTTGATCACCTGGTTGCTATATGTACCATTTTTCATACATTAGACGTACTTCTTGTTTGTTCACCGTGCTTACTGTAGGTACCAGTTATAATACACTAGATGGGCGTCGTACTTGTTCACCATGTTTGCTGTAGGTACCAGTTATAATACACTAGATGTGCGTCGTACTTGTTCACCATGTTTGCTGTAGGTACCAGTTATCATTAAATTTGTATGTATGTCAACGGTAGATTAATTCATGCTTAAACTAAGATGGATATCTTCTCGTATTTTAGTTTTTGTTTCATCAAGTAAAGATCGTTTAACATGACTTATTAATAAGAAAATAGATGTCTTCGCTTGAATTTCGTGATTTGTGCTTGTTATTCAGATTTTTAGATAAAACATAGACTACTTTTTGAATTGTAATTCATTGTTCAAATACCAGCTGATCTTTCTCTTGACGTTCATGTCATCTAAGTACGTGTGTTTTTCTTACATTACTTTATAGAGTTTGTGTGGTCATTCTAATCTCTCTCAAAATTACAAATTTGTTTCGAAGACAAATTATAACGAGATATAGTCTTGTCTTTGAAATACATATGATAGGTTTTTTTTTTAATCGTAACTAACTTTAGCATATTGTGCGACTGACTGCCGACTGTGGACTTTGAAGGAATTAAAAAAGTAACCGTAAAAGAAATGAATTCAGTCCCAAAGTTGTGCAGAATTTTACTACCAAGCATTGACGACGGTCATACTCGTATTGCTTTATTTAAGATTCAACAAAGAAAGTTTAATAAACAAATAACAGCGTTGAGGTACACAAATTATTTCTTAAATTCTGCTAATTAATACTACAAATGTATACCTTTTATAGCTGACTATATTCGGTATGGGCTTTGCTTATTGTTGAAGGCCGTACGGTGACCTATAATTTTTAATGTTTGTGTCATTTTGGTCTTTTGTGGATAGTTGTCTCATTGGCAATCATACCACATCTTCTTTTTTATAGTTCACATAAAACAGATATTTAATTCAAACTTTCACGAAAGTACACAAGTAATTTCGTTAATTCTTTGAAAAAAAATATCTACAAAAACAAATTCAACGTTTAAAATATTCAATAATGCATCTCATTTATAGCAAAAAATAAAAATCTATAAATCGTATTTATTTGTATTGATCACGTGTGTAAAACTTCATAGGTCTACACGTGGAGTTAGTATACACAAAGGCTGCAGCAGCTGTCCCCAATGTTTCTATAATCAATAACCACGTGGATAGATATCTCTTTATAATATTTTTGGTCATTTCAGTTAATCAAAATGAATTTTCATATATATTTCAAAATTATTTTAGTATACTTTTTACAGGTAGTAGATTTGAAAATAATTGAGATATCTGGGTCAAACCTTCTAAGAAAGGTAAGTCGGTTTTATAATTTTGCATATTAGCGTTAACTTTAATGATATTGTTTTGGATGAAAACTTTTTGCTAATGAAGGTATTATCCGATATCTATGCTTTGAAATTGACTCTGATATGTTTATGGGTATCTCACTATCTTTTGATAGATAAGCTACTAATGTATCAATCAATGAAATTTATGTTTTTTTCCTCAGAGTAAATTAAACTATGATTAATAAAAACTATAGTAAAAATATTTTTGTGAAATTAAATACATCTTATAACGATATAATTCACAAATTTTGGTATGTTTCTCTCTCTCTCCTCTTTTTCGCTAGTGAAGGTTTATCCCAGAATAGCACTTCAATTTCCAATAGAATGTAGATGTTAGCAGGGATAATAGTAAGGTTTAAGTCATGTCTTCGCAACGGGATAGAGTTTGATTCGGTTGACTGTTATAGTAATGTTACATGTGGAGCACGAATTGCTAGCTCTTCCGAAGCACATCAGTTCATCCTTTGGTACACAGATGCGCGTATCATAGATGTTTTTGGGGATGAAAAGTATACCAGTCGACTGGTTTGCGTTATACATTGTGAAATCCGCTATTAACACAATGTTTAACGCATACCAGTCGACTGGCGAATATTCCCGACCAAAAACATATATGATACGCGCCCCTGTATTTGGTTGCTCTTATTTTTCTTTACTTATACTGCTTGTGGTTTGTTTTTTTATTAGCTTATTTAATCATGGAGTTATCTGTCCCTTTTCGACTAATGATTTGTTGATGTCACTTTTTCTCATTCTTCTAATTATCATGTTTGCGTACTTCTTATGTTTAAAAAAATGATTTCTGTTTTGTCAAGTATTTTGAAATTTTTCAATAGACTGAAAGTAACGATTTTGCATACTAATGAACGGTTAGCAAATATCCATTTGAAAAAAATCAATGTGCAAGTATAAATTGACATTATTATTAATATTCGAGATTTTTTTTTACAGCTTCAGAATGATGGTAAATTCTTGATAATATATGTTACAAATGGTAAGTTCAGTTATATTTCGTTCTATGATTATGGTTCAAACAGAAACGTCGTTTATGAGTCTTGCGAGAAATTTATTCCGGATAAGTCAAATCAATTGAGTTCTTAACTAAAATTGGAGGATAAATACAAAAAGCACTTGTTGCCTAAAAAATGTCAGAAATATATAAGAAATATATAACCTTTTGCTTACCGATATTCAATTGATTTTAGGTTAATGAAGACAAAAAAAGAAATATCTGTTTGTTCGTTATTTATATAGAAAATCTTATCTTAGATGGTTTGGCAATATTATATAACCTCTTTTGTTAAATAGCTCTTCAACTGCTTCGGTTCTTATACATCATAGGCTTTAAAGTATTCGGTTTTGGCTTTCCTGGTGGAGGTAAATCCAGAAAGCTCTTCGGATGCACAAACTTTATAACATCTTGTTTTCATTTTTTCAGGTTGTCATGAATGCAATCTAGCATATTCAAAGTTTGTTGCTGCTTCACAGCCATTTGACAGAGAGGAAATAAGGTTTGGGAGAATTGCTCATACTGGACTTGCAGCTACATTAGAAATTGATACTTTCCCGTCTCTAATCTACTTCAAAGCTAATTCATATCAAGTTAATAGGTTAGTACGTCATGTAACAGTGCTTATGATAAAAGAAGGATAACTCTAATTATAAATGCATCAATTTATCTGAGTTTTTCTGTGGTTATCTTACTGCAAAGATGTATGACAAAAACAAATTGCAACCACCTATATAACATCATTACTCTATTAAGAAAATATTTCATACAGACAAAAAGGTACATATACACAAGTCATGTTAAAAATGAACGTATTTAGCTACACTATGTTCTATCAAACGAAGGAATATATGAAGATAGATAGATAGATAGAAACAGAAACAGATATACAAATAAGAATTATTTACAGACAAACAAGAACAAAATATACGAAGCTCAACACTTATAACCATTGGGCAAGTCTATTGAGTTACAAGTTGACACAATCATGACAATAAAACTTTCACCATGCCTCATTTGGAAGATTAGCATTTTAAGTGGTAATCGCCGGATATACCACTATGAAATATAAAAAAAATCCACCAACAAACTAGGCATGATAGACGAATCGTAAAACCAAATTAATTCCAACATATGTAATCATTGTTTGCCTATATTTTATTTTTTCCAGGGCAAAAATAGATATAACAGTTGATAGTATTATACAACTAATCAGTGATGTCACAAAGAGAGACTTTATTTATATGGACAAACATTATACTGTGGAAGTAAATAAAGCCAATTTCGATGATACACTAAATACACCTCGACAATGCAAATTATTGCTATTGTATACAAATGGTATGATATAGTTATTTTTATTTTCTTTATAAACAAACTATAGAAATAACAGTTTTCCGACTATGCAGACACCATCAGTACATACAGTAACACGATTAAACCAATATGCATGGTTTGCTTCGATTAAAATGGATGAAAATAAAAGTTTTATGTGTCCGAACTTATTTAAAAAGGTGTTTTATTAGATGGAAAAACACAGATTGAGCAAAAAATGCAAAAATATACAAAAACCTTTAGTCAGAACTGAAAAAAAAGTGGCAGAGTAGCACAAAAGAAAAGATGGCACGAGTTTTAAAACGTCGTCACGGGGTATATCAGGTGTCTTTAACTTTCTTGGATTGAAATATAGCGAAATAATAATTTAAGTTTGGTTCTTTTTTCTTCTTCTTCGTCATAGCCATATACGGAATAAGAGAAAATGTATGTACTTTTATCAATGAAAAAACGCACAGAAATTTTCTGTGAGTACTACGTTTCTTCCATAAAAAATGGCACTACGATATTACATAGAGAGCCTGCTAAATGTGGCGTTAAAAACCCAACTGTCAATCAATTTCAATGCGTAATCGTTCATATGTGCATTTCAAAGTTAAACTTGTATGTTTTAGAGAACAAAGACAAAGTAGAATGGTTTGATGATTTAGCGGAGTTATTCAAAAATGACGATAAGGTAAGGCCCAATGATATTTATATATAATTAGTAAAACAATATTTTTACTCTTTTGAGTTATTAGGTTTTAAAAACGAATATCAATTTCTTTGGTTATTGTAAAATTTAAAAAGCCTTTAAAGTTAGATTTATTCAAGTAAGAATGTTAAAAACTTAAAAATGTTATACCATTATTTTTAATTTTAGTTTGAATTAATATTAAATTAAAACTTATATATCACCAAAATGGTTATATGAAAATGTTAACTTTACGTAATGTTTTTTTACTTATACAGATTATCTTGATTTTAATGGAGTTTACTCCTTTATATTTTAATTCTATTCCAGATAATGTTTGCCCGTTTGGACGTACACAGAGAAGGTGAACTCACGGATAGGTATAACTATAAATAAATATATCACGACAGAGTGAAAACCTTCTCTATATATGGAAATGATAGGATTTGGTATCATTGCAAATAAGATAGATCCATGTCATAGACCATGGGACAAAGTGGTGAACAATATCAAGTCACCTTCAACAATGAACAAACACAATCGACAATGAATAAATTCTATACCATATAGGAAGCTTCCAAAAGCTCACGGAATGAAAAAGGAAACATGTAAAAAAGATAATTTATACTTCAACAATAAACGAAAACCAGTTATGTCAGACATCAATCTGTGACAACCACAGAGTAACAGTAGCATTGCTTTGGGGTAGATACATATATAATGTTACGGGGATAAAACATTCTGTGAGATGGCTCATCCAACCACCTTACTTGTGAAAGTGCTGTAATATATACATTTCTCCCTTTAAACCATAATGTATCAAATGGTCACATGTTCGTTTGGGAACTGTAAGTAATTTGTTGTTTAAGAAAGGTGTAACATTTCCTATTCAATTCATCTACATCGATTCTACATTCGCGACGATAAAGAAACTGACATATTTATATACACACTTACATATTGTTTGAAACAATTTATTGTATACTGATTTAAAACGATGTATGTACATTGTATATATTTTGATCAGGTTCAAAGCGAGGGCGTTCCCAGCTTTATACTGGTACAGCGATGATGAAATTCCACGAAAGAGCATGTACGGGGGAAGATTTGATAAAATAGAAATAATGGCATTCATTGCTGATAAAACTGGGATCACAAGACAGCAAAGCGGGGCTTTACCAGAAGGAGTAAGTCAAATTTGATTGGCCAGTTTATTATTCAAAACGACTAGTCACAATGAAGGCAACAAGGCAACCTGTCGAGCTAAAACTCTGTGGAGTTACAAACAATGTGTACGAAAGACTACTACATGTAGCATCATGTTTCTGAATATTGTTTGAAATATGTCGGCTGCTCAGTATCCTTAGATTTATTAACCTTTTATATTTTTAGTTAAGACGATATCAAATTTGATTGGATGTTTTATTGCGGCGTTTTTAAGACCGATGATCAAATTTTTAGTTATTCAAAGTTAGAAATTAAAAACCACACTTCAATTATTATAAACCGCGTTCATTTTATTCAAATTCTAGCAAATACTTTTCAATCGTTTCCAATTAACCAGAGGAACTATTTTTATAAGGCTGTGTGGGATGTATAAATACACAGCCACGTCCAGTAGGAATGATAACTTAAAATCCGAAGTTTCGTGAAGGGGAGAAAACCCATGTTGATACCTCTCTGATGGGGGCTGCATCTTGCTATTCTCATTTTTTTTTTGGATAAAAACCAGGGTAACATAATACTCGTCCTTTGATACTTTGGATAGGTGTAGCATTCATATCTCATCTCCCTGTTTGTATCAGGAGTTCTATGCTTATTTAGATTTACTTACAATTGTAACTATGGTACCAATCATACATGTAGTTCTATGATAAGACATTTTGCTGAACCAAAATCACTTTCAGGAGAATACTTTACAGCAATTGTCTGTCGAATATCTTTTTGCAATAACAGATATATTGTATAGATTTTGTTTTGTAAAATACATATGTTATTCTAGGCTGGGCTTTTAAAAGAAATGGACGAGTTGATCAAAGCTAATAAGAATACTATCGCTAGTGGCAAGAAAATGGTAAGTAATGTGTTATTTCAGATATTTAGTAAATCAATATATTAAAAGGATATCAATAGATAATTTATGTGAAACTATTTTAACCAGTCTCTATTCTATATCAAACAAACCTTTATTCAATGCTTTTGTGTTAGCTTAAGCCGATGTTCAAAAGTTTCCCTAAAGACTCCACGACGCTTTGGACCATGATAAATAACAAACCAAAAGTCACTCCTAAAAGTAGCCTAAATGAATTGCTTTAAAAGTAACAAACAAACAAAAAAACAGATAACAAAAGATTACGCAGACAAATGAAAAGGTATTCATTAAAAATGTAGCAGGTGTCATAAATGTATTGTTATGTTTTGTTTTCTAAAGAAAAAAATTGTGCAGAAAGCTAAAGAAATTATGGAATATTACGACGACAAAGATTTACAAGAGTATGTATTGAAAATATTAAAGTATATTAGCAGATCACATAGTTGGCAAGTCATTATTCTAATTGATTGATTGGTTCATTGATTAGGTAATTGATTAGGTAATTGATTGATTAATAAGTGAATTGGTTGTTTTTATTTTCAAACTTCATGTAAAATTACATTATAGATATGAATTATACTTTTGTACTAGGGTCAAAGCTCTTATATTGAAATTATTTTTATATCAATAAATGATATTCGACTAACATTTCATTTATATCATTTCTAGGAAATCAGATGGCTTTTCAATACTGACCTAAAATCTACATAGTTAGTCATATTATTTTCTGTCATTATTTCAGAATAGCTGAATACTATGTTTACTTGTTGGAAGAGGTGGAATACCACGAGGAAACCTCAGTAATAGATGACGAGCGATACTATCTTATCCGAGAATTAGTCGATCGTAAGTGGAAGTTCTTGACTTAACAAGTAAAAAAACAGCTATAAAGATCAACTTATAAAAATATAGTTTAGATCAATTGTATTTGTCGTCAGGAATCTACAATTATATCGATATCAAAATTACTTAAGGAGCTACCATTTGATTTTTATGGGGGGGGGGGGCTAGGATGAAAGTTTTTGTCCTGCATTTTTTTTTAGCTGTAATCTCTGTCCTGCCTTTTTATTTTTCACTCTGTTCGGTCCTGCCTTTTTTTTTTTTTTTAATTTATCCCGACTTTTTTTTACCTAAATTGTCGTCCTGACTTTTTTTTTACTCAAAACTCCTGTCCTGCCTATTTTTTTCAAATTTCATCCTAGCTCCCCCCCCCCCCCCCCCCCTAATAAAAATCAAATGGTAGCTCCCTTATAATATTCCGGTGCAGTGAAATTATTACCAGTTGATGTTATTAATTGTCCCCGACGGCATCATCAGTGCAGTTGTTCATTTCTTCGGTACTGACTTGAAACGCGGGAAATGATTTTCGGTACTTGCATATTGTTTTATTAGAATTTGTTATTATAGTTTTTTGGAAATCTTTTTTTAAATAAGAAATGCAAATCTCTTGTGAACAGCTCCAATTTCGCGTCTCGGTTAAACTTTACTTTAGAACCTATTTTGTTTTCTCAACCTCCCACGTTTGTTCTACCCAACTTTTTCGGCATCATAAAAAGTAAAAAAACACAAAAATACTGAACTCCGAGGAAAATTCAAAAAGGAAAATCCAAAATCAAAAGGCAAAATCAATAGTCCAACCACATCAAGGATTTCTAAAGATAACAACCATGACAATGTCATATAACATTACAAACAGTGTCATGAAGCCTTACATTGTCAAACAAATATTACATTGTCATCATAGTAAAATATTACATTGTCATTAAGCCTTACATTGTCATCATAGTAAAATATTACATTGTCATCATAGTAAAATATTACATTATCATTAAGCCTTACATTGTCATCAAAGTAAAATATTAAATTATCATACAGCATTACATTGTCATAAAATATTACTTTTTCATAAATCATTATATTCACATAAAGTTTGTCGTAAGCATACAATTTATAGGTAATTGAAACCAGTGAAATGGGTTTGAAATTGTATCTATAAAAAATATCTATATGGTTTCCCCCCTTTGTGTCAATTAATAGACAACGTTTTTACTTTTATCCTTCAGCAAAAGGACCAAGACAGCGTGAGTTATTGCTCAAAAAACAAAATGTTGTTCGGCAATTCTTTGATATAATGGGAGATAAGTTGCTGAAGAGGAATTCTAAACAGTCACCAATAGTGAAAGCCAAGGAACCACGCCCACATAATCATCACCATGATAAAATACACAGACACGAAGAATTATAAAAAGTGGCCAATGACTTTCACGAACATTTCAAATAACACGTGTTTCTGAAATCATATTTAAATCGTCATGTATTAACAGATTAATTAGTTCTTATGACTGCCTCCTTTCTATCTGATTTGTTTTAATTTATATGTAGTTTAATCATTCTTTCATTAGGCATTTTACTTAATTTTGTTTCTCTTCTTAAATTTGTATTAAATGAACATTTACTTAAATAGTACTTATTTAATTTAGCCGAATATTATAAAAAAAAAATATAAGCACGATTTGCAAATACAACAACAATCCAAATAGACCTGAGAGGACAATAACAAGGATGTGGAAATCTAAAGTGACCGTACATCCTTCAACAATGAGCATAAGGGGTGACAAAGCAGTCAGTTGGTGTATGCTTCATCTGCGTTTTATACGATTTGTTTTCTTTGATAGTTTGTTTCTCGAATATTTCGATAAAGTAAATTTGAATGAAAAGAAATTTATTGGAATTTACATCTGATTCAGTCATTTATGAAAAGAGTAAACATAGATATAACTATAAGTAAACAATTGCATTAGCCCCTAAAAGCTTCTCATTGTACGACAACAAATAGTTATCAAAGGTACCAGGATTATAATTAAGTACGCCAGACGCGCGTTTCGTCTACTTAAGACTCATCAGTGACGCTCATATCAAAATAGTTATAAAGCGAAACAAATACACAGTTGAGGAGCATTGAGGATTCAAAATTCCAAAACGTTGTGCCAAATACGGCTAAGGTAATCTATGCCTGGGATAAGAAAATCCTTAGTTTTTCCAAGTTTTGTAAACAGGAACTTGAATCCAGAATGGTCGACTCGTGATGATAGCAATAATCGATCGTTCTTCCGTTAGATTCCACTTAGCTCTACCAGACAATTTAAATTATGTCTGTTCATGCACAGTTTGGAGGTTGTTTTAAAGATTTTTCAGAAATCACTTGAGTTTCCTGACCCTATTTGGTTTTTCTTGTTGGGTTTGTGATGGATGCTCAAAGTGTTTTCTATATAATACTTAAACTGTTGTTTGTCCTTTGACTGCACAGGGTGTTGTCTGTACATCGAATTATTTTCTGGTTATTTGTATCTGAAACGGAACACAAGCGAGGTTCCTTTATACCAATAGTGTATACCAATCCGACAATATAAACCAGGCTTGAACGTATGAAATTTGTTTATTTACAAAATAAAGAGTATCACAGCAAATAAAAATAAGAGTATACAGATCTTAATACTGATGTAAAATTTTCTCATATTTACAACAACGATAAACTATGATAATACTGAACAATTTGAGCAAAACATATATTCTTCTAAACGTTATACAAAAATACTAAACATGTAACAATGAATACTGATAGTCAATAAGCTATAAAGCACTTAATACGTGAGCGAACTTATAATACTTTTTTCATACATTCTGAGCGAATTTCATACTTTTTTTCATACTTTTATCCGTATGAGAACAAATAGAAGGAACTTTTTTCTTCTATATTTAGATATATATTCATAATTTTATTATGGGGTATGGGAATATTTCAAATCGTCATTTATTTTAAGGAATGTTGTAATTTAAATCCTAGATTTGACTTCCGGTTGTTTATCTCCATGCCTCTGATGAAATACTTCTGCTGAATTGTGGGTAGGTGTCTCTGTATCTAGCACTGCAAGTAAAGAATACATGTGAATTGGTTACATATAGGAAGGATGACATTCATAAACAAAAACAGATGGGCCATATAGATTTTCATTTTGAATTTCCTTTTTATTTTGATGAATTTACTAAATCAAGTTTATATCTGTCACCAAAAACAGCCTAACCGTATTTGCTTTAGTCTCTAATGATCTTGTTCAAATGTAAAGTCTTTGTTCTTTTTTCAACACTCCAAAACATTGGTTTCTTTCTCGTCCATGCTATGGTGTAAATAAATTTATCGCTTAATTTGTGTGTATATTATTTCAATAACGACCTATTTTTAGGACTTTGTTTTAATCATACTTACTAAATATTAGCAGGAATTGGTTTCTGACCAAATTGATCTAATGTTGGTTCCTGTTGAAGTGTATACTGTAAAACAGAAATGGATTTTTAATTACCAAAAATCATACATCCAACTCCAAGATAAAATAAGCATGTCAAACAGCGTGGTAAAACAGCGTAACACATATTTAAAGGTTGACTACATAAACGTATGTACAAAAATTATGGAGACTAAGGAAACTTTTTTTGCAAATATATTAAGTTTTAGAACCACTCTGCCAAAAAAGTTCGTAGTAAGACCTATTGGAAATATTCAAGTTATTACCAAATCCAGGAAAGATTTTATTTTTAAATTAACATAATCTAAACCGACTGCTCCGTAGTTTGCCCTGTAGGTGGTTTTCTATTACAAATTGTGACTTGGAGCAGGATGATATAAATTGTCCTTAGCGGGATGTAGAGTTGTCTCATTGGCACTCATTCCACATCTTCTTATATCGATTCTTTTGTGCCAGAAAAAAAAAAACATTTGACTTACTCTCCATGATTTAGTGATATCTGGTCTTAAATATCGAACAGCATAACCTACAAATCTTTGATCTGAAAAATTAATCAGGAAATATTAGTAAGCTATCGAACATACATATCGAAGGAAAATTCTTATAGTGACCGAATGGCATAGTTTTTACTGGTAATTTAAAGGGGTATGACATAGTTTTGTTATTGTTTTAACAGTACTATTGTCCAACACAAAATATTTTGTTGTATTTTAGTGACTATGACCTTGACCTTAGACATATTGACCACTATGAGACAATGATTGGAAGAGTGCCAATATTTAAACATGGCCAATGAAAATGTAAACAACTATCAACGACACTCGGAAATCAAACATATCACAAAGACTACGTGTTGAAGACCGTACACTGACCTATAATGAATTACTTTTACAAATTGTGACTTGGATGGAGTTTGTTTCTTTGGCACTCATACCACATCTTCTTATATCAATATCTATGTATATTTTACGTACACATAATTAATCAATGTAAATGACTGGAACAAAAGCGAATAGTAAAAGACTCGATTCAACACGGGACGATAAATATGTATGGTATATTTTTGGCTTAAATCAAAAGCTTGTTGGTGACCTTGACATGTTAATACCATTGACCCCTTACATAGGGTCACATTTTTAATTACATTTACCTTTAGCTTCAGGTAATTCCGGTAATTTGATACTGTATCTTTCTGGAGACCTATTCAGGAAATTAGACCATTCATCACGTGTTTTCCTAAAAAAAAAATATACATTAAAGTTAAACTAATTCATTTAACAGTAACTGTCATAAGAATTTGTCGTCCTGAACATGCCTGAAATATTTGCCACTGGACGTTAAGCAACCAACAATCAATCAATTAATCATAAGAATTGAAAAGACTAGTCTACAATGCCGTTTTTACGCCACAGTCAGAGAGTTTAAGTCGGCTTGGTTGTTAATTTTTCCGTATGTCAATGTGAAATGAATATGAACCCTGCTTTGAACTAAACCGACATAATGAGACGAGTTTTTAACATTGCTAGTTCGCAAAATAACTGTCTACATGAAGAGATGGATTTATACGCAGACATATGATTCTTACTCCGGGCATATAATATTAAAAAACCGCAAGGGGGTCCGAGTACACAATTATCGTCCTTTGATTTTCGTTGTCCCAAATATAGTCCCTAGTGCAGACAGTGTGTTACTTGCCAATTTTTTTAATGCCCCTTCCAAATTTATTTTTCATGTTTTATGTCTCAAATGGCAAGCAGGATCATGAAATTACACTGTAAAATATTTGGGTCATGAATTTGAAAGTCAAGTAGTGATTTGGTCCAACTAAAAAAGGTTAAAAAATAGCATTTCGGAAGCTGTCAAAAGATTTCTACACCCTCTTAACATAAAATTGTCCATATTTTGAGTTAGAGATGAACAAGTTTTCTATAATTTTGATATGGTTTGTCCCAAAAGTAGTACAGCACTCTTTTAAAATATTATTAAGTAAGAGCAGGTGGAATTTTTTTAAATTTCATTTATGTCTAAAGCCGGAAATACAATACGAATCAACTGTGGTCTCGGACCAGGAAGCAGCAAGTATGGATTTACAAGTCTTATGTTGACCCAGTCAGGGGATCAAAACCATGTCCTCAGCTGCGAATTGACAGTGAAGTGGTAAGCAACGTTTTTAAAGTCGGTCAAGAAAATAAACTCACGACAGGCTGAATTTTCAAAATAAGCCATCGTGCAATAAATCACGGCAACAACACATACAATATTACTTACTTTAATTCATCTGGAGTTGTGTAGTGTCTGTGTAACTGTCGACCTGTTTCTGTTATTTCCTGAAATAAGAATTTTATAGAACGTTTTTTTTTTTATATGAAATGCGTTAGTATTTCCATTTTAGTTTGATAAAGGTTTTGATGTCAGAAAAAAACCTTCTATCACAGACTGAACTTAAATGTTGAAGACGCCTACAAAATACAGGATCACTTTGTCTCGCTTTCGAGTAAAATATTTAGTTTTTAGGCTCGGAAAAATGAACCACTGTCTCCAGGTTAGGGGAAGAGTTGGGATCTCGCTATCATATTTTATCCCGCCACTTCTGTATGAATAGGACTGTTCCAAGTCAAGAGCCTGTAATTCGGTGGTTGTCGTTTGTTTATGTGTTATATATTTGTTTTTCGTTTATTGCATTGTCATTTCGGGGCCTTTTATAGCTGACAAGTGGTATTGGCTTTGTTCTTGTTGAAGGCCGTACGATGACCTATAGTTGTTAATTTCTGTGTCATTTTGGTCTCTTGTGAAAAGGTGTCTTATTGGCAATCAAGATAGTTAACAAAAAAGAGCAATTTGAATTCACAGAATATGACAATAGTATTGCTAAGTATGTCACTTGTGATTGCATTTTAACATAACAGATATTTCAGTTACTTTGGACGCTTTACGACACGAGGTTCTATCCATTGGCGGCCTTGAAATCAAAGGGTGTTGTTTTGTTCTAAACCATGCGTTTGTTGTATTATTGGTTTGTAATCCAACTCTTCTTAATCCTTATTCCTAATACGATGCTGTTTTGTAATTCTTAGTATAATGTTTGCATTATTTTTTTTACTTTTAAAAGCATATGATAGACAAATATGCATGACAATGTAGCCTAGGCCTACTTACCAGACTAGACATGGCGTTGGTGGGTGGGTCAAACAAGGTTGATGATGACCTTCTGAAATCCTCTGAAAAAAAAGATTTATGCGTTAAAAAGTCGATTGAAAGATAATCTTATTTCTTGAGCGGTATAATACATATAAGTAGCAAATTCTCAAAATGATAGTGGTGTGCCGGACCAATGGGAAAATGTTTACAAAAAGCAACTTGAGAAACTGTTGTATTTTGATCAGAATTTGAGCCTACCTTACTATTATTCAATACACAGATCTCACAACGAGATGCTTGAATAAAAGTTATTCTGCTTGCAGAAACTCTACAAACATATACTGTCCGGAAGCTATGCCTTTTCTGTAAACATCTTTTAATTTACATATTCCAGTCCAATAGGGCAAACGCAACAGTAGCAAGGGCAGATAATAACGCATCAAGGCATCCATACTTGACGCGTTGTTTTGCGACGTTGTCAAGAACAGGCATTCGAAATTCGCGGAAAATGAGCTGACAGCCTGACATCATCAAATCAGTTGCGTAAAATGAAAGAAACTTAACAAGCTGGGAATGTGTGAAAGCAAATTGAATATACTACAGTAAGCATTATGTTCCAACACCGCCGCCGGTGGTTCCAGTCGGTAAATGATAAACATAAGTAAATTGATTAGTTTATGTAGCGGTGTGGTGTATGGCGGGAATACCCCATGGCGATGTTGCATTAGCGCCACCAATAATGGGACGGGGATTACCAGCAGTTAACTACAGATTTTTGTTTTATGCCAAAGGGAAAATAAGCACATGGAACCCCATTTTTGGTCTAACGCAAAATGTTTTGCACGTCTTCAAGAATGATTGTGCCTTGATTGCAAAAGAATATCGACTTTAGATTTATTTTTACAAATATACCAATCTAATTGAAATGTTGATCTCTGATTACGTTATACTGCATATGAGATCTAACAACTATCAATAGAGGTTTCGCTTTTGTAACCTTTTTTTTTACCCTAGAAAGTATTTATATTGACCAATCACAATCGTCCTAATGAAAGGGCTTCAAAAGAATGTTTGAAGATGGCGACGAAGGATGAAAGAGGATTTGGAAAACGAATAAACAGATATTTTGCCTCATCACAAAGTTTAAGGGCTAAATTGTGAGAAAAGTCAAAGTTTCCATGTATTTTGAAGCACAGAGATTGTATAGTCATGCTTCCTACGGGCAACGGAAAGAGTTTTTAAGTAAATTTTCTTACTTAATATAACATTTTAAAAGTCACTTGAAACTGGAGATACACCTATAATTTTCAGGAGTGGAAACATGCTAATGTAGCCCCAGACTTCAAAATGGTGGAAAAATACAAACCTGTAAACTACAGGTCAATATCTTTAACCTGCATACGTTGCAAGCTCATGGAGCATCCCAGATAAAGGTACAAGCCCCCACCCATTAAAATGCCAAAAATAACAATCACTGAAGCAGGTATTACTAAATTACATGCCAACATGATAATGTAGCCCCAGCTTTCAAAAAGGGGGAAAAACTACAGGCCAATATCTTTAACCTGCATATGTTGCAAGCTAATGGAACATATATTTATCAGAGGGGGGCAGGGGGCCGGGCCCCCCCCTTTTGGGGAAAAAATTTGGTTGCATATATAGGGATCACTGGAGCGGGCCCCCTCTTAGGTCAGTCAGTGGGCCACCACTAATGAAAATTTCTAGATCTGCCACTAATTATTACAAGTAACATCATGTCTCACCTTGAAAAACATCACATATTATATGATCTTCAGTCTGGCTTCAGAAAATCAAGGTCATGTGAAACACAATTAATAGACTTCATTCACGAACTAGCACGATCAAAATCAAATAATAGTAACACACAAATTGACTTAATCATAATGGACTTCGCTAAAGCGTTCGACAAAGTTTCACATCGTCACCTCCTTTACAAACTCAAATTCTATGGTATTGAAAATAACACACTTAATTGGATTCAGGCATTTTTACAGGACAGAATACAAACAGTAGTCATTAATGGCATTTTCTTCACCTCTTTACCAGTAACATTTGGTGAACCACAAGGAACAGTATTGGGCCCAATACTGTTTTTTATCTTTATAAATGACTTACCGGAATATCTAGAACACAGTACACAGGCACATACACAAATTATGTGGCGGGGTTAAACATGTTAGCTGGATCCCAACCCTCTCCTTAACCTGGGACAGTGGTATAACAGTCATGTGACAGTACAACATAAGATCAATCTATATAAATCAGTTGAAAAAGGCTTAACTCATCAGATAGATAAAAAATACAAGTAGAACAAGTAAAAATAGCTTAGTAACTAAATTCAGGTTTGTGTGCAGGTCCTGCTGACTTACCTATGGGGAGGGGGCTCCAGACATGCTCAGTGATTCGCTATAAAAATATGATTGCCAATGAGACAACTCTCCACAAGAGCTAAAATTACATAGAAGTTAAAATCTCTCTCAATTCATATGTGTACATTGTAACTATATATACACTCCATTCTGAAAACTCAAATCAAGACTAAGGTTGGTAAATTTAACAAAGGTGGATGCAGAGAAGTTAAGAAAGGGGAATGATAAACACTGTTGTGTCAGTGCGCCATTAATGGCTTGTTATTGCACATATACTTGTACATCATGTACATGTAAACTTACAAATTTTATTTATTTTGGAAAAGGTTGAGTTGTCATGTTCCCATAAACAGCTTATTGTACAACTTGTTATGGAAATTTTTGCCTGTCATACATGTACATAGTCAACAATATAAATTACAAATTTTGGGATGATTATCAGCTTTTCAACAAATTATTTTTGGACATTTACATATAAAAATGTAACACAATTTTATGGGATTAATGAAGACCAATTATAAAACTCTTTAATTTCAGGTTAGTGTCTGATCAAACAGTAGTTTGGACTCCAGTCTGAAAAACCCTAGATTCTGACAATGTTTCTTTCAATTTGTGACTGGGCCAAACAAACAACACGGTGTAGGGAACTCTTAAAACACACAGACAGTGACACAGAAAAAGCCACTACAAGCATCTGAAGATGAATCTGAGAATGGCACTACAGATCTAGGTTGTGAACCAGCTCTAGAGTTTCAACATACAGATCTTAGCCTACAGTATGGTACATGTATTGTATGTATAATGTATGATATAATACTTTAAATTTATGATCATGATGATAAAGACAAAAAAAAGTATCTGGATAGACTTTTAGTTTATTGTCTATTTATTTCATTTATATCTTAAGTTTGTTCTCAAATACATTTTTGATATATATATACCAAAAATTATGTATCACAATATCAACTGTCAATTTCATTAATGATTGAATGAATTGAATTTTCTGTCTTTTTTTGTTTTACAGAATTCTGTCATAAATTATTATTAGATGTGAATTGATGTGCTGAAAACATGGAAAATAAACTTGACCATAAATCATTCTCAAGATGGTTATTCAGTTGTCAAACTGCTTCTTAATAAACAGTTTGCAATTGTAATTAATTATTTTGAATGAGTTAATTTACATCATGTACTGCTGCTGAAAGTTGCTGGATCGTCATAGTCCTGAAGTATGGAAATGGAATAAAAATGTTATATTGCAGCTGGTCTGTTTTAGTCTTCAATAGGATCATGCATGGTATGTTATATAAAAAAGAAGATGTGGTATGATTGCCAATGAGACAACTCTCCACAAGAGACCAAAATGACACAGAAATTAACAAATTATGACTATAGGACTAAGGTCACAGTACCGCCTTCAACAATGAGCAAAGCCCATGTATACATGGTATATATATATATAATACTTTCCAATATTATGATATCTAAAGAATGTTCCTAAACATGTAATTATTTTTTTTTAAGTCATTTGTAATTACACAATGTTACATGGCCATACATAACAAAATTTCCAATCATACATGGGGATTTACTACATTGAAGAATAGGTCCATCCAATGAAATGATCTGAAAAATAATTACTGTTATACTTTCATACATTTGACGTGAAACTGTACTTATGTATCCCGTCATACTTTGAACCACAGAATTATTTTATCTATTATTATTACTTCTACTGTTAAGTATGTTTTTTGTTATATCTACTTTACGTGACTCTGCATTTATGTATGCCGTCAATTGAACGACAAAATTATTTTTATGATTACCTGTGTGAATTTCAAGCGCACAATTTTACACCAGAACTGAAAACCTTCTATCCTTCACGGGTAGACTTTACATAGATAAATTAAGTCGTATAAGAAAAGCAATATGAGTATGTTAAATTTGATGTATGCCTTTTTGTGCTTCTTCGTTACATTTGTTGTTTTTTACTATAGTGATATTAAGATGATAACACAATATTGACTGTTGTACCCCTATTTTTGACATTTTTACTCTTTGAGTATGTTTGTTTTGTTCATGCATTGTTGAAAATGTAATGGAATTTAATGCGATTGTCATACAAGTGAGAGGATTAGCTATCTATAGAACCAGGTTCAATCCACCATTTTCTACATTAGAAAATGCCTGTACCAAATCAGGAATATGACAGTTGTTATCCATTTGTTTGATGTGTTTGGACTTTTGATTTTTGATTTTCCTTTTTGAATTTTCCTCGGAGTTCAGTATTTTTGTGTTTTTACTTTTTTTCATACATCATTAATTACAAGGAGAAAGTACCTATGCTTATATATTCCAGACCATATAAGTATTTGGATTGTACGTGTACGGTCCAGTACGAGTATACTCATATGATCTAGTACGAGCTTGACCGTACATGTATTTGGAACATATGGGTTTATTTTAGACACATATTCATCAAAATACTTTTATTGAGTATTTCTTATTAATATAAGACAGTTAAAGGAATAAAGTGGAAAACATTACATCAATTGAAATTGAATAATTCTGTATTTAATTGTCTGTTTCAATCTTATTTTAGCATTCTCGTCCCTGGTGACACTTGCTGATGGAAGGAAAATCATATTTCTTACATTTACATGTTTTGTTCATGCCTGTTCCTTTGCATTTGCACCCATGCTTGTTTTGCAGCAGCATGCAATGAAATTCCTTTTGTTTTACAAATTACATTTTCAATTTTGTATGTCAAAAGTTCTATTGCACTCATAACCTAACAATATGCCAAATAATAGTTTGTATAAAATTGCATCCTTAATAATAATATCAGCAACCCTACATCCAGAGTTACTATTCTCACAATAACAAATATAAAAAAAGAAGATGTGGTATGATTGCCAATGAGACGACTATCTACAAAAACTTTTTCATTCTTTGCCTACTTTTTAACACTATTTTATTATAGTTTTTAGTTTTTTTGGAACAGATTTTTATATAATTTATGTCCATTTTCTTCCGTGATATACTGTACAGGAGATTAACTTTTAAATAACATTAATTTTTTGTTTCAATTACAATTGAACTTTTTATATTAATTTAAGATTTCGGTTATGTTGAACTGTGATGTTTATACTTTTAATGATATACATGTATATGTATCGAATAAACTTGACCAACGTCTTATAATCTGGCAGACTGTAAGTGTACATTCAGACCATATGCATATTTTGAAAAAGTATTCAAATATGGATCGGACCTAACTCTTTATTATTATTTAAATGATATATATGTAAGAGTGGGAAATTTAGATATTTGTGCAACTGATTAGTGGATAAGGTATATCCTACATTTGATTTGCAAGAATTTGGATTGATCGTTTGTCAACAACAATTCATAGTAATGAGGGAATTTTTTTTTTTATTTCATTTGACTTTTTAATATTTTTTGTTGGTGTTATTTGTTTGAATCCTATTAAGTATCCTGAATTTTGGTCATTGCTTTATATATGGTATAGAGGCATTTACCACATGCACATCTAGGTTGCCCAAATTTCAAAAGTGTCATAGGTTTGATATATTGGTTTTGAGACGGAACTTTTTGCAGGTAGGGGTGTGTGTCAACGGATACATGTATCAATTTTGTTTCATTATTGAACATATTGTTTTATTTGTGTTATCAGTGTTATATGTTTCACATTCATATCATATTCATGTTTCTTGACGATTGATGACAAATAGTTTTGCGCTGCATATTTTGAAACAATTTATTGCTTTGTACATTATGTTTGGTTTTACGTACTGAATATTTAAATTAGTACAATAGAAAATTAAAGCAATTCTTTATTATTTAAATTTTATTTATATATATTCAAATGGCATGAGTTGTGCATGAACTCAAAGCGCATCAAAATTAACCATATATACATGTACACTAATATAAGCACTTTTCGAGATAGTCACTGGTCCATATTATACACTCAGGAAGGTGGAAGACGAAAGTCACCGCTTCAGGTACAAAATGTACTTGTAACTTTATATATTCTTTTAGCCTTGTTTAAAATGTTTCAATTAAAGTAAAGTTACTTTAGGTTTTTCAAATATATAGAATTCAGTGTGGCTTGAAAGCCACATTTTGGTATGCAAGTTAATGACAGAATAGAGCTCTGTTGCATGCAAATATTTTAGTCAAATATATTGTTCATATTTATTGGAACACAATTGTAAACTTAGTTTACAATTTTTATACTTTCAGATTAATATAATAGGGTATCTTAAAATTGGACAACTCGGTTAATGCAGAAAATGGCCCACACTTATCACCACTCCTAAAGTCTTTGTGCTTTATGGTGTCTTAATCTTCACCCTAGTCTGTGATATTGGTGTCCCATTTTTCCTGCAACAATAATTTGCCCTTAAGAAACTCCAATCTCCACCACAAAACATATGCATCAATTGAACTGCCCATCTTAATTCTATACTATAATAAATGCCACACTGAGCAAACCCTGAACAGTTGATACTGCCTGATTTTGGATTCAAGCAAATGTTGTCATAGTTCTTGAAAAAACCCAAATATAAACCCCTTAAAGAAATTGGAGAGAAAAAACACCACCCCCTTGGAATAATTTCCTCCAAACTCAATGCCTGCCTTTCATTTGTAGTATGGAACCATATTTTTTTTCGGGGTTCGTAAACTCTGTTAATTGTAACAAAACCCTGCGATTGAAAGTTGGCCACGGGTTCGTTTTATCGGGAAAAAAAAGGGGGGGGGGGGCTGAGCGGAACACATTAAGATTATTCATGTCTGTTTAAGCTTCCCACTTAGAGAAACATCTCAATTGAATGTTATTTTGTAATGTTAATTCGATGTCAATGTCTAAAAAACTGCTTTATTTATCGACTTTGTTTTTGAAGCGAGTAACAAACTGTCGGGCTTTATCTTTCGATGTTCTCTGGACATATCCTCATGATATAGATAAGCCATATTATACATTTAGGTATCGAATGGACTGCAAAGATTTGTTAAGATTAATTCTAATTGGTTTAAAAAGTCACGTGTGAAATCCTCAGAAGTGAAACTACATATTGATAGTTGTTAGATCTCATATGCAGTATAACGTAATCAGAGATCAACATTTCAATTAGATTGCAAATATACAATTCTAGTTCCAGAAAAATTGTCTACGTTTCAACTAATAAAAGTCATTCAAGTGAATGTCGTAATTTATTTTTGGTTCAAATTAAAATGTGCTTCTAATGTTCTTAAGATTTAGCAGTGACGCAATAAATGTAATATGTAAAACTCTATTTATTTAATTTGAATTTAAAAAGCTCAAAAGAAAATAAAAGCCTTTAAATTCGACGGAATTCGCATATCTACCTACTTGAATTGAATAAATATAAATTTGAGACACGACAATAACATATTAAATGGCCTTTTAATAGTATTGACAAAGTATTTAAATTATCTGAAATTATAAATCGACGGGGAGGTAGCATAAAACTGTCGCAAGTTCAACAAAGAGAACAAGTGGTTTTGGTATATGTTTTCTGCATTTTTTGGCAAAGTAACATTCGATGTCTTTAATAAATTCTAACATTTTTAGACGCATAAAAGCCTACAAATTATGAAATTTAAAATGGAGTCTCCCTACATCTGGTCCCCTAAATGAATTAATCGGTTTAATTGAACTCTATAACTGACCAAATTTATTTTATCTTTTGACATATACATTTTAGATAATGAACACCGGTCTAGTGGGTATATGTATTGATTGGCATAAAGTAATACAATAAACTATTTAAATATTTAATTCGATATCTTTAAAGAACATGGTATGGAATATCAATAAAACCGTTACCCTGTCATAAATCGTGTATATCTACTCTGCATGTCAATATTGATTTACATATACATATATATTTAAGTAATATTAGACATTTTAGGGGAGGCAAGGATCTTTTAGATTGAAAGAATTATCTTATTATAAAAGGCTAACAAAATGTTTTCAGTTTTTCTGCAAGTCAGGAATATGACAGTTGTTATCCATTCATTTGATGTGTTTAAACTTTTGATATTTCAATTTGATTAGGGACTTTCTTTTTTTAATTTGCCTCGGAACTCAGTATTTGTGTGACTTTACTTTTTACGGACACATATATCATTTTGTATGATTAACATGAAATATACGGGGAGGATTTTTAACTGTGTGTGTTATAATTCCCGCGTTTCAAATTAACATCATACAAAAATGGAAAAAAAAATAATAAAACAAATAACAATATTACCTGGTCCTACAGAAGTTGTTGTACGGCAGTGCTCATCTGGTAATTTGTGTCCGGCAGTATCCATGTCCATTCTTCTGAAGCTGGGTATTTTGGGATGAAATATACCATTTTTCACTGCCGCTAATTGTACTCTCCGATGAGACGGGTATTGGTAAGAATAACTTGGAATATTAACCGGGTTAATTTTGTCGGTAGTTGTTGGTTTTACTCCTACAGTTGTCATTTTCGCTGATTATTCCAATTACCGTAATTAAGAAAAAAGTTGATTAGTTTTTTTTGTAATAAAAATTAAATCCCAGTCTTCAAAACATACCTCTTTACACAGTACCGATAGTTCAACTCTACTAACGTCGCTATGAGCAACTATCGACAAAAGGTTACGTCACAATGCGATTATAAGGTTCACTGCCGAGGATTTCCAAATGAAAGGTAAAATAACGTTCCAGACAATACCTTCTGATTATATTGTTTGTTTATCTCGTAATTAAAAGTAAATTATTTATTACTATTGGAAATATTGTTTGAATATAACAATTACGCTAATCAGTTCAAAGTTATTTTTACTATCACCGTCTAAGACTACGATAATATGTCTTATAGTAGTATAAGTTAAGACGTACTTATAAGTCTTCAAAAAAGGCAAAGAAAACTGTAGCGTCCATCAATCTAAAAAAAAAATGCACCACGTCAGGCCACAATTGGTTTGCCCAAACCCTATCCAAACATCTAGACAGTGGATAAAGTTAAGCATTAGATGTTTTCATGTCTATCTGAATAAAAAAAAAATATTTTCACATCAGGACAAGAAAAGATTTTGAGTAGGCAGCTATTTTCTGGGTAGGTAGGGTTAGGGCAAACAAACCTATTCTTTTTTTATGGCCTCACGAAGATAATTATTCAGAAATGGAAGAAACACGAATTACGAAAAACAAAAAGAAAGTACTATAGCTATCTTTTTATTTGGGTGCAGCAAAATGTTGTTGACCAGTAGAACATCCGACATGTGGTAATTGAAATGAACTACAACTTGATCGTATCATACACAAGTTTAAATGGAAACCTTGCGCTCTGGCCTTTCCGGTCATAAAAGTATCGATCACGAAATCAGCCAATCAAAACTCCGTGAACAATACAATTACTTCCACCATCGAAATAACAAACTGTACGATGTCCTTGCACTCCCTGTGTGTTGTAGTGTGGATTTTCCTTGTCGATTTTGTTGTATATACGTTAGTGACATATCTCCATTAGTACCGATAGAGAGAAAGTAATTATATATGAACAGATTCCACTTTGTCCTCTCACTTTTCTCGAGGAGTTTTCCGGATTACCGTAAGGAATCTACCAGTTCATACATTAATGTGGTTGAGATATTACCCACTGGACTGTAAGCATTTACCCGCACCAACCTTCATCTTTAACTTGTTTTCCTTTAAATTGAGATAACCGATATCAGAACTCTGACCATCTTATTCTGATTATCAGGTAACACATAAAACCAAAGATATACAGTTGCTTAATAACAGCAAATATTGTCTTTTTGAAATTTTTATCAAACTTCATTGGTATTAGTGAGTGAAAGTATAACGGGGACTAGTTTAACAGCTTGTGGTCAAAATACGGTACAGACGGGACAGGACAGGACCAGAAATACTTAACAGCATATCATCATAAAATTAAAGCCTTTTCTTTTATTTTCAAATGTGACAACGTTATCAAAAATCTGATGAAAAATATCTTTCAATCCAGGTTCTATGATGTTGCTTTCAATATGGCGAAATCGTATATGACTGATTTGTGTATGTTTTAATTTTGACTTCAAAGTTGTATTAAGGATGTACTTAGGTTAGGTTAGATAAAAATTAATAAATCAAGCATTTAAAATTGAAAGTAAAAGCATGTAGAGTATTGGCTCAGGATAAAAATAAGCTAAAAATATTGATAGGTCATGGACCTCCTTTTCGAGATATTTAAGATTTAAAATATGGCGGGAAAAGGCTGACTTGGACTTTTACCTTATATTTAAATTGATATTATTTGGGTCTCAAAACAAAAGAAAGAAAATCAAGAATCTTCTAAATTTTGGTAAATGACATTTCATGAGCTATTTTAAAGTCTTATATGAAAAAATAAATGGGTGTTATGGGGCAAATTATTTTACCTTGTTTATCGCGTTTCAACATCAACTGCTAACCTTCATAAAACCTTTATTACTGAACTAATTTTAAAAACTAAGGTACCATTTTCATCGTAACAGCTAGTTTAACACAGAAAATATAATAAAACTTGAGACAGGAGGGAAAAAATTTCACCTTAAGGTAGCACTCCACAGTTAGATGTGTAGTTTCGCATTTTGGCCCCTGTGAATTTTTCAAATATGAGAGCTAGTGTGCAATAAAATTCATTTTTGGATAGCCGAGTATTAAAATAGCCTTTGTATTGGGTTTATATGAACATCAAGGTTATGTAATGTAAGTAATATAGGCTGTTTTCTGTATGACAGTCCGTATTTGCATGTCCCTACCATACATTGGTCCGGCAATTATTGTAATAATTTTTTCCAACTTTTTATCGCACGAACTTTGTGATTGGATTTTACGAAAAAATAAGGAGAAAGACACCCATTTTTTATTGGACCATTAGGAAGATTTAGGAAAACATTTTCTAAAAAGGTATCACTCAAAGGCATTGAAATTCTAGTTTGATCCAAATTTTGGGGGAAAATGTGATATGTTCACTCCCCTTTTTGCAATATTTTATGGGGAAAAATGCAGAATGTTGCCATGGATACACATAAAAGTAATTAATTTTCACCCTTTTAACTTTTGAAAATCAAATCTATGGAAGATACTGATTACATACATATGCACATGTACAACACAAACAGTTAGGTTAATGTATTAGAAATCCAGGAATAGGAGATGATAAAACATTTTGTGGCTCATTTTTGCTTTTATTTTCTAACTGTGGAGTGCTACCTTATAATGGTATTAAAAAAAAAGAGCCAAAGGCGCAGAGACAAAATTAAAGCCTAGGACAAATTGTGCCGCGTTGCCAACGGAAAGCTGAGTCTGGACCAGGATCAAAGACTACTTATATTGCCAGCGACTTTCAAGACGAAGAACAACAATCCGGGTTCCCTGTAAAACTTTACATTCTACATCTATTGACTGTCATATTTGAGGAGATGGGGTTTGGTAAGTGTCAGACAAGGAAATATTTCGTATCATTAAAGATAAACATACTAAGTGATAAGTGAAAGCAAAAGCATCTATTAAATAACATTGAGCTTTTAACAATAGAAAACAATAAACCAGCAAATGTAATACCTATCAGACAGTCTAACGACTGTTCAGCACACACAAGCCACAAAATTATAAAAGTCTAATATATAAAATAACATAGTTTTTAATTAACGTAAAGCATACAATGTGTAAATAATAATTATGAAGTGGACACTGTGTAAATATAAATGACTATGAAGTGGACGTTGTATCTTCTCCCTGTGAGTCCTCCGTAGATATATCGGCAATATCAAATGTGGCTGAATTGTGAATGACCATACACTTTGGTTTAAGTTCATCTATAACTGCTTGAAGTTCTATATTGAGAGAGAAAAAAAGAATTTACAATGGCATCGAAATACTCATTTGAAAAAAAATGTAGCTTAAAATTTCTAATGGTTGCTTAAACTCTACACTGTGTGCTTAATAATATAATATAATATAGTGTTCTATTATAAATGATTCCCATGTCCCAATATATAAGATTTGGATTGAAAAGCATCTCAAAACGAGGTGCTAAAGGGACAAAAGACAAAATGTGTTAATTAACAAATTTTGTGCCTGCCTATAGCGAAAATTCCTTTCATTGCTTATATTTCTAATCTTAATCTACACCTTGTAGTTATCACCAGCTTTAATAATAATGTCTTGACAAATAAAATTTGCCTTTTCTAAAATAAAATAATAAATTCATACTTTATTTTGCCTCTGAACGAAGATGATAAGCCATAAACTGACATTTTTACTATTGTTTTAATTATTTCTTATCCAACAGCTAAAGATAATACCAAGCTGTAAACAAAACACTGTTGTAGTGACCAGAAAGTAGTTCCGAAAATCTTTGGATTTTATTAAATTTAGTTATTATATTAAGAGTTTATTCTACCGGTGAAAAAGTTGAGTATAAATGTATAAGCAGTGCGACATAGCTGATGGGTTTCATACACAAGTTTAAGTTTTATGACTATCTCTAACATTGCTTTAGCTGCTAAACAAAGCCCACCAAACGGACGCGCATTTCATATAACTAGGTGAACGAACGATCTTTAATTTCAATTCTGGGTATTGTTCAATATCGTAGCAGCTACGTAGCGGCTACATAGCTGCTATCAATACCTATGTAGCAGCTAATCTATAGCTACTCGTTCAATAGTCACAATCTACGTAGCACTACGTAACAGCTACGATATTGAACGCGGCCCTGGTAAATTGTTGTTACCCGAATTTGTATTGCCCCGAAGCAAATATCACATGTATGATCAGGACTACAACATGTTTTAATGTGATACTTTTGCTATACTAGAGCGCTTGCTGAGATTGACGTTTGATTTAGTCCACGAAAACATGCAACCGTTCTCAAACATATTATTCAATTCCATGCCAATCGGTGTTTACTCTTAGTAAAAAATAACGGGTGTTTGGTAACGAAGCAGCACATGCTAGTTTTTTAGTATTTGTTTCGGAAATCGCACCCATGACACTCTATACTCAAAACAAGCGCGATACTACTTGGCCAACGAGATGGTTCGTGAGTGTTTTGGAAAAAAATAACAACCCGGCTAAGTAGACAAGATTGATTAAGCAATGACTTCAGAAAACAATAGCAAAGTGCCTTGAAGCAACTGATAACATGCATGCTCTGATTTCAAATTATTTCATACCTGCAATACTTGATTTGTAATTTTTCACTGCTGTTAAACCAGGCCAAGCCATGATACTAAGTTTGGACTTTGCTCCTGTCCTCCATGTTCCCTGAAGTACCTCATAGTTTGGTGTATTAACACTTAGAATTCCGCCATGAGCAATTCTAAAAAACAATTTGATATACGTGTAACCACAAATAAACATTTTCTCTTCTACAGTTAAGAATGAAAAGGTTTTTATGATTATTGCCAAGTAAGTATTTGCTCTTTTATATTTTATTGAATCATGATTTTATTTTCAAGGGGAATTATAAATACAGATGATTTGTCCTGTGGTTTCTTCATTATCTTTCGGCTTGGTTGAAACTTACAATAGTGTCGATTTTTTCTCGTTTAAATTGTTTTACATTTTCATTTCGGGGTCTTTTGTAGCCGACTATGCGGTATGGGCTTTGCTCATTGTTGAAGGCCGTACGGTGACCTAAAATTGTTAATTTTTGTGTCATTTAGTCTCTTGTGGGGAGTTGCCTCATTGGCAATTATACCACATCTTCTTTTTTTTTTTTACATCTATGGTGCTTGAGCCTTTGGAAGATTCTTCAAACAGTGAATGATACTGTCCTCCTTCTATATCGAATGATTGACATGACCAAGCTTACCTTAAAGGTCTGAGTATATTTTCGATTAAGTTTCTATATCGAGTGACAGCCTCTACATTCTCTTCAATCATTGAAATCTCGGATATAGTAACCATTGTCTTTCCTACAAATACAATTGATATTTCTCAAAAATGAACTTTCTTTACACATGAACATTTATCACTATGAAGATCGTCTGAAAATATTGTCCTCTTCTCTAGTTTTCCTCATAGTAAGTAGTCGGGCTATATGAACATTTTATTTGGAATAAATCTGAATTTTAGTATGCTTGGGTTTTTTTCTTCTTATCTACTATTAAGAGTCCCTTTACGGTTTACTATTGAGTCTTCACTATAAACACTGACCATTCATCTTTTGTGGAATAGGATAGGCAAAGTTGTTTTTTTTCTCGGTACAAACATTTTTTTCTCCAAAATATGATATTTGTTTTGTTTATATATTTTTTCACTACGCATCAGGCAAGAAGTTTAGAATCAAACGATTCTCTCCTCCCGCAATGGCCCGATCTACTTATGGTTAATGTCTTAAACAGTTGTACAGCTGACATCAATGTAAACAGTGTAGTTTTATTCTTTGAAATTGTTTATATATCATCACAGCAGAAGGCCTATATTTTCCCGTGATCATCTTACCTGACTGGAATTGTTCTTTGACACCAGTTACAGTTATATCGGAATTTTTCAACCATTTTGTTTCTTGGATACCAGGAGAAGTCGTTAACCAATCAGATGCTTCCTTTTTAGACGGGAAACTTATAAGCACAACGTGTTTTCCTTTCGGCCAATTACCAATAGATTTATATGGCTAAATGAAGAAAACAAAATACATATTTGCATTGTTTTACATGTCAACATAAAATTGGAACCAATGCAGGTTTTATTTCAAGATTTATTTACTGATGTTATACGAGCATTCGGGTCGGTTTTCTTGATTGTTGGTGTGTGTTATATATCAGTTTGCCTGTCATTGTTCAAGTATATAATGTTAGTTCATTGCCCTCTTGTACACGTATTGCGTCTAAGGGTTCATAAACGACTTAAAAAACCAAAGCATTAATCGGGTCTAAGTCAAGATTTTGTAGTACTTTTAATTGTACAAGAACCAGTTTTGAGTTCTGAGTTATTTATGATTTCTTAAAGAAACAACTTTCGCCCATAGTGGAAATTTTAGCAAAATATATAAAACTTGGATGCATTTAAATAGTTTAAAAGTTTGAACAAAATCGGTCTTCAAAATGTCCGAAATAATAGGTTTGCACAAGTAAATTTATGAATGATTTTTTTTTTTTCAATCACATATTTGTTTATCGCTTATTCAAATCTATTAAAAGTCAGCAGTTGCTAGTCGAGAACATTGTCTTACCGCTGACGTAACTGCTTATATATACAACTGTAGTTTACTATTGATTTATATGTATTACTCATAAACAAAAATGTTAAATATTAACTCACTTTTATACTTTTAAAAATAGGGCGACCATTTTGAATTTCCAGAAGTTTCTTGTTATTTGTCAAAAATGTTAGAAAATCTTCCATTATTTCTTTTGAAAACCTTATTATCATATACCAGACTCCGGTATCTTCTTCTTCATCATCTGAATTATTATTCTGAAATCAGAGGTAAAATAGTATAAATCTCAAATTCAATCAAAAGTTGTCAACTTGTTTCAAAGAGAAAATATTCTCCGCCTTGCATATCATTAATCTAAATTTGTAACATACATTTAAATGGTCGAATGTATCTCTAACGTCTTGCGAGGTTTTTAGAATAAAGAAACTCACTAATTAATTGGTCTCGTCGAACATGAATCGGACATTTTTCCTTAATTTTACATGTGTTTCACCTACGCAATTTTTATTTCACTTATCAGGTTTTTTAAAAGTTCTTTTAACAACACATTTGCAAAAAAATAGAAGACTAAATGTGGTTTTTTTTTATTGTAGTTATTTTATTCTGGTTTTGGCGTCCTGTGTGCGGTAAGGGGTATTGCTTTTTAATTTTTATACTTTTAACTTGCAAGTAATTGATTTCTAACACTTTTGATTATAATTGATTTGCATATATGTTCAATATCTTGTCATTTTGTAATATAATATATAAAAAAAAAATTTGGAAAAGATGTGTTGTACATATTAACAAAGCATCAACTCAACAATACAATACAATTTAACAATTTAAAAACACATAGAATCAATTCCATAACAGCTTGGACAATACAATTTGTTTGCGCGAGCACACGAGCATTAGTTTAAACATATTTATTAATAGTGGATTGGGAAACACGTTTTGCAACTTTGCGGGTGCGAGTGCTGACTTGTAGCGGCATATCCTTCTCTTTTTCGAAATCTACAATGATTTCTTTTACGTGCAAGAGATATGGCTCTCTCTTAACATGGGTGAGCCATTTATCGCCCCCTTCCGACGGACTATCGTCGTTACAAGCATTAGTGTTCAGAATAGCGAAGTTAGTACTAATTACAATATATACATACTACACTTGAATCTGGTAAGCCCATAGCCTCCTCATACGACGGTGGTGATATACTGCCCTCTACCTGGTTGTTGGCAGCTGCACTGACAGTGCCACCATTTGCTCTATTGTTCGTTGATGGTTGTTGTTGTCCTGTTCCGGGTGCACCAGTTTGTATAGGGAGTGCTCCTAGCGGTGGAGCTGAAGGTTGTAATGGCGTTGGAGTTGAAGAGTTAGTTCCTCGTACAATTGTATTTGGTGTCAATGCAGTTTGAGTCTGGGACGAAGTTGAAGTTTTTGTAGCTTGTGTAGAGGGGTTAGTAGATGGACGAGTTGCAGAAGCAACATTTGATGGTGTATTTGTCGCTGCATTAGACTTTGCCGAAGCTGTTACATTCTGCTTCGGTTTTGGTGCAGTAGTTATATTTTTATATTTGTAATTTACTGCATAAGCACACATTGGAGTGTAGGTTATATTTGGAAAATTCCTAGATGTCGAGGACTGGTTGAATGGCCTCCATCCTTTGTTACAGCTAGTGTATGTAATGGCTTTTGATACATCAGTAACTTTAACAAAAATAATTATGCATAAATAAACAATGGTCAAATTTTAAAATAAAAATTCTATTTCAAACATTACTTTTATTATAGTTTTATACAGAAAATATTGACTGAAGTAAAGCGGCGATTTAATGATTTTCTACACTGTCTTTTTTTATTGATTGGTCAGTTCCAAGCTATTACAGATAGAGAGCAACATTATAGCAAAAATTGTCATCAACATCGAATAAGTCAACCTGTTTGAAATAATTAATTATCCCTTTAGATTTTGTTTTCACTTGAAAGATGGTGTGTTCCCATCCATATTTGCGTATTTTGCAGAAACTTTTAACAGATTTAACAGGAGGAGCAGTAAATTGTTCAGCACTTAACAATATAATGACAAATATTTGCTACTAATTGTCCAGTAATTTTAAGGTTTCCTTCGTGTTTTAATGCAAATACACAGTGTTTACTATAGCTTATATATTTTTCGAATAAAATACCTTGAATGCCAGCAGCTTGGCTTTGACTAGTTGTCTTAAGAGACTTTCCGAATGGAACCGTTCCTATGGTAACTGGGAAGATTAACTTCATATCACTTCCAGTGAAAAGGGGCACGGGTACAATAACCTAAAATAGTTAATGCAAAATGTAATCAAAACATCCTAACCAAAAGTTTTATCCTGACGATACGGTCATAATACTGTTCAAAATATGAATACATAAAAAAAAGATACTTTACTAGTACAAAACACAACAACAAACTGGATAATACAAAAGAACACATCAAATATCAACGCCAGACTCCTTCTGTAAGATAAAACCCGAAACAACAACTAACATCACCAGGTCCAGATAGCAAAAGCAGAAACTTCCCTTCTTCTGTTATATCATAAAGTGTGTTTGGTTATCTTTTTAAATGAATTTGGTGTTGACGGCTAATGACATGTTCAATTCCAATTGAAACTCTTCCAGAGCCTTTGCTAATCTAAACTTAAGATGAAATTTCAACAATTGCCTTTTGCCTGTTTCCGTAGACTGTATATTGACCTCTAGATATTTTTGTAGTTGGATTGTAAAATTGAGAATGGAAATGGGGAATGTGTCAAAGAGAAAAACAAGCCGACCAAAGAGCAGAAAACAGCAGAGGGTCACGAATTGGTCTTCAACACAGTGAGAAATTCCTGCACCAATAGTCTGGCTTCTGCTGACCCCCAAACAAAAATTTGAAAATGGACGTCATACTTAACTCACTAACATATGAATGATCTAAACTAATGATAAAAAAACCGTAATTAACTAACAAAGGCCAAAGGCTCCTGACTTGGGATATGCGACAGGGTTAATAATGTTTTGTGAGATCTCAACCCTTCCCAGGGGCGTAGCTACCCGGAGGCACGACAGCACGTGCATCCACGTCGTTTTCACAAAAAAATAAAAAATCAGAAGAGAGAGAGAGATGATTTGGTCAATCGGATCGGAGACTGTTGGTGTCTTTTCCGTCTATCCCGGATATTAGTTTGACAACCTAGTTACAAGTGTTGATGAAGCTGTATATTCAGAAAAAAGATCGTAGCTCCGAAGTTGCGTGCACATTGATTCGGCATGCAAAAAAAGATGGCAAAATAAAAATGTATAGATTGTCAATTTGAATGTTAAAGTATTGAAACACCTATGTTGTCACTTTTTTTAATTGATGAAATATCATTAAATAACGACATTTGGTTTCAAAATAATTTTTTTTTGGAGATTATGACAAAATCGGAAGGTTACTTGTATCTTTAACAAGACTTTTACTTATCAATTTGTAATACTCAGTCTAAGATATGTAGTTTTTGAGCACATTTTACAGTGTACAGCTGTTCATCAGTTTGGAATGAGATGTACCAATCGGCATTAGAATTATCAGATCCCTTCGATATCGTTGAAAATATGCCGAGGCGATGTGGTTGACAGACTACCGGAGCCAATCACCCTGCAACCACGCCAAAACAGTATTGGAAAGTCTCATTATTTTTTGCGTTCATAGACCATATGATAAGGCAACTGGAGAGTGGAGTCGCGTCAAGTTATCAGAAAATCGCTTCTTTGTGCTGTATCTGCTTCATCGTGTTGTAGGAAATATCACAAACGAACAAATCTCAATATTGAAACATACGAAACTGACCTAGCATGTAATTTTGAAGAATTCAATTGGGAGGTCGCTCGATGCCGAACACGTACGCTGGTTTCATCTCGCGAGTGCTACCATGCCATGATGGCCCTGGGATCTATCAGTCACGGTACTACGTATGTAATTGAAAACAGATGTACGATCAACAATGAACAACGAAAGTTACATAGCATTACTGCATATTCATCGGGATTCCAGTGTGAATGTTGACAAAGTAATAGAGAAGTTTGTTTCTGCCCAGACCCGAAGAGCAGATTTTGGACAATTTTGAGTAAATTCTGTATCACAAATATGTGTTGTTTATGTATTAATATATTCAGAAGATTTATTAATACAAGTTTTACATTCATAAATTTTTATCTACATATAGCTCCTCTTTTAACCGTTCTATGACCGAAAACCGAAAAAAAAAAAATTCTGCATAATAGGGTCCCAAAATTTTTTCGCCTCGCTCCGCTCGGCGGTAGTTGCTTCCACATCGTTTCGTTCTAGCTACGCTCCTGCTTCCCTACACCTCTATCCAATGTAGAATAATAAAAAAACACACACACACTACAATACGCACAGCAAAACTCTGGTGCAGTTTAAAATAATTTAATTAGTGCAGTCTACTGTTGTGTCAAATATCATCTGAATCCATACTGTTTGAGTATAAACCTTTACAGTCAACCCAATCGTTTTCTAACAGTTTTATTGTGAAATTATTCTATAAAAAAAAAGTACTTACCACAGTAATACACCTGACGTCACAATCTATTTTCCTGATATAAAACGTACATACCTCGAGTATATATCTTACACTGATGCATTGACATGTTGGTCTTTCAATAGTAGCTGGTATTCCATCTATAAGCATCAATTGGTTGTCCCATTTTATGACTTTACTCTGAAAAAATTTAGAAAAATTTAGAAATTGATATAGTGTGCTTCGCTTGTAAATCGAGACTAAAAATTTAAACGAACTTATTAAGGAAAATTTCGTGATCAACTACCGGTTACCGATATTTTTTTCTTCAACATTTCAACACTAATTGAGAGTTATATCATTAGCAATCGTACTGCATCTGCATAATTCATATAATCATTATTTTAAATGCTTTGTCTTTTCAAATCACATCTTTTAGTCATATATATACTTTACTTTACTTTACTTGGTATAGTATTTGATCGTTTTTCACTTTTCGAGATTTGTGCTTCTGAAACTTGTACTAATCATGCGTGCGAACAAGTGGGTAATATCAACATGAAATGATAGCTAAACATTAAAAGTGGATAAGCCGTACCGCTACTAGTTCTGAGCTTGAGGTTACGACTTTAATAATAGTGTTTGCATACTCCTCTTTGGCGTTCCCAATGAATGTGACATACTGCATTAACTGTGCTTTAATCTTTCCAAGATTCTGTGTAGAATCATTCTTTACAACAACTGCAAATTAGAACAAAATTTCATGAAATTAAAAATAACGACAAATCATAATGCTTCGTTGACTGATCATACTATTTATAAACTGCTAATACATATCCTTTTATAATGTATTCCAGGAGAGTTCGGATGTTCAGTGGTTGTCGTTTGTTGATGTGGATCATCTCGCTTCTCGGGTTTTTTTTTATAGTTTATACCGTTGGTTTTCCTGTTTAGATGGTTTTACACTAGTGATTTTGTGGGCCCTTTATAGCTTGCTGTTCGTTTTGAGCTAGTGCTCCTTGTCAAAGGTCGTACATTGGCCTTTAATCTTTTACTTTTAACGCATCATTGTAAATATAACGGAATTTGATGAGACTGTCATCAAAGTGAGAGGGTTAGCGCTATAAAACCAGGTTTAATCCACCATTTTCTACATTTGAAAATGACTGTACCAAGGTAGGAATATGACAGTTCTTGTCCATTCGTTTTTGATGCGTTTTGTTATTAGATTTTGCCTAATGTGATTATGGACTTTCTGAATTGATTTTCCTCTCAGTTTAGTATTTTTGTTATTTTACTTTTTATAAAATTGTGACTTGGATGGAGAGTTTTCTCATTGGCACTCATACCACATCTTCTTATATAAATAAATTATATACATATACATGTAGTGCTAACAGTCTTAAAAAGATAAATCAAAGAAAGAGAACAAAACATGAAGACGGCTTTATTATGTATTCTTCGACACTCATCAACAAATTGCATTCGTTAAAAATGACATGGAACAGAAAGGTATATAGTACAATATGACTACTTTAAGACTTACTAGATAGTGCAATTTGTTCTCCTGGACAGTATGCTGAGCGATCTATCTTTCCCCACAATTCTACTTTTCCAGCATTTCCAAAACCTAAAGCTTTTGGTACCTGACATTCTTTTTTATAACATCGTGGATTCTGAAATTGAGAGAATACTGTGAACGAACAACTAAAAGTTTAAAATGTATGTATTTCAGTGTGATCATCATTTACCATAATCATACACAATAGTTTATCTTTATATCTAGATTTGTATCTATGTTCATTCAGATATTTGTAAGGTTTTCAATTTGTTAATTTTGTAAAAGTTGTCTTGGAAAACTACATTCTTAAACTTGAGTTTAAATAATTTTATAGCTACTGCTTTTCTATGATTAAGCTAGGTTATGCAGAAAATCAAGATGTGGTAAGATTGTCTAATAGACATATATCCAACGAGACTTAAGACTGCGGATGTAGTTGGTTTGTACGCAAGTCAGTCTGTCGACTCGTATAGCAAAACAGAGTGAGTGAGTGAGTGATAGTACCTTATAGCAAGCTTCGTTGACATCAATCTCTTCCAATACAGTGATGCATTTATATCGAGTTACATCTGGAAATGGTATCGGTCTTCGAATACGGACTTGTATCATGTATCGAATGGCTCCCTTGGATCCCTCAAATGATGATGGTAGTCTTAACGGAATTCTATATTTAAAAGGGTACTTGTAGACTCCTGGTTGTATGTTTTCGCTCGTATCTGCATAAAATATAATTAAGGTAGAGCACAAGTATATATTTTTTTAGACACAATTTTTTTAAATTTGCCAAAATGAAGATTTTACTATGCTCTTTTCAAAAATTTAATAAAAAGTATGGATCACTGTGCTATTTTTCAAGCTATGAGTTTTTTGAAAATTGCCAAAATTTGGTTAGTTTGTTCATGAAAAAACACATATAAAAATTTCTATGAAATAGAATTTTGAAATAAATTGTGAGAAGAAAGGTTTCATAATATGTTTTAAGAAAATAAAAAAAAAAACATGGTGTCACCGAACTTGTTTTCTTGCTTCCGCGCTTCATACAAAATGTACTTCGGTCAACGCTTTTACACCCCAATAAATTTACAAAAAGAAGCATTCAATTCTTAAATAGAAAATGAGATGTATTATCATATTATTTGGTTGTATTTTACCAAAAAACAGAAACTATTGTTTGATTCATTTTTTTCCCAAACTTTGACACATAAGGGGAGGTAACTCAAATGTAAGGGCAGATAATTCAGATTAAGGTACTTTTACATTAGAATGTGATAGGAATTTCACAATTTTATTATGTAGCAAGAAAACGGACCCGGTGACCTCATTTTTTTTTTTTTTCTTATCTGAAAGCATACTATTAAAGCTATCTTTTCATATTTTATCACAAAATTCTATGATGCAGTTGTCGTTTTAAGGCAGAAAAATTGGTTTTTCATGCATAATCTATACAAACTCTGTCAATTTTGCACAACATGCAGCATGAAAATAAGCCCCGTGACCCATTCTTTTTCGTATTATTTTTATAAAAGCATGATTTAAACAACATTTTGGCAAATTATAAAAAAAATTCTATGAATTATAATTTAGACACCCCATCTACCTTAACTCTTATTATACAATCACTATCCGTATAGAATTTATTTTTTATAAAATATACTCTATAATAACTCAATCATATACAATGATACTATCTTTCTTATACATACTATAAAAAGACTATCTTTATAATCTATTAAATATAATACTCTTATAGATACAATGTATACTGTTACTGAAGTCTAGCTTCTAGTTACAACCAGTATATCGTAGCATTTTACTATATTTCCTGAAAATATTTTAAAATAGAGTTATTTATAGTATATCAATGATGTAAACATATCTAAAGCCAGGTAAATTTTGTCAATTTAAGATAATATTACAACCTTATATGTAAGACAACTCACCACCTCTTCCATGTAATTGAACGGTATTTTTACAATACACCTCGTAGGAAATATATTCGTCGTCTTCAAATCTTTTATTCCAGTTATACTCCGTCCATTTAACAAAAGCTACTCCTTGGAACGTTGAAAGTATTCCTTTGGTAGTGAACTCTTTTTCTGATGTCAATGTCCAATACCCTCTTACCTCATCACCGGGGTGGTAGACCTGCTTTTGTCCCTCCAGACACACAGATACTGACTTAATTTTCTCAGGCATCGTAGAAAAGTTTATTTTCTCCTAACTTTTTGTTCACTTTTATATAAATGATTTCCGCTAATAATGCATGTGATTGTATTATTAATTAAGAAATTTTGTCATGTGATATTGTGAAGTATGTGTGTCACTATATTCGATTTCATGTCGGGTTAACAACTTAGTAATATGAAGATTAGATTTATCATTGTTTACCGAGTTATCACCTTGTTGACACGTTCAAATAAGTTTGCTGCATTTTGAAATACGAGTGTATGTTATAGCAATAGTTAATGCATTATTTCAGAATCATAAGACATGGTTTCCTTTGTCATGTCATATTCCGTGCCAGATACCCTTTAAGTTTTATGTAAAAGTATACTAAAGAAATAAAGTTGTGAGTTCGTGAGAACAAATAAACCAATACGATTTGTCATCACAGAATACTCTTTCAGTGAAGTTGATCCGTTCATGTGAAGCTCAGCTTATCATTCGTTTGTGATAGCCCGGTGTGCTGTTCCAAATTCATTGGGTGTCACTTGTTTACGGTTTAGCTTGTTTAGTATTGTTTGAGTGTAGTTGTGTTTTAGTCAACTTTTGTGTATAGACTTTGGGAGGCCTAACGGCATCACTTTAAAAGATGCGTATCCTCTTACACATATCGACTACTCACTTGATTATAGTAATCAGTAGGTTCATGACATACTACGCAAGACAAAGATACAGATACTGGCAATTTGAACTCGTCAAAGAAGACTTTATTTAATTTATTGCCTTGACTATAGTCATATCGATGTATAATGATGTTTAGTTAGCTATAAAACCAGTTTGAATGCACCATTTTCTACACAAGGTGAGGAATATGACAGTTGTTTGCCATTGATGTGTTTGAGCTTTTAGTCTTACAATTTAGTAAGGGACTTTCCATTTTGTTGAATTTCTAAAGAGTTGGATACTAGTATTTGTTTTTTTACTGATTACATGTATACAGGAATCATAGCAATCAACCTCCAAGATTCAAACTTATTATATAAGTGGTGTCATTAGATTATTAATAATAATATCAACAAAAGAAAATGACAGGAAAAAGACCAAATTATATTGTATTAAGAAATGGAACAAGTTTAAGGCAACATATTGAATAAGAGATATCTTTCTATGCTAATATTTTAAGAAGAACAGATATATTTATACACAGTCTAGCTACTATTTCTGTAACTCAAGATAAATAGGGAGTGTGTCCATGGGACACAGAAAATGCCCCAACTTGCATATCATATAAAGTTATAAAGGAAAATAACTGAAGAACTGTAAAAGTGATGCTACTCAAATTTGTACTTGATCTGAGTTTTGTAGTAATAGGTATCGTGTGTAAGTCTCATAACATTTGGTTGAGGCTACATGTGTAACTCAAGTTTGAGAACAGAAGCTCAAAATTTAGCAATTTTTCGTTTTTAAACAGGTATAACTCTAGGATGGTAAAAGTGACACCTCCAAAATTGAAACTTGATCTGTAATTTGTGGTAATATAAAGCATTATGTATAAGTTTCATGACAATTTGGTTGTACTAAACTAATGTTTGAGAAAAGTTACCAAAAGTTCAATGGTGAATAGTTATCAATGGTACCAGGACACCACAAACTTTCAAATTGATCTGAATTATGTGGTAATAAGTTTTGTTTATAAGTTTCATAACATTTGATTGAGGCAAACTATGGTAAGAGACAGAAAATGAAAAGTTACAACTAGATCTGTGTAGTGTAATAAGCAGTTTATAAGTTTCATAACATTTGGTTTACGCAAATAAACATAGAGAATGGAATCAACTTTTGCAAGTACAGACGTACAGACATACTTAATGACAGACAAGGGCAAACTTAATGAACTCTCCACTACGATGGGGGCATAACAATAGTTTGTTTTAGTCAAGTATGGATCAATTAATGCCTACATCGTTATGTAGCTTGAATGAATAAACATTTACTTGACATGGGTATGGAAAGTTCTGAACAATGTTCATCCCACTGCACTATATGGGTAAGATAGATGATGAGGCTTAAATATAGATGTAAGGCCAAAAGCATTATAATTTGTATATTATGAGAAAGTTTCATTAGGTTATTATCAGGAGTTGGGAAGAAAAGTGGACATGTGCTTTACTGTGTTGAAATGGCTAAGTGCAAGTGATACTTAAAGTAAAGTATTCTAGCTCTTCGTCTTTTATATAAGCTTTGGATTTCAAATATTTTGGCCACGAACATCACTGAAGAGACATGTATTGTCGAAATGCGCATCTGGTGCAAGCAAATTGGTACCGTTAATTTTTATTAAAGTAACCGAAGTTATGATTAGTATCAAGAAATGAAATAAAAGGTACAACCATACAAAAGAACAACGTATGAAAAGGATTCTGCAAAAGTTTCATAAAAATTCTGTCAAGTAATTAAGGAGCAGTTGCAGGTACAAAAGTGAGAAAGGACAAAAATTAATAGATTTGTCCATCACCGCATATTGCCTTCAAAATCTGGGGTATCATAAAAGATAAGGAGGTAAAAAGTTTTATATTGGAACAACAAAACTTATATCTGGATACTGAAACTACTCCAATTCTATAAGTCCTATAAAATGATTCTCTTATTGAAATATTCATTGATGATGTTTAGCTAAAAGAAATACACAGAATTTCATGATTTATGGTTTAATATTACAAGAATATTATTATTAAAATATACTTTACAAATTCTGATCCAAGTAACAACAGTATATAGTAAAACAATGGATTAAAACCAACAGGCTGGCTGCTTACATGTAAAACAAATTCAGTCAAATACATTAAAATGCTTAATACAGTGAATCAGTGAAACATTAGTTAACAGAACTTTATAAATTGGCAGGAATGAATAAAAAGTTAAACAATATTGATTTACAATTCTAACTATAATTGCATTTTGTATGAATTGTTTCTCTGTCAATTATTAATGTTTAGAGCATTTGAATGAAAAGTTATTAAATTCATGCAGAAACTTATTATGTCGAATAGCATATTATCAAACCTTTTTTTACTTTATTGTTTTGATATGTTTGATATTTTTAACTGGGTCTACCAAGAAAACAATTACAATTTTAGATACATTCATACATTTTACAATTGTAAAATTACTCTCTGTTGAGCAATTGTCATTAGTTTTGGTGGATGGTTATAAGTGAAAACTCCTGGGACTCTTAAATGAAATACTTTTATGTAACAGTCGAATCATATTAGAAGATCATAATTTATTGTTGTATTTCTTATTATATTCTAAACACTTGTGGTAAAGAAATATGATCAGATTATGTTAAATATATTCTTGTTTATAAGGCCAAGGGTTTCCTAGGCCTATTACCCTTTTTTGTCTCAAATGTTTACCATATAGTTGTACTTTCACTTTTCTACAAGTATCATGACAAAATTGCAGTCCCCCCTAAATTCAAGGGGAAGAAAAAATAGCATAATAAAAAAAATACCTTTTTTTATGGAAAAAGGTACTTTTAGGCTTATCAACAGACAACAATTCTACATTTATAATTTTTTTCATATATATATATATATTATACTTTTGTATTTATAAAATTCATATGGTAATATTATAACATCTATTGCTGTAGATTTGTGCTTTTAAAATATATATATATATTACCTTACACAAAATATTGTTTATTTCAACTAGGTAATAGAGATTTTATGTTTCATTTTGTTAAAAAAAAGTTATCAGACATTTTTCTGTTGTTGAAAATATACAACAGATATTGCAGAGAAAATAGAAACATAAGTAAATATTGAAACTTGTGTTTAAACCTGCTTCAGGAAACCACAATATATTGATACAGAGAAAAAAGCAAAACATTTATTTTTTTCTCTTACTCTTCATGTATTTTAACTGATAATTTTTTTTTTCAATAACCTCAACATGCTCAAAGAGTACAACATGCTCAAAGAGTACAACATGTATAAGTCGATAAGATATCACTTGTTTTCAGGGAGAAAGAATGTTTTAACTGGAAGATTTTGCAAAATATTATGGAATGTAAGAAATTATGATAAAAACTTACCGATAAATTTTAAAGAATATACAGCACCTAAAAAGCATCAATAATATTGTATGCAAGTTTATTCAAACGAAAAGAAATATTTTCTAACAAAGCTTTTCTAAATCTAGCTGTCTACTGGCTTAAAGGAGAAAAAAAACTAAACTAAATTTTACAATGACTAGAAAAACTTCTTTTTGTATTGCTGTTTTTTCAATAAACATTATGACTTTCCAAAAAGATCAAAATAAATGAAATCAGTGATGTAGAATAAGTTGATCTATATATACAGTTTGGACCTCACAGAAGGCGTTAAAGTCATTAAGGATATTTATCAAACAAATGCCAGATTTAAATGAGGTAATTTGAGCGTACATTTTTTTAGCATAAGAAATTTCCTTCTATTTGGACCATTAACTATTTTTTTCCTTTAGGTTTTCTTACTTTTCCAATAACACAGTATAATAAACCATATACATGCCTATATTTATTCATAAACTTATTCAAGAAAAAAACCCTAGTGTAAAACATTGAAAGAAAATCAATATAAAATGTATTAAATTAAATGTGAGAATAATGTATGCAATTTGTATAATGTAAAGAATTTTGATCTTTACTGAAGGCTTTAGTTTTTTTTTATATCAAATGAATTGATAAATCAATTTTAGAGAAATTGAGGATATTTTCATTTTCACAAATAACAAATTATGAATTCACAAGGTTTTAGATTTGTGTACAAATATCTTAAAATGACAAAGTGATACAAAAGAATGCTGTTGATTAGAATATCGTTAGCTGTCCACTTAAAATAGGGACACTTTTTAGAGCAGATTAATTTTAGACAATAAATAATAACATATATGGCTAGTTGTTCATATAAAATGATTTAAATACAAGTACATGTATAAAAAGACTTAAAATGGTAAAACATGCATGCATAAGAATATGTTGAATATATAAATTACATTTGTTTCCACGCATAAACAATGTATTGTACACAAAATAAAAAACAAAATCAGTTAAACCTGGAATAAATTTCAAATACAACTTTAATGATAGGGTTCACTAAAGGGCTAAACATGAATGAAATTCAAATTGTAAACACAAGGTGATTTAAAATATTTGTTTAATATCCTTTATATTGTATTGACGCTCTTCCTTGGAGTACGTTAGTTGTTTCAATTGGTCCTTAAAATTTCAGAGGAGTTCATCTTTTCTGCCCTAGTTACATGTATATGCAACATAAATTAAGGTAGACTACTCTGAGAAAAATTTTATTCATGGATTTATGTGAAGAGGTAAATAGGAGTAATAGAAAAACACACACACAAAATCTCAAGCTAAACTGAATTATGGCAACTTTTACAGTAAATCATTCCAAGCCCAAACATATTTTTCTTTTCATGCACCAAAATCCGTATTAATGTAGAAAAAAAAAGAAACACAAAAGTTTCTGATACAAACAGAGCAATGTATCAATTAATAGGTTTCATTTGACACAATTTAAGCTAGAGTTAATTCACCTTTGTTGCCATGTTGGAGGACTACATACACATATTCCTTCATAAATCAGCCAAATTTAAATAGCTATTCTAATCTCTGGACTTGAGCAAAAGTGGTTTTTGTATAATTGTAATTTCATAACTTCCCTATTGTTGGGATCTTTCATCAGACTTTTTTGTACCATGTTTTAATGTGGTCAGTTAAATAAGGAAACCACCCACCCACCCCACCAAAATGACAAATAAGGGAAATAACCCCTACTTCAAATTATATCCTTCTGTAACATATCTTTTTGATTCAAAAAATGTGGCCATGTACATGTATACATGTTTATTTGTCCAGTTCATAATTCAGAGAGTTCGCTATCATCTTACCGTCAAATTTCAAAAGTTAATTTAAGTGCATGGCTATTTGCATAAATTGTTGAAGTGAAACGGACATTGCATGGCACAACACAACAAACAAAAATTTAAACAAGAATTGTAACTTTGTGTATATAAATAAACATGTTCATCTTGAAGAAAAATCACCACAAAGATGAGAAAAAGCAAAAATGACAAAAAAAATATATAAAATATTCACAACTCATTGTTTTTTTCATTAAAAATCAACCATTAAGGCAAGTGCTTTTCTTAAAAAAAATAATAATAACAAAATGGTCCATATACATTGTATAGTAAAAATTCACAACCTTTCAGCAGTTAAAATACTTATCCAACCTCTTGAAAACTATGGAATACAAGAAATATAAAAAAATATATAAATCTTCACACACTGTTCACCTGTTTTATTGTTTAAAATGTACATTCTGTGATAAAGTTGTCTGAGCTATAGTTCTAATTCTATAATTATATTTAAACAATTTAAAGTATACATTGTACAGGTTGAAAAAGGTCCATTCAAATATTACTTGACAAATATGAACATGACGACATACACATTCAAATACATCTTGTACACAGCAGAATGAACCTTTAAGTATATCTTGCACAGGGCTTCATATTGTTTTTCTTCAAAATACATCCCATGAAAATATTCTTGCAAATAGGTTTTCTCACACCTAAAAATACTGTCCTTACTATCATGTTTTAAGCGCCAAAAAATCTTTAAACCTTACCAGGGGAGTCAAAGTTGATGCGATCTTATTTTTAAAGAAATTTACTATCACTTCAATGTGGAAGTGAGAATAAACAGCCCTGCATGTATACACTGTAATCATGAATAAAGGATTACAAAAAAATGAACCTAAACATTCTACAATGTTATTATTACAACTTACGAATTGTCACAAAATTTTATTCAACTATAAGAGTCTATAACTCTGGAAGTCCCTTTTATTGCATACACATCAATCTCAATGTACTTGTACATGATCCAATCAGTAATAATCATTGCACTTTCATTGGTAACACATACATGACATAAACATTCATTTTCAACAGCAGATGTGAATACATATTCAATCTAAAACTATCATATCCGGCCTTACTCATTGGGCAATTAAAATCTTACATAAAAAGTTCACTTTATGAAATGCAGTCACACTTGATTTCTAAAAGACCTCTATAAATTTTGAAACACAAATTTAATAAGGTTTACACATTAACACAGACACTCTTACAGTTTTTGTAATTTAAAAATTCTACTAACAAACATTATTCTTTCTCAAACCAATCATTTCAGTAAAAGAGTTTCAGAATTTATAATGTTTGTTGCACACATGATAATTAGCAGATGAAAATTATCACAAATTGCAGATAATTCTGTAAAGGGAGGTAATTAAAAAAAAACTATGGAAGCATCAAGCTGAGTGTCATTTTTACAGTGGATTAATTAATTTTTGTGTGTATCTTTTTCGTAGATTGCAGAAAACTTGCATATTCATTGATATTTAAACTCATGGTTTTTCCAATCTCTGTATACAATCAATATGCCTATCAAAAATATGTTATTGGTTGAACATTTGAATTTGTGGTTAACCAGGCCAGTACCCATAAAACCCATGAAAATTGGTATCCAGCGAAGAATAATGAATCCACTGTAATAGTAATTAAAATATTATAAATTAAATCATTTGCCTGTTTTCATTTTATCATGTTTATTACAAATGTAAATGGACAAAAAATTTACTATTGAATCTTTTTTCGGAGGAAACCGAGGTGATACAATTACATGAGATTGATACCACAAGCAGTTTATTTTCACCTAAGTTATTAAAATAAATATTAAGTTTTTTATTAAATTACTATCTTCTTTTTACAGCATATGAAATGACTGAACAAAATTAATCAAGTGATAGCATATAGGTGTAATTAGTGTACAATGATGTACAAGTACAATTTGTACATTCATAAAAGTCTACATAAACAAATTGTTAGAGAAAACATTCAAAGTGAAATATTAGAATAACAAATATACAGTAAATGCACTTTTTTCATGACAAAGCATCAAAATGGATGCAACAACAACACTATAACGTTACTACAGCACTATCCTTATCCTTCTCTGACTTATCGTCACTCTTTGGCAACAGATCTTGAACCTCATCATCATCTTCTTCATGTTCATTAATAATGTCACTATCATAAGATTTCTGGGAAGAATGTGCGGAACTCTGGGATATGTTGGACATTTGGGAATGTCGCCCAACACCACCACGTTGATTTGGGGCAAGAGTCAGTCTCTGATTGACCGGTTTCACAGTTATTATTAGGTTAGAACTATTTGCAACCATCATGTCCGTAACTTGGTCCAAAGTTTTTCCGGCTACATCTATGCCGTTTACTTCTAAGACTTCATCATTAACTGCTAACAGTCCAGTGCTCTCAGCTAAACCTCCTGGGACTAAACGTGAAATAAAAATAGCTGGCACTTTCTCTAAACCTTGTGGAGTTACTCGAACACTTGTTCCATCACGAATATAAAATCCTAATGGTTTATCAGAACCATTTTTCATCAGTTTGACACGACGATGTGTTTCCGGTACAATGTCCACATCTATTATGGCTGATACACGTCTAAAATCTTCTGGCATACTTATTTTGATACGAGGCTTTGGCGGTGTTTCACTACTCAGCATTTTGCTTATTGCACTTTTCTTCTTTTGTAACGTGCCATATCCATTTACTTCAAATGCACATTCTTCTGCAAATATATAAGTAAAATTTGTGTGAAAAATGGGATTATGGTAATACATGTACATTGTACTATTATAAATGGGTACACACAGACTGATAAGCAAAATTCTCAAATGTTCTTTTAAAAAAATAAAAATCTTGAATGCTCATTAATCATGCGAAAATAAAAATCACAAATGCTCATGTTATGCCGATACAATATTTCACATTACCATGATTATGCATCTTGATATTAATTTTTTAAAGTGTTAGTGTTTTATGCCACTTTTACGCCCTTTTGGAGTGTTTCGTGGAGTCCAGATTTTATTGGTGTACAGAGAAAACCGCTGACCTTCGATTATTATAGAAAAACTGACAATTGTAGTTAACATTGGAGTCAAGTGTACCTGAAAGAGCAGGGTTGACTGGCTACTGATTACAATAGTAACTAATTTGACCACTCAGCCACTGAAGTCATCTGCATCTTTAGAACCCTGATGACTGATTCAGAGTGAATCAACAAAAGAGACTAGCATTGACTGGAAAATGGCAGCCATGAAGTCTTTATTATAATTTTTTTTTAATTTTTTTTTTTTTTTTTTTTTTGGTAAATAATTTTGTTTAACCTTGATATCTTGACTATCTTACTGATAACACATTATTATAAACAATGTACAGGAAGATATATATTTTTAAATCCACTCCAATGATAAAACAATAATAGAAAAAAAGTTGTATTAACAAATCTAGCTGAAAATAAGTTATAAAACAAATTAAGGCAAATATTTTATCAGTAACAAGGAATTCTGTACTTCCTGGATAATACTAGACAAAGGTCCCAAATGTCACTTTCTTAAATCATTGCTAAATCATCCACTACAAATGTAAATTTAAGAAAATAGAAAAAAAATCATTAAAAACACCCTGAGGAAGTTTATGCTGTACATCATGCATATATAATTATACATGTATCACATGGGAGAGAAAATACCTATTTAAATCTATGTTAGTTAGGTTTGTACATGTACATGTGTGATATCTATATTAGTCTGAGCGATGATTAACTTGTTAAATCCATGTGTAGTTTTTATCTCTCAAAACATGCTAATTTTCTTGAATAAAGTACTGATGCCTTAAAAACACATCCTTCACACTGACTAAAATCAATTGATCTCTTATCAAAATATTTACCCTATATACTTAACTTCAGAAAAGTAGTTTAAGGTTAATCTTTGAGATTTACTACCTTTGATAACTATTTACACCACTGGGTTGATGCCACTGCTGGTGAACGTTTCGTCCCCAAGGGTATCACCAGCCCAGTAGTCAACATTTCTGTGTTGACATGAATATGAATAATGTGGTCATTTTACAAATTTCCTGTTTACAAAACTTTGAATTTTTTCGAAACACTAAGGATTTTCTTATCCTAAGTATAGATTACCTTAGCCGTATTTGGCACAACTTTTTGGAAATTCTTCAACTTTGAACTTGTTTGGCTTTATAAATATTTTGATATGAGCACCACTGATGCGTCTTATGTAGACTAAACGCGCCTCTGGCGTACTAAATTATAATTCTGATACCTTTGATAACTATTTACTTGTGGTATACGAACCTTTACGTTGCACCATAATACGTAGAAGGTGTTTGGCTGTTTGAAGTGCAAGGTTATAATTGTCATCATTATTAATAGGAAGCAGATCACCATCTTTGTCCGAATATGTAATTACAAAGGGGTCATTCTTCAAGCGGTGCAGCTTTTCAACTTTTGTATATAAATCTTCAAATTTGCGTTGTTTTGACTTGTCCACTGAAAATCTTCTGAATTCTGCATCAAGCTGAAAATAAAAATATCTTAAGTATACATTTCAGCATTAAAGTTCAGTCTGACAGAAAAAGGTTCAAACAGCAATGGTGATCAAAGGTGGATTAAGGGGGTCAGGGTACCCCCTCTCTCCCTCTTATGGAACCCTTGATCTGCATCTGGTAATGTTTTGTTAGACTTCATAATAAAAGGTGTACATAAAATTGAAGCCAATTCATGATCATATTATTTAAATTTGAACTTTTGTCACTAAACATGTTTAACATATGTGTCTCTCAGGACACAGAAGTACTACAGGAACAGTTATTGTTTTCACTTTCCTGTCATTCTTTGTGTCATTAAATTGAGATTTTTTTATTGGCAATCTTTATAAGGCAAACTAAAATTAATTAGTAGATTTTCATCCAATTTTTTGAAAAAAATGGGGCGGGTGGGAGGATTTAATTTTTTAATTTTTATTTCTTATGAAACCCTCTTGTGACTTGTTCTTCAAATATGCAAGTGTATTAAAGTCTCTGTTAAGTTTCTCCACAAATTTCTGAACTTAAGCATGTCAATATAGAGGTTATCATATACATTGTATTCTATAGACACTAAACCACATGTTAACCTTTAGATGTAATTTTTGTTCTGTGTAATTTAGTTGCCGTCTCATTGATAAATGCCACATATTCCTTTAGTAGAATCTTTAATACATAAAATAGTATGGCTTTAGAATAAATTATAAGCTTTTAACCAACAAAAATATTAAAACATCATGTACAAAATGTGAAAACATGTTTATCAGGCATCAGCAGATATTTTCATAAACATACATGTTGGACGGAGCCTTTTATAGCTGATTATGCGGTATGGGCTTTGCTCATTGTTGAAGGCCGTGCAGTGACCTATAGTTGGTAATGTCTGTGTCATTTTGGTCTCTTGTGGACAGTTGTCTCATTGGCAATCGTACCACATCTTCTTTTTTATATGTATCCCATTTTAAAAACTGACATGCAGCTTATAAGTTAGGCCACGTACATGTTTCTGGCTAACTTCAAAGACAACTCATCAGTCCAACAAGCTATTATCACATTTACATTTCTATTACAAAAATGTAAGATTGGACATTATTAATAGTATGTTAGCAAGCAGCTGCAACTTTGTAATACAACATGGATTCTTTTATCGGGATAACATTATTTCAGGGATTACTTGTGTATATATAGGTTAACCACAAATTCAAATCAATTATACATTTGTAGGTTTCTATGCAGATTTTAACAAAACCTCAAAATCTAATATTCAATAATTGTAAACTGCAATATTTCCTCAATCCATGTAAATTAGTATCCACAAAGCATATATAAATTCACAATAACATGTACATGTATCTAAAAATTTGGAAAATTTCACAATGAAGATTTTGATTTATGAAAAACAAAATCTAAGCAAAGTCTACCAAACATGTGCTATTTATTAGTCTTTAGGTAATTAGTGTTGCTTTGTTGTGTACATGTACCTCACAATTCTTTTAATTCCTTTAATCAAAGGTAAAATTGTGTTAAGAAGAAGACTCCTTTTCCCATGGTATTAGTTTTGGCTTAGAGTGTGGAAGGTATCAGATTTGATTCCTGGCTGGGTAAAAGAAAAGACTTGCAACCTGGTATTTGCTTGTTCTCGTCTAAAGACCAAGCATTTAGTTATATGAATTAGAGCAAAGAATGGCTCATAGTCAGAACAGATTGGTCAGGTATACAAAGTTGTGTGACATTGTCACCTTTAAAACTTGTGAACATTGAAATTGAGAATGGAAATTGGGAATATGTCAAAGAGACAACAGCCGGACCAAAGAGCAGAAAGCCGCTGAAGGTCACAATTAAACACTAGTATGAAATATGGACTTTTGGTATGTGTAATATGTCATAAAAAATTTGTTTACAATATATACATGATAAAAATTGAGAATGGAAATGGGGAATGTGTCAAAGAGACAACAACCCGACCTAGAAAAAACAACAGCAGAAGGTCATATATATATATATATACATGTAATGTTTTTGTTTGCATATATTTATCCCAACAAAGAATATACATGCACATAATATACACAGAGAAACCCAAAAGTCTGCAAAGGTTAGATAGGTAAACAGTGCAACATCAAATTAATTTTAAAGAAGAATTATCACTGACACTCAAATAAAAACAAGTTGAAAGAGAGTAGGAATACCCGTTATTGTCAGGCTTCAAAATGTCATATCGACTACTGTTAGCGTCAAATTGTTTAAATTCTACCATGTCTCGTCAAAATATCCTCATTGTGATTTGACAGAGGTCTCAAGTAATTTTCTTGACCGTCTTTTCTTTGCAGAAAAAAAATCAAAAGTGATTTGTCAAAATTGATCAATTTCTATATTTTTTAAGAATGTATAATAAAAGAAGATGTGGTACAATGTATGATTGCCAATGAGACAACTCTTCACCTGAGACCAAATGACACAGAAATTCACTTTAGCCCATAACTCCTAGTCAAGTGTCAGTGTGAAGATCCAGTAATTTTTAAAGGTGGGTGTCCCAACCAAGGGTAAAGGGGGGTTCCAACTAAATGTCCCCATTCAAATGCATTGATCACTTTAAAAAAAAAGATCCACCACTAATTGTATATTTTAAAGTCATGCACCAAAATTTACCCTAAACATCATTTTGCAAGAATTTCAACAATTATTCGTCTTGACTATACCCCCAATATTATATCCTTCTTTTAGAGGATAATAGAGAGGACAGGACCTTTTTTGGGACGTTGGGATCAGGTGTTATTAAGCTCGGGATTTCTGGATTCATCCTTTCAGGATCTGGGAATTCTTTTTTAGAATTTCGGGAATAGGAATCCTCCCAACACCCCTCATAGTAATATCAAACAAGATTTTGAAAGGGGCATTAATGTCTTAAGACTAGTAAAAATTTCAGGACTATTATTAATCTAGAAAAATACTATACAGAAAATTGTGCCATGCTCTGCGACTTGCTGTCAGAAATAGTCAACAAAAAAATGCAAAACTAATATTTTTTTATTTTTTTTTTAAATTTGCTTTAGATACTGAAAACATAATTACTTCTTTACTATTTATGCTATTAAATGAGATATTTCAGCACCGTCCCATTTTTTCTATGCACAATCCCCCAACCCTTACCATTATATTTTATTTTGATGAAATAGTTGTTAATACATAAAATTTGTCAGGATAAGAAAATATGTAAATAATGACTCATTGTGTGACATGTGTATTCAAGCATGCAAATTTCCCAAATGACCTGTCATAAAAGGGTGTATTTTTAGAAAAGAAATTAGGGACAACAATTCCCTATTCTCCATCCTCTAATGTAAAATAGAACTGCAAATTTTTGGCTAGAAATTACCTGTGATCGTCATAACGCTTTTTTGGTCAAAGTAATAAAATTGTTACCTGGATGAAGCTGTTGAACAGGTGTGACCCGGGTCATAACGAAATACCCAAAACAAAAAGTTACCTTAGATTTGACTTCTAACAAACTGTATCCGTGATGCAAAGAAGTCTTCGATGAACGTGACATGATGAAAATACAGCCCAAAGGGCTTTTTAATACTTTTTATTTTCTATTTCCACACCGTTGGTGTTATGTTGTTTATGAATGAACATCAACCTCTGACGTCACACATTGTGTAGTATAATCTCAAAACAAAACGACAGGTGCGCGTTTCAGATAGTAGTTTTTTACATTAACAACATGAAGCCGTATTTTTCTGCAAACAGTTAACTGCAAAGTCTGTCACAAAGTTTATGTTTTCTTTGCTCATTTTGCTATCTTTTAGAAACATTCAAGTAATATTTCAAATCACAATTCAAAATTTACAAGCATTTCTGAAGTACACCACGGCGGGAACCTTTGAAATAAGAGAAACATCAGACAAACTATACTAGTACAAAAACCGTTCGTGCGAGGGTCGTTAAACACTTTCATCATTCATAGTACAAATACAATTCTATATATCTATATTAAAATGAAGAAAAAACTGATAAACGAGGGGTCAACATTGTGAGAAAAAAGTCAATAAATAGATAAGTACTAGATATAGATTTGTCATTTACTTGTCCATTTACGATTTTTGTATTAAACTAAATTAACCTAATTTAATGCCTGGGATTATTATACTAGTAGCCAATGATGACCAATGATTTGTAATATAGTAACTCAGTATCATAAATGTATAAATAGTCCGAGACTTGTATACTTTGAAAAGCGGTTTTAGTTCAATGCCATTTTGATAGTACATGATCATACATGCCCAACGTGTAAAAGTAAGTTTTATTGAAGTATTTAAAAATAAATCTCTTCGAATTATTATAGATATGAAAACAGAACTTCCGTAGATTTTAATGTATTTTAATTGTTTCTTTTTTAAAATGTACTTGAAATGTTTATGCTATTGGCGAAATACTAACATGTCGTTGTCTAGACAATATGATTGTAAATTACTTTTAATATAATTAATATATATTAATAACCTACCAAAGTCATGATTCATTGTTTGGCTTTTGTACTGGACGGTAAAGTAGAATGGCGCGGGATGTTTGAGCTTTTCCGTAGGATATTTCACGCTCTCTTTTTAAAATAGACATTTGCGCTCAGTTTTGTATAGGACATTTGCGCCTTTACAATATTTTCTTTATAGTTTAAAGTTAAATAGTAATTCCACAACACATTCGCATTTAAGAGTAGTTTCATACCACATTGCTATAGTTATATATACCTAAAAGTAACCATAATGAAGACATCAAAAACACGCATATACAGTTATCTGAGACCGAGTCTGAGACGCCTGTTCATCAATATATAACGCATTTTAATGTAACCAACAAAATAATAACTGCTTTTTAAAGAACAAATTGAATACACCAAATAATTTTACACGTGCTCAACGTGCGCTGTGTTGATTGTTTAGCAATGTCACGTTTTGGTATCAAACTCGAAAGTTATTAAGCTTGCTATCAACAATTACTGAATAACATAACCGTTTGTCGAGATTCGTAATAAATGTTTAAAAAAAACCAGTTTAGTGTTAGATGCATGATTTTTTTAGATGCAGATCTGTTCATTGTGTCTTTTTGTGTCACGATGTATAAGCACCCCGCCACGTCCACTTGTATTTTTGTCCATCTGATGAGTAATAAGCCTTTTTCAACTGATTTTTATAGTTCGTTTTTATGTTCTACTGTTATACCACTGTCCCAGGTGAGGGGGAGGATTGGGATCCCGATAACATGTTTAACCCCGCCACATTATTATGTATATGCCTGTCCCAAGTCAGGAGCCTGTAAATGCAGTGGTTGTCGTTTGATTTTCGTTCATTTTTTTTACATAAATAAGGCCGTTAGTTTCTCGTTTGAATTGTTTTACATTGTCTTATCGGGGCCTATTATAGCTAACTATGCGGTATGGGCTTTGCTCATTGTTGAAGGCCGTACGGTGACCTATAGTTGTTAATGTCTGTGTCATTTTGGTCTTTTGTGGATAGTTGTCTCATTGGCAATCATACCACATCTTCTTTTTTATATGTACACTCAGGGCTCAGGGGTGGATCCAGCCATTTAAAAAAGAGGGATCTCAACCCAGGACAAAGAGGGGGTTCCAACTATATGTCTCTATTCAAATGCATTGATCGTCCAAAAAAAAGGGGGGTTCCAACCCCCGGAACCCTCCCCCTAGATCCACTGGGGTAATATTAGGACTTGGTTTAGTATATATGTTACAGTAAATAGGTGAAATTAGGAATTACACGTCATTACTAAAATTTTAGTTAATACCTGTAACTACTAGCAGATTTAGTAATTTTTAAAAATGTATTTACTAGTTGTTTCTGTGATTACTGGTATTCACTGGGTTTTTTTTTGGTCATTTTTACAGCTATTTACTAACTTGATATTTTTGTTTTAAAATTGAAGATGTAATTCAAGATACCAAATAAGAAAGTAAACGGTTAGGTATTTTAGGGCTTACTTAATTAAGGATAAATGAATATAAGACACATATTTAGTGTTTTTGAATTGAAACTGGAAAATGGTTGTTTTTAAAGTTTTGAATCTCCCTAAAAATCATGTGTAGCATGCTAGACAATAATATCAATCCAAAATTGTGAAATACATTTGTGAGAAGTTTATAAGCAACTTTGCCAGCTCTTTTTGATAATAAATACATTTGCCTTTTAAGTACACAATGTATATATATGCATGCATTGGTTCAATAATTTCGATAACATAATATTTAAGTGAAAGGAAATTTGTTTAATATTCGTATATCTTTATTCTCGTTAACCAAAGTACAATGGTAAAGAGACATATACAAATAAATTAACATACATGAAGTATAAATTTTAAATACAAATGTAAAGTAGAGACATAAAGTGGTTACCCAGGAGATCAGTCTAGGCATTCGGTAATAATTATCCTTATAAACTCGCACTTGTATATGACTTTTACAATGATTTGATGTTCATATATGTCAATTAATTTGATAACTTGCTAGAAACGTCCTTAATTTATGTTGAAAAGTTAATTTCTGTAATGGACGAATGGATTGGTTACAGGAAACTCAGACCAGACGAATTCGTGCTAAGAAGACAGAAGATGCACAGTATACCATTAGATACCAAAAATTCTAGAGATCTTGAGTAATGGTAGTTCCAAATTCGTAAAAGTTTTGGCAGATACCTTCTAATCTTATATAACTGAAAACAAATACATGCATGCGTTAAATTACAAAGACTCCACAATAAAACAGAAGCTGCACAAAGCTATTGGATTTTAAATATGCAGTGAAAGTTCCTAATGGTTGGAATGACGGTTAATATAATAATGAATCCATGTACATTTTTTTAAGAATGACCTTCAACGGATATACGTTCGAATACTCTTGATCAAAAGGTCAGAAAACCCAAATTAGGCAATACACAAAAAAAAAAGGCTTTGGAGGATCAAAAATCAAATTTAAAAACTTGTCTATTGACCTCTAAAGATGTCTTTTCTTTTTTTTCCATTTCGTTAGTTACTGCCTCGTTGACGTACAGTCGTAAACAATATTGCACGAAATTTCGCAACAGCGCCGAAACAGCTTTGATAATACCATGATTATTTGAAAAATAAAAGTTCAATACCATTTTTCTATATGTGAAAGGGGAAAGATAGCGACAGAAATATCACAGCAATGGGATTAACTGTTAGTAACACAGAATATCTCACGCCGTTTATAAAAATAACAATACTGGGGGGGGGAAAACACAGAACAGATAGGGATACATGTCATGCAGGAGGCATTTATCTTTACAGATTACAGAAAGACAAAGTACTTGAAGTCTTCAATCAGAAGTCTTCAATCAAGACAATATATCATCGCTGATCTACCAATGGTTTGCATGGTATAATACCATTTGATAGCATTCATTCATATATTTCAGCTAGTTGAAAAAGAATTTACTCAGTCCTTCAAGTTCAATATCTTTCGTCTTTACAATTCTTGAGACTGAAAATAGTAAAAATTGAGAATGGAAACGGGGAATGTGTCAAATAAGAGACAACAAACTGACCACAGAACAGACAACAACAGAAGGTCATCAATAGGTCTTCAATGCAGCGAGAAACTCCCGCACCCGGAGGCGTCCTTCAGGTGGCCCATAAACAAATATGTAATGTATACAAGTTCAGTGATAATGGACGTCATACTAAACTACAAATTATACAAAAGAAACTTAAATAAAAAATCATACATAATATCCAATTACAATGTTGATTATATAGAAATATTCATCTCCATCCCCAATGAGGTGTGTAAATAATTAAGAATTTAGCTAAATTATACACAGCAATGCAATTATTTTAGGCAACTCGTAATTTAAATGAATAATTTATAGATATAAAAAGATGTGGTATGAGTGCCAATGCCGATACAACTCTTCATCAAAGTCATGATTAAAGGTCAAAGTAATGGCTTCGTCACGGAGTCAGTTCACACCGAACACTAAGATATAAAGGGACAGAAACATGACTAGTGTAAAACCATTCAAACGGGGAAATCGTCTAATCTATATAAAAATCGAGAAACGCGAAACACTTATGAACCACATCAACAAACGACAACTACTGAATATCTTTCTGACTTAGGACAGGTGCCGAAATGCAGCGGGTTTAAACGTTGTAATATGTACCAACCTTCACCCTTATCATCTGAAACAATAACCAGTGTTACATTACAACATAGAAAGGCACACTATAAGACAAGACATCATGCAATTGAAATGACTTTACTCAATGAAAAGACATATTAACACAAGTGAACACACACTGAACAAATAATTTTAATCTATGGCTCAATGTAAATTTGACTAGATGCAATATGAGAACAGTATATCTAACAATAGGTATGTTCCTAAGTGATGCATTACATTTAAAATATACCAATGATATATTCAGGTAGGGCCGGATAATTTACGAATACCGGTTTATTGTAGCAAGGATTTGTTTGGTAAAAAAAAACTTTGTAAATTCTTGATGGCAAAGTAAACTCTTAGATTTTAAGCTTAACCCTGTCACCTCTGAGAAGCCAAAAATTTCTAGAATTAAACTTTTTTCTTAACCTGATTTTTGGGTTATTAAAACTGTAACAAAATAATTGGTGAAGAAAAAATCATATGGTGGTGCACTTATTTTTTTGCTACGGACATTGAAAATGCTCAATTTTGATGATTTTCCCATTTTTCATCGATTTTTATCTAATTTTGGGCTATTATCGTGAAAAAAAATCACTGTCCCACAATTAAACTTTTTTTATACTTTCTATAAAGATGAAGTGAACCAATCTGAATAAATTTTACTTACAAAAACTATAGGTAGGTGTTAATATAAGAAAGTTTATCATATTTTGACGCTTTTTTGGGTAAAATTTACCATGCTGTCAAATTTGTATTTTTTTGTGATTTTCCTCAGTTATAAGAAAAAAATGCATATTATTTCAACTTGTTTGTTATAAATGATTGGAAAAATACATATCTAAGATTTGAAAAGATTAAAATGATATGGGATGTACATGATTCTTGTAAAAAGTATCCTCTTAGATTTTAAATTCATACTCTTATCTAAATTTTTTTTTTTTTTATGACCCATTTATGACCCATTTATGAGCATTATGTTTTCTGGTCTGTGCGTCCGTCCATCCGTCTGTTCGTCCGTCTGTCCCGCTTCAGGTTAAAGTTTTTGGTCTAAGTAGATTTTGATGAAGTTGAAGTCAAATAAACTTGAAACGTAGTAAACATTTTCAATATGATATGATCTTTCTAATTCTAATGCCAAATTAGAGATTTTATCCCATTTTCACGGTCCACTGAACATAGAAAATGATAGTGCGGATGGGGCATCTGTGTACTTGGGACACATTCGTGTATTCCCTATATAGATACCGTATAAAATTAAAGTGTCCACTAACGGAGAAGGTTTACGAATGGTTATAATCGGCCCTAAATTAAAACGGCACCTTCCTTTAAAATTTATGTTTTTTTTTCCATAATTTTAATTGTTTCAAATGGCAAAATTAACCTTGGCCTCCAGCCACGATCCAAAAATTTTTATGTTGATAAATTATATATCAAAATTGGAATCTTTTGGTTACATTGAAAACATTTTGGATCGTAGGTGGCGGCCTAGAGCCTTTAGGTCTGAAAATTGCACAATGATCACTTTTTTTTTTTTATCAAAATGTCCAAGATGGGCCTACTTTGGAGAATATTATGTACGTTTATGAAAAGACTGGAATATTTACAAGGCTTTTGAATAGACCCTGATTTACGAATCAAATCGTGACCTTTTTTGTTGTTTTATGATAAAGTTGATATTTTCAGAGACATATAATAATTGTATTATATGTCTCTGATATTTTAGGCCATTTTCTGCCATAAGTGAACCTTAATAGTTAAGACTGGACTATTAGTAAAATAGTCCAATAGTTAGTATAGAAAGTCCGTGAATAGTCCAAGGTAAAAAAATATGTTTTAAAATTGTGAACATATATATCTCAATACACATACACATCAGTTTGTGGTGTTGCATAACTGGGATGATATCCATGAAGAAGGTGGTAGTTTACTGGGTTAGTTAGTGCATCGTTAAAATTTCCTAGTCTTCATCTTCAGAGACAGAGTACATGTAATAGCGTACGTCTCAACTCGGCCGATTTCATACCCTCATCTAACGGATAGAAGGAGAGTAGCGGATTCTACCGAGGATTGCCGAATGAGAGTAATAAATAAAGCCGGATATTTTCTCCTATTTCCGACATTGGTCAAATCTTATAATCTCCCTTCTCCAAAATACGAAATCCAAAATGCCAAGAAAAAACCCAGCGCATCTCAAACCTTGGCTGATTGACGCTATACTAATGAATACGGAACCAACTAAAGCAAATTCAGTCAAAATTCTCAAGGTAATTTTGTTCATAAACCCTCATAAGGCAACTGGCTTAGACAACATCAGTGGCAGAATATAAAGAGATCAAACACAGATATGCTCCATTAGCAGTGATGAGTTTACAGAAAATACATGTTAATGATATTGGGCGGTAATTTTCTGGCTTGTATTTCCCCCTTTTTTAAATGCTGGTGCTACACTAGCATGTTTCCAGTCTGTTGGTGTTATGCTAGTTTCAAATGATGTTTTAAAGATTAGTGACTATATATAGTGTAAGAAATTACAAAATTTGGACCTGTTTTATATCACCACCAAACACATCATCAACCACCTTGAAAAGAACAATATTATGAATATACTTTATGACCTCCAGCATGGCTTCCGTCACTCACGATCTTGTGAGACCCAACTAATTTCATTCATACAAGAGCTTGCAGCAAATATAACAACAATAACACACAAACAGACTTAATTATAATGGACTTTGCCAAAGCATTTGACAGAGTCCCTCATAAAAGACTTCTATACAAACTTAATTATTATTGGATTCAAAAAGAAACACTAAACTGGGTCGCTGCCTTCTTAAATGACAGAACACAAACAGTTGTCCTGGATGGAGAGTCATCTGACCTGGCTCCAGTCACCTCAAGGCACAGTTCTTGTTTTTTAAAAGGGGGGTTCCCAACCCAGAGTAAAGGGGGGGGGGGGGGGGGTTCCAAGTATATTGTCGCTGTTATGCAAAAACCTCGTATCTCAATTTTTTGCGGAAATCTTTTTATCGATTATTTTGGATTAAGTATGTATGTTCCATTGTATGCGAAAATATCTGATCTTCTAACCAATCATTAATCCGAATTCTGACATATGACGAAAAAGTGTAGTCGGATTGGTGAGACATTATGTTGTGCGAAAATATCGTATTTCAAAACCGGCAGCTGACATTATAACAGGAAGAGTTTAATCAATTTCAGGTTCTCAACGCTAATATATTAGCTTAAGAATAAGGAAAAGCTTTGAAAATACAATATAGTAGCAGAAAGTTTTGCTCGTCTTGGTAATTGATTGGTTAAAAAATCAGATATTTTGGCATACAAAGGAACATACATATTTAATTCTAAAAAAGCGATAAAAGATTTCAGTTTTTACTGCCTGGTGTAAAATTATCAAAACCTTAGATACGAGGTTTTTGCATAACAGCGACGATATGCTCCTATTCAAATACATTGATCATTTAAAAAAAGGGGGGTTCCAAACTCCAAAACCCCTCCCCCTGGATCCGCCAATGCCTATGGTCTACCTATTATATATTGTGTTAATTTGTCCTGGTCCTGAACCTGCATGAAATATTTGCCACTGGAAGTTAAACAGCCAGCATTTAATCAGTCAATCATGTAATGACATTTACCCCAATTCTTTTACTGTTAATTCAGAAATTATTGCATGCATTTATTTATTTTATTTTTAAGAATGGATAAAAAAGCAAGTTTACGTATCATTATGATAATGATTATTTCGATTTCGATTTCCTCCAAAAAAAATCTGCATACTGTGATACAGGACAATGTTTCAGTTATCAGTATGAGAGTCCATATTATTTCAATACTCACTCAGTCAAGTCACTCAGTCATTTATAAAAACCTCACAATAATTTCTAAATTTACAGTTTTTGATAAATGTTTTTCTATTCAGCATTTAGTCACAAGAGAAGATGGATCAGTGATAAGGGAAGTAACTGATGGCAGTGTGTTCATCAAAGCTGACTTTTCACAAGAGGCCATTGAAGAAATGTTCAGGTAACATATTTACTGAGTTGGTTACTAGAAATAAGATTTTGTTATTTGAAACTAAACAGAAACTAATTTAAAGTAAATTTATTGGTTCCTTTATTTCCAAAAACAAAAAAGTATTATATATCTATGTACAAAATCAATTACAGATAACTGGCCATTCCCGATAGTTTGATGAAAAAACACATAGTTACAATTCAGCATAGACTAGTGATATTTATACTTTGTCCTTTACTCTCTTTACTTACTTGGCGACCGAAACATTTTACAGCATTCCTCACGCAATTGGAAGCAGTACCTTTGGCCAAGCGAGCCAGTCGAAATGGTACGGAATTGCTGGTAAAATGTCGTCTATTTTTGGGAAGAAAGTTTAATGAACATTCAGACCACACAACCTATACTGTCTTTACACAGCCTGACAACTTATTGTATTATTCTTTCCACGATGCAAGAGGACAAACACATTTTGGCAGAATAATTTTAACAAGCATTTTCACAACAAAAACATTTTATTTTAATTTATTTTTATAGTTTATTTACAATGAACTTTCACTTTCAGTTGCTATTAATAATGTTACTTACCATTCATTGTAACATTGTGACGTTTAAATTTTAACAACCCGATTTTGTACTTCAGCATGATTTTATGTATTGTTTTTATCCTGATGACCGTGCCCTAGGCACAAAAACATGTTGATCAATGAATTTCTGCAGCAGTCCCTAAAGTGTTGTTGTTATAAGACTCTCCACATTCTATGTACAAAATGTATTAACATGAGAAATGACCAAAAAGAGAATCAAAAGTCAAAATGAGAAACGACAACAAGACACCCAACAGTTTACAAAACATTAAAGAGTGAACAACACAAACCCCACCCAAAACAATTCAAAGTTTTTATTAGACTATGCCTCTATTGGTTGAGGTAGATCTGTATAAATCACCTATTTTTTTAATAACATGTAAATTAAATGAACAATTAAAATGAAAAAGAACAGTTGGCCAAAACCTGAGGTGAATTATTAAGTAAAGACTAAACTAAAGAGAATCATTTTGTTTGGCAAGGTTTAAGTTTGCAAAAATGTACATGTTACTAATAGTTTTGGTGTCTTCCAATTTCATTCAAAAATCATTTTAGCAAAGGATTCGTTTTTTTTTTTACCAACGATTGTATTAATGACTAGAATTAAACTTACAACAGTATAAAGATGATTCCTACTTTTAGAAACTAAGTTTTTAGAATGGTGCATAAACAATTTATACTTTGGAAGGAATATAATTTTAATACTATAAATTTTCTTTATTTTTTAATATAGTGAAGAAGGGTCAACACAGCCAGAATGGTACAGTGCATTACTCATTCTTAGAAAGTATTCTATTCATTTTGATGTCACAAATTGTTTGGTATGTTAGAGTTATATTTGCACAATTCAAAATATAAGCTGTGTCAGAGAGAAATAGGCTGCATGTACATGTTCACACATGTACATGTACACACACATATGTACATGTGCACACACACATGTACATGTGCACACACACATGTACACATAATGACTGATTGATATTGGAACATTCAAATATGAAATAAATAATGGATTTTGATCTGTTTTGAGTTTTTTTTATATCAACTCAATTTTCAAACAGTAATAGACTGCGTACTGATAATTTCAGTGCCAATGAGAAAACTCTCCATCTAAGTCACAATGTATTGAAGAAGATATGGTATGAGTGCCAATGAGACAACTCTCCATCCAAGTCACAATGTATTAAAGAAGATATGGTATGAGTGCCAATGAGACAACTCTCCATCCAAGTCACAATGTATTAAAGAAGATATGGTATGAGTGCCAATGAGACAACTCTCCATCCAAGTCACAATGTATTAAAGAAGATATGTTATGAGGGCCAATGAGACAACTCTCCATCCAAGTCACAATGTATTAAAGAAGATATGGTATGAGTGCCAATGAGATAACTTATCATCTAAGTCACAATGTATTAAAGAAGATTTGGTATGAGTGCCAATGAGACAACTCTCCATCCAAGTCACTATGCATTTAAGAAGATATGGTTTGAGTGCCAATGAGACAACTCTCCGTCCAAGTCACAATGTATTAAAGAAGATATGGAATGAGTGCCAATGAGACAACTCTCCATCCAAGTCACAATGTATTGAAGAAGATATGGTATGAATGCCAATGAGATAACTTTCCATTAAAGTCACAATGCATTTAAGAAGATATGGTATGAGTCATAATGAGTGCCAATGAGACAACTCTCCGTCCAAGTCACAATTTATTTAAGGAATGACTGTAATATTTTTTCTGTCTATGAAGAAAGAACATAAAAAATTTTGTGCACACTGAATAACGCGCATAGCGGTTTTTTTAACAGTGTGCACCAAATTTTTTATGTTATTTTGAATAGACAGAAAAAACATTAGTCATTTCTTATAATTTAATTCTAAATTCCATTTTAAACCGTAGAAAACCATGAAAAAATGTTGATGAAGTCACGGTCACATGACTAAATTATGTCTATGGGCCCATAACAAAATAACGTCAGCCAATCAGAAGACATGTTACATCCAAAATTAAATTATTGAAGGTTAATAATTATATGAAAAATGATTCATTGCATAACTTAAGTTAGATTTCTACACAATGCAGCTTATTTGTTAACTGGCTTGAGTAGGAAAATAAATAATAAAAACAGTTTTTTTTCTCAAATATGAACAATGAAACAAATATCATGCCACTGATCTTTGCTAATTGAATGTAATAAGGTTTGAAGGAAAACTACCCTTATGTGTTGAAATAACTTGAAAAATGAAATATATTCACAGGAAATATTCTCCTGTTCAAAAATGAAACTGAAAGGGACTAAGTTTATATGCAGGTTTAGGTTTCTTTGTGTTTATTTACTTAATTGTTGATATTTGATAAACAGCCAATAGTGGCTTCAAATATTGCTGATGTAATAACAGTTTGTTTTATTTTATACGTAGGAAAAAAGTGAATTTGTATTAAAGATTTCCTCAGCCTCTATTTGGGATTTACAGCAGGGATTTTATCTCAAGTACAGAGTACTTGACTGGTAAGAACATTACACAAAGAAAAAGTGCACAAATTTGAAGGCCCATACACCAGAAGAAAAACAGCACCAACAATTATCATAGAAATGAAAAAATCAGTTAATAAATATGAGTTCAAAGTCTTATACAATATATTCTAAACACTTAAGGTGGTACCTAACACTACAGGGAGATAACTCTGTAGAGTCAGATAAACATTTTAATTACATTGTGTTGTAAAGGGAATATTAAGCTTCTCGGTGATCAAAATTGGTGTTTGTCAAACTGCTATGTAACCAGTGTGATTTTTCTGATAAAATGGTTGGTTCAAAATTTTAATATTTTTTATTAAAGGGTAAAAGTAAATACTTTGTCAATTTTTTTTGAAAATTAAACGAGCCAAATTAATTTTAGTGGAAGTGTTGGGTACCACCTTAATTTGCTTAGAATGGTTAGTTTTGTAACAATATTGCAGAGAAACATCTGGAAATAAAATCAATGCACTTAACAGTAAAGAGACAAAGATGTGATTTCTATAGATCTGTATAGGTAAAGCACACTTAACCATGTGGCAGGGTAAATCTTGAAAATTTCAATACCTCCCCCCCCAAGGCTGTGGATTTTCTATAAAAATCTTGATTTATTTGCCACAAAGTCCTCTTTTTCTATTAAATGCAATGGAACAATAAAAAATAATGCTTTGCATCAAGTTTCCCTTTGGGATATGTACTAAATGGCCTATCTCTATTATTCATTATATCTGTAGTTTTGATACAATTGAAGTTTGAAAAGTTCGTACAAAAATGGCTACAGAAGGGTACATAAACCTTAAGATAAAATGTGTCTGATTTCAGCATGGATAATAAAAGTGTAAGAGAACTTGCAAAAGCTCCCCCTATTTAGAAGGTCATTAGGTGTACAGGAACAAATGAAACATTTTGATATTAATACATAAATTAATCTTTGAAGTATTTTATAAATATTTTTGAATTGTGAACTATTTTACATAAATATTTTTGTACATTTTCAAGTGTTAGATTAAGATAATATGTATCTGATTTCAGCATGGATAATAAAAGTGTAAGAGAACTCGCAAACGAAGCGTATGAAAACTACCGACCTCAACAAAGGTAAATGGAATGAAAAAATTGATTTTTTTGTTTTTGTTTATTGAGGGTTCTGTGTTAAAAAAAAAATAAGAATCAGTAGTTCAGGATTTTTTGTCGCTAGCAAGTTTGCAAATGTTAAATCTTTCAAAGTAGGCTCAAGTATTGAATTTTATATTTTTCCAGAAGTAGGTAAATTACACTATTTTTCTAGAAGTAGGTAAATTACACTATTTTTCCAGAAGAAGGTAAATTACACTATTTTTCCAGAAGTATGTAAATTACACTATTTTACCAGAAGTAGGTAAATTACACTATTTTTCCAGCATATTCAATAAATTTTAAAATCTCAAATGTTAATGCTAAGTACATTTTATGTTCCCTTTAAATAAGATGAGGACTGAAAATGATTTAAAAAACTGATTGACCAGAAAGTTATGTATAAAGCGATCATGGATGCAACATTTTGGTGGTGAGTTGGCAATGGTCATACTTCCTTTTTAAGGAAAAGGAAAGTACAAATGAAATGTTTTATCATTTGAACAATAGTGTATGAAATTGAGAAAGAAAATGGGGAATGTGTCAAACAACAACAAACCGACCATAGAGCAGCCAAAGGCCACCAATGGGTCTTCAATGTAGCGAGAATTCCTGCACCCGTAGGTTTACCTAATGTGATAGCTCTGCCAAAAGTAAGGTTACTTTTAGTTTTAACTCTTGGAATTATTTTTGTTTGTTTCTGCAAATATTATTTTTTTAATACATGAACCAATTTTGATTTCTTGATGACTTTTTAGGGATGATTCCATGGACTGTAGCATACCACTTACACAACTTCTAGATAACATGACAAATGTAGAGTCACAAGAGGAGGAAAAAGAAAATAGTACAGGTACAATTATATAAAAACTTTTTGTACATTTTTGTGACTGAATTATCATTACCAAAATGTGTCAACATTGTATTTTTATTAACATCTTTTTCATCTGACAGATCATAGATTCAATGTTTATATTAAAGTCTCTCCACTTGTTATACATATGATACTATCATCATAAAATATAGATTGTCAAAAAAACAGAAATTTTATAAGTTAATTTTATAGCTCACCTGGCAGCAGTTAGTCATCTGTCAACTTTTACAAAAATCTACTCCTCTGAAACTACTGTTGCCAAATAAAACCAAACATGGCCTAAATGATACTTTGTATATTAAGTTATAAAAATATTTGATGTTCCCTCTCATCATAGTCCGGCGGCTTTGAGAAAAATTGTGCACATCCTGTTACAAGCATGAAATTTAGCATAGACCTTCCTCAACTATTACTCTTTTATTTCAGATAGGGAGGCATTTGAAAAATATGTCTTACTTCCGGTAAAATCCAAAATGGCGGACGTCATACTTAATTCAGCCCAATATCGAAGGCTAGCGTGTAAAAATGTCCTATTATCATGCTACTATCATAATATTTGGTACATACCTTGTGTTTTACTACTTTTTGATAAATTAAATAGATTAGATGTCTTCAGAAACCCCACTTCCGCTTAAAATCCAATATGGCGGACATTGTACTTGAATAAGCTTATTTTTTAGGGTGGGTAATTGAAATGTGTTTTACCGTATTGCTACTATAATTACAATGTGTATGAACCTTTCTTTGGTGCTTCTGATGGAGACAATGTATGAAACATATGTCTTAAAAACCCTTACTTCCGAAAGTATCCAAAATGGTGGACAGAGAAATATCAATTTTTTATTCAAATTTTCAAATTTTTTCAAAATGTAAAGAAAATGATTTTATTTTATGCTGGTCATTAAACTTTTGGCTTTAAGTTACCCCCAAAACAACTTATTCTAGCATGTTGTAAATGTTTAGATATAAAATTGACACTTCCGGTAAAAATATGACGTAAATTTCAAAGATGAGTCCATCTATTTCTTCGATGTAGAGTTTTGGATAGATTGATTTAAACAAAAAAAAATCACTATAGTAAACTAAAAAATATTTAAAATTACTACTATTTGGCCAAGAATACATGCTTATTCACAGTTACCACCACATGCACACAAGGCAGTGCACGGGAGACCCGATTTTACACATTAAAAATAACCACGGCATCCTTTCTTACATCCATAATGTACAAGCTTCTGAAAAAATGATGAGGCCTCAGAAAGAGTTTTTTTTAAAAGAGACCCTGTGTGTCCCTTCGCAGTCCATCAGTGACAAGACTAGGTAGCAGTAGAGTCAATCCAAAGCTCGTCTCACTAAACACCTGCATTAGTATATTACACGTTTTACATGCTTGAAAAGACTAGAACAAGTCGTGGGAATAGCCTCACTTAAAATGAGTTTTCTTTTTGTGCAAAAATTGACTTTCTTGCTTCGTTAATCATGTTAGATCTGATAAGTTTGTACAGTACAACCCCGATGACAGTATTGACATTTATTATACAATTCAGTTTTAACCAGACAAGTCTCTATGTACAACTCCATGGGTGAGCAAACAGAAATCTTCATTCACCTATTAGTTACCATACTCATCAAAGACTTCATCCACTCTTGTTACAGTCTAAAGGTATTTTATTAAGGTAAGGACATAATACCCAATCATCATACTCGTTAGGAAACACCTTGAAACTGTAACAACAGTGGATGTAGTGTTGGATGTGAACATAGAAAATACTGGTAGTTTGAAAGCTGCTAAAAGAAGCAAGGGCAACATTTAGGGGAAAGGGAATACACAGACGAACCCAGGATTAAAAACATCCTCAAAATTGGGAAAGTTTTCTGAGAGATGACGACAGTAAGAAAGAACTTAAAAGTTTTCATTCACAGGAGCTTGCTCAATACAATTTTGAGTACAAGGTAGTTGAAGCAACAAATGCTCAGGATGTTCAGTGTAAACACCACTTGATGATGTTTCAAGTTTAGCATCATGTTTACACGAAGAGACTGACACTAGAATCAAGATAGATGTGTCTGATGCAGTGAAACATAGACTTAACTGAGTCATGACTCAAACAGTCGATACTGATGTCATTGCTGTTTCGCTTTTCCGTAACATAGGGGCAGACAAACTTTGGTTTGCATTTGGAAGGGGGAAAGTATAAGATATATTTCAAGCAATGACCTTTCAAATGCACTAGGCATTACAAGATAACACGTTTGCTGGAAAAGGAACTGCGTTGGTGACATTAAAGGAGTTTGAAGATGTGACTATAGCATTTAGAATGATGATTGACCATATGGATTTGATGTTTAATGTCATTGAAACGATACGTGGTTTTGTTGGAAGATCGAAAAAAAAAGAAACAGATTAGGTTAACAAGGCAAGAAAATATATGTTTTTGCAGAATTTATGGATGTGAGAAACAATACCACAGTCTTTGTAAATGTTGGAAATCAGCTCTCCGATTGTGAATTGCGGCCTACTGAGTACGCTGATTGGGTATTATGTCCTTACCTAAATAAAATACCTTGAAACTAAAATACGAGTGGATGAAGTCTTGGATGTGTATGGTAGTTATAGCAACAAATGGTCAGGATATTCTATTTTATCCACCACGTAATGTATTTCAAGTTCGGCATCAAGTTCACATTTAGAGGCAGACACTAAAATCATGGTGCATGTGTCTGATGCAGTGAAAAACGCACTTAAACGAGTCATGATTCGAACAGTCGTTAATGATGATGCTGTCACTACTGTTTTGCTATTCCGTGACATAGGGGTAGACGAACTTTGGATTGTGTTTTGGAGGGCAAAAGACTTTGGAATAATATCTATCAATGGCCTTTCAAATGCACTAGGCAATGAGTGATCTGAGTGATCTGAAACACTTATTGTTATCCATGTCTTTACCTGTTGTGATATGGTTCTCTTTGCTTGAAAGGGGGAAAAAGACTATGTGGGGGACATTGATTGCATTTAAAGATGTGACTTTAACAAAAAGAATGATGATTAATCAGACTAAATCACCGGGGTTTTACTGTAAGATCGCACAAACTTAACAGATGGGTATAACATGGTTAACGAAGCAAGAAAATAACTATTTGCGCAACAGGGACGGCTGTTTGAGGCTATTCCCTCAACTTGGTTTAGTCTTTTCCAGCATGTAAATCATGCAATATACTTAGGTAGGTGTTAAGGGAGAGTAGCTTGGGATTGGCTCTTATGCTACCCACTCCAGGCGGGGACAAAGAGGATAACTGTTGAAAAACTCATTTTGTCAAAAGCTTATACATTGTGGATGTAAGAAAGGATACATGGTCATTTTTAATGGGGAAAATCAGGTATCCCGTGCTCTGCGATGTGTGCATGTCATGGTGACTGTGAATAAGCATGTATTCTTGGTCAAATAGTAATAATTTTAAATCATTTTTAGTACTATAGTGATTTTATTTTGTTTTAATCAATCTATCCAAACTTCTACATCGAAGAAATAGATTGAGGACTCATCTTTGAAATTTACGTCATATTTTTACCGGAAGTGTCAACTTTATATCTAAATATTTACAACATGCTAGAATAAGTGGTTTTGAGGATAACTTTAAGCCAAAAGTTTAATGACCAGCACAAAATAAAATAATTTTCTTTACATTTAAAAAAAAATGAAAATTTGAATACAAAATTGATATTTCTATGTCCGCCATTTTGGATATTACCGGAAGTAAGGGTTTTTAAGACATGTCTTATGCATTGTATCCATCAGAAACACAATAGAAAGGTTCACACACAATGTAATTATAGTAGCAATACGTTAAAACACATTTCAGTTACCCTCCATAAAAAATAAGCTTATTTAAGTACAATGTCAGCCATATTGGATTTAAGCCGGAAGTGGGGTTTCTGAAGACATCTAATCTATTTAATCTATCCAAAAGTAGTAAAAAACAAAGGTCTGTACCAAATATTATGATAGTAGCATGATAATAACACATTTTTACACGCTAGACTTCGATATTGGGCAGATTTAAGTATGACCTACGCCATTTTGGATTTTACCGGAAGTGAGACATTTTTTTCAAATGCCTCCCTATCTGAAATAAAAGAGTAATAGTTGAGGAAGGTCTATGCCAAATTTCATGCTTGTAACAGGGTGTGCACAATTCGTCTGAAATATGCTTGTAGCCGCCGGACTATCAACCAATATGGCTGCCATGGCAACAAATATAACATTGTGGGTAAAATGCAGTTTTTGGCTTATATCGTTAAGTCAAGATCTATCTGATATGCTATTTTCAGACACATCAGATAACCTGTTGTTGGGTTGCTGTCCCTCATTTGGTAATTTAAAGGACATTTTGAAGTTTTTGGTTATTATCTGAAATATTATTATAGATAGAAATAAACTGTAAAAAGCAAAAATGTTCAGCAAAGTAATATCTCCATGTAAGTCAACATGTCCAAAATTGTCAATTAATGCAAGAAGGAGTTATTGCCCTTAATGTCATTGGTATCTTATACTTTTTATTATGATATTAAGGAGGTACCCAACACTTTCACTAAAATCAATTTGGCTCGTTTGATTTTCATAAAATTTTGAAAAAGTATTTACTTTGACCAGAGACATATATACACAGAGATTGGCAACTCCGTGAAATCCCGTTAAAGATCGCGGCCCAGAATGAGATTCTCGTCGATAAAATTTAGAACATGCAATCAAGTCGGGGATGAATAACCTCGATAGATAATCAAGAAAAGCAATGGGAAAATTATATCAGATCATATTATAATTTCTTTTCTTATAAAAAATACTTGAATGTTATATTTATCTTTCAGCATTTATTGAGAAAAATATTGTTATATGATATGCATTTCATAATTAAAATTTCAAATCTGGTAATGCTCAATTGTTATTACAAGAAAATTTTCGGTACGGCATATATCTTTGCAATAGTTTGTTTAATTACACAGTGAAATTGTGTGTGTCCGATTTTCCGGTAATTAGGTCCTTAATAGAGTTGTGATTGTTGATTCACAGGTGTGCGATTACGCAATATATTGCCCTCCGATCACCTGAATATTACCGGAGGTGAATTCTAAATGGATTATTACTTGGCAATTGTTTTTTAAAGATTAACAAATTCTGACATACTATTTTAACCATGACCAGAACTTTATTTTAACAGAAGCACTCGGCAATACTATAGTGTATATTCAATCAGGAAAACAAAAAGAGTCTTTTAACATGTCAAAAAAAGAAATGAGGCAACTTTGTCATATCAGAGACATTATATGTCTCTGGTCATATATATAAAAATATGTAGCCAGTAGAATTTTGTGGCCGAATTTTGTCTCGTGAGAAACTGAATTTATATCTGTTTTAATTTAATTATAATGTTTAATTGTCGATTGACCTCAAATAAAATTATTTATGGAACATTTGCGTAAATTTCCTCAATGAACGTACATTATAGTGTTGTCGAAATCACTATTTTTTGCTGCCATAAAATATTGAATATGAATCCGTCATTATTTGTATTTTTTTAAAGACTTAATATCACAGACTTTGATTAAAAACAATATGTTTCATAAGTACAGTAAAATGCTCTGCTCAACTCTGGGAACAGTATATATATCTTACGTTAATATATATGTTCCTGCTCAACTGTAGAATTTTAATGTTTTGTTTCATAAACCACTGGAGTATTTCAACATTCTTATCTTTACTCTTTCCAGAGACATATATACACAGTGAATCTTGAGTTTGAAATTAGAAAGATTTAAAATTGTGCACAAGTTTTATCTGATCTTTTGTGGGTTTATGTTGTTAAAGGTAATTTTCTGTGCAGTTATTTTCATTTCATTTGTTATTTTTTCCCTGTGTGTTACACGACCTTGTACTTTTTGATTTGCCCCTTGACATCTGCTGCTTCTGTTTAAACCTTAACCACAAATATCTCATCTGTTTTAAATAAAAGTCTCATTCCCGGAATTTGTTATACAGGAATTCATTTTAATATCAGATTTTTATAAGCATATCAACTGCTTGGTCTCTTCCTATAACTTGTGTCAGTTAGGACGGAATGCATCAATAGGTACATACATGTACCAGGTCATGGATATAATATAAGTACACGTTATGTGCTTTTGACCTTCACAAGAATTTTTAAACATTCATAAATGTGGACATGTAAAACTGAAACAACACAGCACAACAGATAAATATAAATAAGCACCATTGACATTTTTTTAAAGGACTGAAACAAACATAGATGGTGACCAATGTAAACGACTAGTGTACAGAAGTAGAGTGAACATTTCTTGCTTCTTTTCCTACACATTTTGTCATTTTAAGTAAACAATTACATATGTTACTTTCCATGAAGAGGAAGGAATTTGTGAATAGAGTGGCCTTCTAATGATAGTCATACATGTAAATCCTTGTCTCATTAGCAATCATACTACATCATATTGTTATACATCTACATGTATGGTTTCTTGTAAAAACTATGTAAATTTTGTTAACATAAATAAGACTAATGAAGTTGAACACAAGATATTTATTTGCTTTTTTATCCATTTTACAGTCAGGATAAGCACATGTACTTTTCTCTCTTACATAACCATTGTTAGTTTTAAGTATCACATTGATAGTAGTAATCAGTCCACAACATGACTGTGCCGTCACTTTTGGAAAAAGTCATCACTAGTTGTTCCTGTTTGCCAGGAAGTCTTATTTTCAATCAGAAAGACTTGGGAGTCCTACATTCAGCCCATGTATGATATTATATCTCTTGTATGCTGCACTGACAGGTAAATTTGATCAACATCTTTGTCCTTTTATAGCAAGCAGGACCCTGTTAAAAAAGAGAAAGCTGTCAGATACTGAATGTAAAAATATATAAAATTGTAAATGTCATCAAAGTGGTGGAAATAATGGGAAAAAAAACCTCTATACACAAATCCAGTTTGTCATGATAGGAAAGTAATGCATGTGCTGGGTACAATAATTTTCTGAAGATGGAAAAGTCTACTGTAAATTCAGAAATTAATGCAAGGTTTTTATTATTGCCAAAAAAGCGAAAGAGTTTAAAACTCACTTTTTGAAAAATTTTGAATGAATTTAACAGGATTCTTAACAGAAGTTGTAAAAATTAAAATCGCATTTCAGTTTAAAATGAGAAAATCAATAATAAATGCACGCAATAATTTCTGAATTTACAGTATCAAGTGTATACGGACAGGGGTCTGTCTTGATATTGAAACAAAACACCATGGCCGTCAGCTATAATACTGATTTTTAATTGTAAATTGCATCAAAGTGGGTGAAAATATGATAAAAACAACCTCTTTATGCAAATTCAGTATGTCATAGGAAAAAAATAATGAGCTAGGAACAATTATTCTCTGAAGATGGAAAAGTTTTAAACTGTAGCCATGGACAGGGGTCTGTCTTGATATTAAAGAAAGTTAACATGGCAGTCAGCTATAATACTGATTTTTAATTGTAAATTACATCAAAGTGGGTGAAAATATGATAAAAACAACCTCCATATGCAAATTCAGTATGTCATAGGAAAAAAAATAATGAGCTAGGAACAATTATTCTCTGAAGATGGAAAAGTATTAAACTGTAGCCATGGACAGGGGTCTGTCTTGATATTAAAGAAAGTTAACATGGCAGTCAGCTATAATACTGATTTTTAATTGTAAATTACATCAAAGTGGGTGAAAATATGATAAAAACAACCTCCATATGCAAATTCAGTATGTCATAGGAAAAAAAATAATGTGCTGGGAACAATTATTCTCTGAAGATGGAAAAGTTTTAAACTGTAGTCATGGACAGGGGTCTGTCTTGATATTAAAGAAAATAAACATGGCCGTCAGCTATAATACTGATTTTTAATTGTAAATTGCATCAAAGTGGGTGAAAATATGATAAAAACAACCTCTACATGCAAATTCAATATGTCTGGGGAAAGTAATTCATCACACAATTTGTTTTATTCCTCTTCAAATGAAAATGTTTTGATAAAAATTACAACCGTGCTAAAAATTTTCATAACGTGCATCTCGGCCCAGTTTTTACCATTATTTAATACTGCAATAAAACGTTAATCGTCTCAATATTTTAAAAAATAACTACTACAAACTGAATAAAACAAGGTAATTCATAGTAGAAATTGAAATATATACTTACATTATGCTGTTTTGAAATGCTTGATGTGTAATAAAATTCGAAGCGTAGTGGTGTACTTGTCGTGTTAGAATCAATATGGCGATCTCGTTAAAGTCTCGTGAGATGCGTGTCGTGGATTAGATTTCGTTGACCACTGTTACAGTTGCCAATCTCTGTGTATATATGTCTCTGCTTTGACCCTTTGACAAAAATATAAAAATTTCAAAATATTTGAACCAACCAATTTATCAGAAAAATTACACTGGTTATATAGCAGTTTGACAAACATTAAGTTTGATCATTGAGAAGCTTAATATTCCCTTCACAACACAACGTAATTTAAACGTTTAGCTGATTTTACAGAGTTATCTCCCTGTAGTGTTAGGTACCACCTTAACCATATTATGATTTCCAAATCCACATTAGATACAGTTGAGCTGCATTGGCTCTTGAGAGCCTCTAGATTTATATATGTGGGATTCTATTAACAATTATGAGAGACTAGAATTTTCAATAGATAATAAATATATTCATCATGTCTTTTTCAGTTCTACAAAAACAAATTATATCTCTGTTTTTGTTGATTTATTGCAGCTGATGAATTAACATGTGATACGATCTATGAAGAAATATTTATAAGTAAGGAACAGCAAGCCCTGTTAGATGATATAGAAGGTTAGCTTAATAGATTTATGTAATTTTTGTTGAGCCTCAACATAGGGATAGTGATCCTGCAGCAGCGGCGTTAGTTAACTTCTTAAAAAGCTTTATATTTTAGAAGCTGGATGACCTGGATGCTTCATACTTTGTATACAGTGCCTCATGTTATGAAGTTTCTAATGTCCTTGACCTCATTTTCATTGTTCAATGACTACTTAAAAAAAGTAAAGATTTTTAGTAATGTTAAATTCTCTTTTATTATAAATAATAGGATAACTATATTTGGGATGTGCATACCTTGCAAGGTCTTTATGTCCATCAGACAGTTTTGACATGACATCAACCTCATTTCATGGATCAGTGAACAAGGTTACGTTTTGGTGGTCAAGTCCATATCTCAGATACTATATTAAAGAAATATTTGTTGTATGGAAGGAATCTAAGGTGTACATGTTCAACTGGCAGATGTCATCTGACCTTGACCTCATTTTCATGGTTCAGTGGTTATAGTTAAGTTTTTGTGATCTGGTCTGTTTTTCTTTTACTGTATGCAATAGGTCTACTGTATTTGGTGTATGGGATGATTGTAATGTGTACATCACTACATGTCTAGCTAGCAGGTGTCATCTGACCTTGACCTTATTTTCATGGTTCAGTGGACAAAGTTAAGTTTTTGAGTTTGGTCTTTTTTCTAATACTTTATGCTATAGGTCTTATGATCTCTTTGTTACTCATGCAGGGTTTATTTTACCATGACCTTATTTTCACAATTCATTGCTCAATGTTAAGTTTTTGTGTTTTGTTCTGTTTTTCTTAAACTGTAAGCAATAGGTCAACTGAATATGTTCTATAGATGAATTGTTAGCTGTACATGTCTGCCTGGCATGGTTCATCTGACCTTGACCTCATTTTCATGGTTCATTTTTTTGTTCAATTTTTAGGTTTCTTGGTTAATGTTTAGTTTATGTGACAGTTGTAATAATAAAGCTTTATATTTAGGACTATCAACATAATTTCAATGATAAGTAATGAAGGCAAGACATTTCAGCGTGTGCACTCTTGATTAACATCTAATAATATATTTTAGGGACTATGGGTGGTGATAGACTCATTTTGTCCTTATACTTAAGTACGGGAACAGCTGTTAGACAGCAATCCAGCAACACATAAAACTCAAAATAGACAATCTAACAATGGACATATAATCTTCATCAATTGACAGACCTTGTGTCTATACACTATGTTAATTTCGAGATGGACAGATCAAGTTCTTGTTTATGTATGTGACTTATTTTTACCACAATGAGAAATTTATTTTTAATATGAGAAAGTTTTCCATGTATAATCTGTAGACAAGTAGCACTTACTAAATATTATTTTTTACATTTTTCAGAATGGAAGGCTGATTATATACCATCTTTTGAAGACAACTCTCAAATATATCATCAGAAGTCAGAGGATAATTCTTCAAAAGGTTAACATTCATTTGAATATAAATTGTGTAACTTGTGTGTACATATAATATTGTAAATTCAGAAATTATTGTGTGCATTTATTATTTAGATTTTGTCTTTTTACACTAAAATGTGATTAAAAATTTTGTGATATTGAGAAAAATCCTGTTCTATTCATATAGAAAAAAATCAAAAGGCAAGTTTAAATTCTGGCGATTATAACCCTGTCACATTATTCCCAATAATAAAAACAATAACTTCTGTATTTACAGTATGTTATACTATGTAATAAGTAAGAGACTAGGAGAATTTTATTATAAACTTCATTATAGGAGATTTTTTTTATCAAATTTTGGAATTCCGAAATTGATTTGATATATAGTGTATCATACATTGTGGAATTGCAGCCTTGTAAGGTCTTTTACAAATGAATGGAAAATACCTATCAATTTAGAATACCCAACTTAATTACATACAAAAGGTTCCTTATAAACAAAAAAAGAAATCATTATACTACTGTGGATTCAATATTATTCGTTGGATACCAATTTTCGTGGATTTTGTTGGTTTAAGAGAACCAAGAATTTAAATGTTCAACGAATACCACATTTTATATAGGCTTGTATACAGACTTCGACAAGACCACGAAATTAAATATCCATGAACATGCAAGATTTCCTTAATCCAAGAAAATTAGTACCCACGAAAATAAATGAATCCACAGTATTAGACTGCACAATTTTCAATTTATTAGATTATTTTCTAAAACTACATGACGCAATCTTCATGTATGCCTGTCTGTCCCATGGAATTCTTTGGGACTTTCCTCAAGCAATACTAATCAGAACTTTCTGATTTAATCAGTTTCTCATAACTTTATTTGTTGTTTATTTTAGATAAAGTATTGCAACGAGATATAGAAATGAAAGATTTAATTACAGAGAAAACTTGTAAAAAGAAATGTTCTACTGTAGATAAAGCAATTCATGAACAGGTAAAAACATGAAAGGATTGTATAAAGAATTTGACATTGATCATGTAAATTTGAACTTAAAGAACTTTGATAGGCAAATACCACATACTACATGTTATTTAAAGCACAATCACAACAATGTTTGCAGGCCTGTAGAAAATTAAAACTCTTGACTCTTTTCTGATGTGAGCGGCATAAAAATGCTGTACCAATTGTTTAATGTCCAAACAGTTATCAGAATTAACCTGTATTCTATGTGCATTTCCTCTTGAGTATAAGCCACTATATATGTTATTTTTGCAACAAATTTTGGCCTTAGACCACTTATTATCTCCCTACTATAATTTAAGGAGTATATTATTTTACCCCTGTCTGTCATCCATCCCATGGTACTATTGCTTTTTCAGAGAAGGTATGAAATTGGTATCAGGCGTCATGTCAGCTTTCTGTTCAGTGTGGTGTGTTTTCATACTTATTAGTGTCCTGTTGAATAATTACTTTGAGGGACGCTGTTATTTGCTCTTACGCACACATTTAAATGTGTCTATCTTTCTTTTGGAACTTTCATAATTGGCAGAAAAAATATTGTTGTCAGCGCCTTTCCAGCTGTCTGTGAATCCATTGCTGGTCAATTGTTTCTTTTGACATGTCAATATATTGTACCGGTACAATGTGTGAACTATTATAACAATATATTCCGTACATAATTTTATGTATTTTTCTACGTTGTTTTTAGGAAATAAGTAACAGTGGTGATGTAGTTAGTTCTGGAGAGTCTATCAGGCTCAGCTGTTCTGACCACTCTAGTGAAGAGATTATTGTACATAACCATGGTGATGACCTTTCAACTGATCACCATGACAACAACAGTAAAGTAAGCAGTTCATCTGGCAGCATAGAGCACGAGAACATAAAATCTAAATATTCAGACAATGTTTCTTCTAAAAAGGAGAAAAAGAAAGAAAAATGTAGCCCAACTAATTACCAAAAGCATTTTGAAAACTTTATTTTAATTGATCATGACCATGCTGTGAGTAGTACTGTATTGATAGCGGAAACTCAACCTTTTACTCCTACGGTGTCGCCCCCTGGTACTCAGTCTTTTTCGCCAAAGGAATACGATCCGTTAATATCAATATCTCCTATACTAAATAAATCTGATTCATTGACATTGTTTTCTATTTCTCCTGAAACTAATAAATCATGTGATCAAAATGACAAAGAAGAGACAACTCCAAGTACCAGTGTCAATGAAGTGACACATGGCACACCAAAGAAAGGCCAGAAAAAACCTGCAATACTACATGCTAGTGAATACACAGGATACAGACATGAGAGGGAAAGAAAAAATTCTTCAAAAATAATAAAAAGTAAAGATAAACCTATGGAAGTAGTTGTGAACGTCCAAGTTGAAAATAAAGGAAATGACAGTTTTGAAAAGGAAAGACTAAAATCAATATGTAAACAGTCTAAAATTGGACAGTATGAAAACGATGAAGAAATCAGACTAAATAAACTAAGTTCTCCTAGTGATAAAGAATCAGCTGAATATTTAATTCAGGAAATGAGTAAACAATCCAATTCTGAAGAAGATAGTTGTCGCATTGAACTGTCCAAATGTAATGATTCTGAACAGGTTGTTTCACTGTCACAAAAATCAGAGGATTCTCAAGATTTGAAACAATCACAAAACTCTATCTCGGATAATACTCTAATGGAGATATCATCAGGGCAAATGAAATCAGTTGTTGCAATATCAAAGTCTAGAAATTCTAATGATAATTGTGATGGGCTTGGTGCTACTATGGAACAAAGTGTAGTGGTAACAGATGAGGCGGGAAATAAAAAATCACAAAAATATGTTTTTAAAAAGGTGTTACCGGACAGTGTTACAGGAAAAGAGAGAGCTCTAGGTAAAGTTCAGGATTTGATGTCGAGTATTAAATCAACAAAGAGAAACAGATGTGAAATATCACCTAATGATGTTCCCTCAGGTAAAAGTAGAAAAGTTGATACTCATGCAGTGGAGACAACAGAAAACACTTCAATGAGAAATAATGAGAATATAGTGGCGAGTAATTTAACACAGGAGTCAGAAACTTCCCCAAGACTTTTACAGTCAACAAGGTCAACCAGAAAACTTCCATCTGAAATTTCATTTGAAAATATTGGAGGGAAAAAAATCAGAATGAAAATAAATCAAACTGGAAACTCTTCATCACCAATAGAAAACTCTGATAAAGGAGAGAAAAGGGATGAAGAAGAACAATCGCAGAGTATTTTGACAAGGGATAAATCAAGGTCACCCTCAAAACAGGTTCAAGGAGAGACAGTCCATGATGTTATTGTAATCTCCAGTGGTGAATCAGGTAAGACTTAAGATAATATATATATCAGGTTACCTCAGGGTTAAAGATTATATTTATTATCTCCCCTTAACTATGATTACACAGCTACCAAACAGCTACTGCTACAAATTATATATGGCTTGCAGCTTCATTATGTTAATTTGTTTAAAAGTAAATTTCCAACTGCCAGCTGTAGTGTGATTTTATCCATTTTTGCTATCGTTTTTATTTGATATGATAGATTTTATAATTAATTGATAGACAATATTTACACAAGCTATGTATATTTAGATCTAATAGTATTTGGGAATCTGTGACATTTGACCTGAGAATTTGCAACACTTGAACTTTTGATGTTGATGATTACCTTTTATTTTTGGCATTATAAATACATTTTCTATTTTGACATCAACATTTTACAGGAACTGTTATAATGTTCAGTAACTGTGGACAAATAACCACAAAGTATATATTGTTGATTGCTTACACAAATATTATGATTTTAATCATTTGTATTTACAGATGGGTGTCTAAAAAGTAAACAAAATGTGGAAAAACAGCCAGTTGAAGAACAATCTGGAAGCAGTAAAAATACAGAAGATTGTAAGAACAGACAACGAAATCCATTCACAGAATCAGACGAAATATCAGCTTCAAAAATGTCAAAAGGCTCATCCTCCTCACAGAGTATGCATAGATTTTACCACTGTACCCACAATATTGTATGGGTTGAAATGTTCATCCACTTAAGATACTTAATAATTCATCTATTAAGAGTAAGGGGGGAGGTCCTTTATAGGGACTCCGAGATCGGTTGTTTTTAAAGCTCAGGGTTTTAGGCTTAATCCTTTCGGGATCTGGAAATTCTTTTTTTGAATTTCAGGGTTGTTGGGATTTAAATTCAGGAATTCTGGATTTCATGTTTTTAACCTGTGATTTCAGGATTAGGACCCCTCTGACCCTCCCCCTTGAAAGTGGATTATTATATATTTAATGAAGTAAATAGAAAGATTTTATACCTTAAATGACGCTAAATTAATAAGTAGAGGAATAATGCATTTTCTTATATTACTGATTTAGTAATAAACAGTTTAAAACGTTGATTGAATTGAATATTATAATCCATCAGATTGTCACGGATACTTATTGGTTGTTCTTTAGCTGGCTTTGTAGAATAGGTGTGTGTGAATTTATAAATTGTTGAAAGAGATATGTATTAGAGGAGATTTAAGTTTGTAAGTTTCATGATGATTTCCATTCACATTATTTCTCTTCGTGAGGAATCATGTAAAAAAATGCTCCCTAAATTAAGTTGATTTTAAGTAATTTGGTGTAGAGGTTGCTTTTTCCTATGAGTAATGCAATGAAAAGAAAAGAATAGAACTGTTAGAGTACCCTTTTAATTCATATAAAACTAGAGAAAAAAAAATCATATCATTTAAGAAGACTAATTTATTTACACATCAAAATCATCAGTTCTGTGTACATTTTTTGCAAATACATGTATCAACAAACGAAACAATTTTGAATGAAAAATTTTAGATGTTTTTTTTACTTGCACATTTTTTTGAATTCCAGAAGGACTAACATTTAATTCAATTTCAGGGTCAAAGGGTAAACAGTTGAGAGCTAAGAATGCTGGAAACCTAGAAAAAAGAGATATAAAAGGAATAAGTCAAACAAGTGTAATCTCAAGCTGTCCTATAGATCTGGTTCCTTGCTCATCTGAAGTGGTGTCCACTTGCTCCCAGATACAGAATCAGTCAATGGAGGGATGTGATAAATCAGAAGATTTATCTGAGGTACAGTACAGATTAAGAAATTCATGTTATAATATAATTCAACATAATATATAAAAAAGAAGATGTGGTTTGATTGCCAATGAGACAACTATCCACATAAGACCAAAATGACACAAAAATTAACAACTATAGGTCACTGTACGGCCTTCAACAATGAACAAAGCCCATACCACATAGTCAGCTATAAAAGGCCTCGATAAGACAATGTAAAACAATTCAAAGGAGAAAACTAACCGCCTTATTTATGTAAAAAAATGAACGAAACAAATATGTAACACATAAACAAACGACAACCACTGAATTACAGGCTCCTGACTTGGGACAGGCACAAACATAAATAATGTGACTGGGTTAAACATGTTAGCGGGATCCCAACCCTCCACCTAACCTGGACTTGCAATAAATAGTAATACACTGTTAATGGCAAAGCACCATCTACTTAAACTACTACCTATTATCACATTAATGTGGTATCTAACACTACAGGGAGATAACTCTGTAATATCAGCTAAACATTTTAATTACGTTGCCTTGTGAAGGCAATATAAAGCTTCACAATGATCAAAATTAGTTTTTGAAAAGTTGTAGTATTTTACAAGACTAGACATGCAAAACAATGTCCAAAAAGGAGACAATAGCAAATAGCAAGATTTAAAAAAAATGGTATATTACACTCACAACGATTGCTTAATGCTGACTCATTTATTTTTCATGGGTACAAATATTTGGTGAATTCAGGGAAACTTTCATTTCATAGATATAGGATTTAATGGTTTTTGCCAATAATATGCATACAAGCCTATGTAATTCTTTGTAAATTCAAATTTTTGGTTTATCCATATCCACAAAACCACAAAAATTAGTATCTATAGATATATTTCGTATTGAAATTAAGCTTGTGAATACATGTATAAGAAATTATAGGGAATCTTTAGGCATTCAACAATGCAAAAAGCTCAAACTGTAAAGCTATAAAAAGCCCAGAAATCAAAAATGAAATTAGCACCCTATTTATTTGTAGTACAAATCATGAAAAAAAAATCAATTTTATTAAAAGGAAATTTAGTTCAGTTGATACCCTTGATATCATTACAATTTGGTACTTGTTATGTTTAACCAGTACATGAAAGTAGTTAATTTCCTAGATAACATAAATGTATTGGACAAAACTATGTTTGCTGGTCTGATATTCATATACTCCAGATTAGTATGCTGATTATTAATTTAAGTTGTTTCTGTTTTAGATGGAAAGATTTTTATCAGAAATACAACCAGAGACGGATATAGGAAGAAAGTTATTACAGATGACAGTCCCTAGAGATCTGGCAGTTACAGCATTTAATTATTACAGAAACAGAGATTTTGTCATGTGATAATGATTTCATTGGATGATTTATAAAGAAATTATATAAGACATTGAGCAAACAATTACATATAAAATAGATAGATTGTCTTGAGATCTCATTTTTGACTGCATTTACTGAAAAGAAAAAATCAAATAATCATGTTTTTATGCCCCACTTATGATAGTAGAGGGGCATTATGTTTTCTGGTCTGTTTGTCTGTTCGTCCTTCTGTCCGGCTTCAGGTTAAAGTTTTTAGTCAAGGTAGTATTTGATGAAGTGGATTTCAGGTTAAAAGTTTTTAGTGCAATATTCAGGTTGAAGTTTTTATGCCCCGTATGATAGTAGAGGGGCATATTGTTATCTAGTCTATGGCTCCGTTCGTCTGTCCGTCTGTTCACCCTGCTTCAGGTAAAAGTTTTCGGTCAAGGTACTTTTTGATGAAGCTGAAGTCCAATCAACCTGAAACTTAGTACACTTGTTGCTTTTGATACGGTCTTTTTAATTTTAAAGCCAAATTAGACTTTTGACTCCAATTTCACGGTCCACTAAACATAGAAAATGAAAGTGGGAGTTTCAGGTTAAAGTTTTTGGTCAAGGTAGTTTTTGATGAAATTTAAGTCCAATCAACTTGAAACTTAGTACACATGTTCCCTATCAAATAATCTTTCTAATTTTAATGCCAAATTAGACTTTTACCCAATTTCACAGTCCATGGAACATGGAAAATGATAGTGCAAGTGGGGCATCCATGTACTTTGGACACATTCTTGTTGGTTAATGTTTTTGGTCAAGGTAGTTCTTGGTGAAGTTGAAGTCCGATAAACTTGACACTTAGTACACATGTTCCCAACGATATGATCTTTCTAATTTAAATGCCAAACTAGATTTTTTTACCACAATTTTAAGGTCCACTGAACATAGAAAATAATAGTGCGAGTAGGGCATCAATGTACAATGGACATATTCTTTTTGATTATAAATTCTTTAGAAATGGGATTGGAGATTTGAGCTTAACACTTTGATATAGTGAAGACATTGCTCATAAAATGAGCTAAGAGCATAAATTGAACTAACCTTATTTCATAATGTTTGATGAAAACATGACTGTCAGATTACTTATTGCTTACAATCTTTTACAGGTCATGTGACGTGTGTACAAATATTTACAGCTATAATGAGTGCTAGTATATTTGACCTTTCCAAAAATTATATTGTCATAAACAGGGGGAGGGTTCCGGGTATTGGAACCCCCCATTTTTTTGGGCGATCAATGCATTTGAATGGGTACATATAGTTGGAACCGCCCCTTTTTAAAATGGCTGGATCCACCCCTGATAAAAAAAAAATAATATTGTTATAAGAAAATAGGTATGAAGCAAATATGTTTTTGACAAGAACTGTAATGGAGGATAGTCATATTTTCAATTAGAAAAATTGTTAATTTAAATTGAAGATATTGTAGTGAAGACTATATAGCTAGTCATTGTTATTTACATTTGACAGTACTATACATGTCTGAATTGTCAACCAAAAAGGGGAATTCGTATTCAAATGTAGTTCTCAAGAGAGATTTTTATATTAATATTATTTATGTTGGATTTCACGCTATTTTCTGCTCTTTGGTCAGATTCTTGTCCCTGAAACATTCCCCATGTTATAAGAAATTTAACAAATACATTTTTGTTGATTGTCTTACACTTTTTACAAACATATTGTGTGTGGTGCTGTTTAAAACAAATTTAGTTCACAGTTGTTATTTGTTGATGAAATAAAGCATGATAATGCATATATATCATTTCTTGGAGATATGTATTTTTGTTATTTTAATTTTTTAAATAAAAGTGCTATATTTCAACTTTAAAAGTGTCATTTGTTTTAATGAAGTAGAATTCGAAGTGGATTTAAATGTGAACTTTATAAATTATTTCCAATGTCAGAGACAAATTTCTACCAAAGATTAAATGATATAGGTTGCTGTACACCTTATCAACAATGAGCAAAATCCACCATATCAAGCTTTAAAGGACCAAGACATAATGTTTAAAACAATTTAAACAAGAATTTTGACTAATTTAGTAAAATACAAATAACTAAAAACAAATGTGTTATACAATTACCAAGCCTATCACATTTAAACTACAGGAGATCCTGATATGAGTTCATTAAAGTAAGAGTTAATAATTTAAAAGTTAAGTTTACATGTTTGTTAGGGGAACAATGAATTATGAAGTATTTATTATCATTTGTATTTATAGAACAGAAGGGGTAGATGAATGAATTCAGTATTTTTACTTCTAAGTTGGTGATACCAAACACAGCTGTGGCAAAGTGTGTTTATGGGTCTGTTATTAACCCTTTCCTCCATTGACATTTTTTTTTAAAATACCTGGTTCGCATGGGATTTTTTTCAATTAAAAAAAAATCATCAGGTTTAAAGTATCAATGCATTGCAAAAAGGAATATTTCATCAATGAAATTCCAGTCAGATATTCTCTTGAATATCCTTTTTATATTATATACAAATTTTATTAGGTCTGATAAAGATTTTTCCTAGGTAAGACGTTTTAACTGAGGCACTACACAGGTGTCAAAAGGCGTCATTATGGAGTAAAGGGGTGGCGTCAAAAAACGTCGTTATGGAGGTATATAAAAAAGAAGATGTGGTATGATTGCCAATGAGACAAGTTCTCTTCTATGATCGTTGTCTGCCAGACATGTATATCCTAATAAGTGAGTATTTCTCATGACCAAAATTATTTTTTCTCAATCGGTCATTGAACAATGATAGTCCTGTGAAGTACCATGAGCATATAACAAACAGAAACTCCTTAACATATGGTATCTTCCCCTAAGGTATGAAGCGGACAAATATCTAACCTTTTGACATGTAACTCTATACAAATAGTTTATGTTGCCGAGGCTGACTGTCATCCTTATGTCTCGCATTCTGAGACACTTCGCAGGCGAGACAAAAATAATTAACAAATGTCAAGTAAAAATGTTAAAACATCATTTATTACAAACATTCAAATGCTGACTTTTAAAACAACATTTACACTTATATAAATATATATCAATAGAAAACAATATGGCTATAAAATGTGAGTTCTATAGTATCACAGAATCTTGATATGAATCATGTATTTTATAATTTAAAGTTTGATAAACAACAAACATAAAAACATGTAAATACAAAATACAATTGAATATGCCAATCTTAAAAATAATTAATACCATAAAAATGATGTGTAGGATATTTGATGAAAATGCTAATTTTATATATATGCTGGTATGCAGACTTTGTTAAAACCACGAAATCAAATGTATACAAAAATGAAACTTTTCTTCAATCAATATAATTGATATGCATCAAAAATAAATGAATCTACAATATTCAGTCACTTTTCCTATGACCGACTGTCAATAAGAAAGATATGTTTTAGTGCCATTCAAATTGCTTTATTGCAAAAGAATTAAACAAATTTAATTGTTTGTCTTTCCATTTATTTAAAGAAAATCTTATTCTATCAAAAATCTAGCAAACTACCTCAAATATCTGACAAAAAGAAAACTGGAACTAAATGGAAAAAGACTTTTAAAATGGATGATTATTTAATGATTTGGCCAACTATAGAAGGTTATGGCATCTATAAAGAGATTACAATAAAGATTTATCACAACACAAGTTTTGTCAGAATCTTGTTTCTCTTCATACCCGTAGCCAGGGGGGTTCGTCGGAACCCCCCCTTGAAAACAAATAAGCACTGTTAAAGTCAATGTTCTGTTCGAATTGTGACTGTTAAAGTCAAGTTTGTGAGTCCAACGAACCCTCCTTTGGAAATTCCTGGCTACGGGCCTGCTCTTTATGGTCAATGTGATATGTTTCTGTTAATATTTTGCCCATTTTCCATATCCAGGTCTAATTCCTTTAGAGTTTATAACATCTACAACAACACTATGTTTAAACTCGTTCCACTGTTGTTTGAGTTCTTGATTCATGTATTCATCTTGAATTTCATCCTGTAAATATAATAATAAAGGGAGATAATTTATGTATTCATCTTGAATTTCATCTGTAAATATAGTAATAAAGGGAGATAATTTATGTATTCATCTTGAATTTCATCCTGTAAATATAGTAATAAAGGGAGATAATTTATGTATTCATCTTGAATTTCATTTTGAAAATATAGTAATAAAGGGAGATAATTTATGTATTCATCTTGAATTTCATTTTGTAAATATAGTAATAAAGGGAGATAATTTATGAATTCATCTTGAATTTCATCCTGTAAATATAGTAATAAAGGGAGATAATTTATGTATTCATCTTGAATTTCATCCTGTAAATATAGTAATAAAGGGAGATAATTTATGTATTCATCTTGAATTTCATCCTGTAAATATAGTAATAAAGGGAGATAATTTATGTCTTCATCTTGAATTTCATCCTGTAAACATAGTAATAAAGGGAGATAATTTATGTATTCATCTTGAATTTCATCCTGTAAATATAGTAACAAAGGGAGATAATTTATGTATTCATCTTGAATTTCATCCTGTAAATATAGTATCGAAGGGAGATAATTTATGTATTCATCTTGAATTTCATCCTGTAAATATAGTAATAAAGGGAGATAATTCCCAATTTTGTACTGACTGATTAAGTTTATACATAACAAATATAAATTGTTGTATTCTTTTGATAGGAAATTAACATTTTCTGAATTTTCTTTATCAAGATGATACTACAACCGAATATACACTTTAAAATATATACTTAACCATAAAATTGAAAATATAATAAATCAAATAAAACATTTTGAAATTTTTCTTTCTATAAAAATACTACAGTACTACAAGGCAAACAAATTTGCTTTAAAAATCTCAGTGCTTGTGGATTCAAACTCATGCAGGGCCAAAACTAGCACTTGAAAAACTGTATAAGCTGCTTCATTTAGTGTCTATATAGGGTGACGTCTTTCTGCAAACTAGCACATTAAAATCTGACTCCTCATGGCAATCAATGACAAAATTATTTCATCCCATTATGTTCTCATACTGAATTTGCATTTAATCTGCCACTGGACATCAAACAGTGATCAATCCATCCATATTACCTACAACATTACACTTACCTTACTAAAACTGTTAAATGTAGGTTCATTTGACTGTGTAAATAACTGTATGGTAACATCATCTAGTTCTGAAAGGAAACAAAAATCTGATTCAACCTTTACATAATTACTTTAAAGGAAAACTGTTTTCTCAATTTAGATTTTTCTGTTCTTATTGTTTTATATCCCCTAGATTAGAAATACATTTGCATCAGTTATTTCCCTTACCTTGTATTCTCTCTGGTTTTATTATCCCTAATGATACATTTGCATCAGTTATCTCCCTTACCTTGTATTCTCTCTGGTTTTATTATCCCTAATGATACATTTGTATCAATTATCTCCCTTGTATTCTCTCTGGTTTTATTATTCCTAATGATACATTTGCATCAGTTATCTCCCTTACCTTGTATTCTCTCTGGTTTTATTATTCCTAATGATACATTTGCATCAGTTATCTCCCTTACCTTGTATTCTCTCTGGTTTTATTATTCCTAATGATACATTTGCATCAGTTAACTCCCTTACCCTGTATTCTCTCTGGTTTTATTATTCCTAATGATACATTTGCATCAGTTATCTCCCTTACCTTGTATTCTCTCTGGTTTTATTATTCCTAATGATACATTTACATCAGTTATCTCCCTTACCTTGTATTCTCTCTGGTTTTATTATTCCTAATGAAACATTTGCATCAGTTATCTCCTTACCTTGTTTTCTCTCTGGTTTTATTATTCCTAATGATACATTTGCATCAGTTATCTCCTTTACCATGTATTCTCTCTGGTTTTATTATTCCTAATGATACATTTGTAGCAGTTATCTCCCTTACCTTGTTTTCTCTCTGGTTTTATTATTCCTAATGATACATTTGCATCAGTTATTTCCCTTACCTTGTATTCTCTCTGGTTTTATTATTCCTAATGATACATTTGCATCAGTTATCTCCCTTACCTTGTATTCTCTCTGGTTTTATTATTCCTAATGATACATTTGCATCAGTTATCTTCCTTATCTTGTATTCTCTCTGGTTTTATTATTCCTAATGATACATTTGCATCAGTTATTTCCCTACCTTGTATTCTCTCTGGTTTTATTATTCCTAATGATACATTTGCATCAGTTATCTCCCTTACCTTGTATTCTCTCTGGTTTTATTATTCCTAATGATACATTTGCATCAGTTATTTCCCTACCTTGTATTCTCTCTGGTTTTATTATTCCTAATGATACATTTGCCTCAGTTATTTCCCTTACCTTGTATTCTCTCTGGTTTTATTATCCCTTATGATACATTTGCATCAGTTATCTCCCTTACCTTGTATTCTCTCTGGTTTTATTATTCCTAATGATACATTTGCATCAGTTATCTCCTTACCTTGTATTCTCTCTGGTTTTATTATTCCTAATGATACATTTGCATCAGTTATCTCCCTTACCTTGTATTCTCTCTGGTTTTATTATCCCTAATGAAACATTTGCATCAGTTATCTTCCTTATCTTGTATTCTCTCTGGTTTTATTATTCCTAATGATACATTTGCATCAGTTATCTCCTTACCTTGTATTCTCTCTGGTTTTATTATTCCTAATGATACATTTACATCAGTTATCTCCCTTACCTTGTATTCTCTCTGGTTTTATTATTCCTAATGATACATTTGCATCAGTTATCTCCCTTACCTTGTATTCTCTCTGGTTTTATTATTCCTAATGATACATTTGCATCAGTTATTTCCCTTACCTTGTATTCTCTCTGGTTTTATTATTCCTAATGATACATTTGCATCAGTTATCTCCTTACCTTGTATTCTCTCTGGTTTTATTATTCCTAATGATACATTTGCATCAGTTATCTCCTTACCTTGTATTCTCTCTGGTTTTATTATTCCTAATGATACATTTACATCAGTTATCTCCCTTACCTTGTATTCTCTCTGGTTTTATTATTCCTAATGATACATTTGCATCAGTTATCTCCCTTACCTTGTATTCTCTCTGGTTTTATTATTCCTAATGATACATTTGCATCAGTTATCTCCCTTACCTTGTATTCTCTCTGGTTTTATTATTCCTAATGATACATTTGCATCAGTTATCTCCCTTACCTTGTATTCTCTCTGGTTTTATTATTCCTAATGATACATTTGCATCAGTTATCTCCCTTACCTTGTTTTCTCTCTGGTTTTATTATTCCTAATGATACATTTGCATCAGTTATTTCCCTACCTTGTATTCTCTCTGGTTTTATTATTCCTAATGATACATTTGCATCAGTTATCTCCTTACCTTGTTTTCTCTCTGGTTTTATTATTCCTAATGATACATTTGCCTCAGTTATTTCCCTTACCTTGTATTCTCTCTGGTTTTATTATTCCTAATGATACATTTGCATCAGTTATCTCCCTTACCTTGTATTCTCTCTGGTTTTATTATTCCTAATGATACATTTGCATCAGTTATCTCCCTTACCTTGTATTCTCTCTGGTTTTATTATTCCTAATGATACATTTGCATCAGTTATCTCCTTACCTTGTATTCTCTCTGGTTTTATTATTCCTAATGATACATTTGCATCAGTTATCTCCTTACCTTGTATTCTCTCTGGTTTTATTATTCCTAATGATACATTTGCATCAGTTATTTCCCTACCTTGTATTCTCTCTGGTTTTATTATTCCTAATGATACATTTGCATCAGTTATCTCCCTTACCTTGTATTCTCTCTGGATTTATTATTCCTAATGATACATTTGCATTAGTTATCTCCCTTACCTTGTTTTCTCTCTGGTTTTATTATTCCTAATGATACATTTGCATCAGTTATTTCCCTACCTTGTATTCTCTCTGGTTTTATTATTCCTAATGATACATTTGCATCAGTTATCTCCCTTACCTTGTATTCTCTCTGGTTTTATTATTCCTAATGATACATTTGCATCAGTTATCTTCCTTATCTTGTATTCTCTCTGGTTTTATTATTCCTAATGATACATTTGCATCAGTTATCTCCCTTACCTTGTTTTCTCTCTGGTTTTATTATTCCTAATGATACATTTGCATCAGTTATCTCCTTACCTTGTATTCTCTCTGGTTTTATTATTCCTAATGATACATTTGCCTCAGTTATTTCCCTTACCTTGTATTCTCTCTGGTTTTATTATTCCTAATGATACATTTGCATCAGTTATCTCCCTTACCTTGTTTTCTCTCTGGTTTTATTATTCCTAATGATACATTTGCCTCAGTTATTTCCCTTACCTTGTATTCTCTCTGGTTTTATTATTCCTAATGATACATTTGCATCAGTTATCTCCCTTACCTTGTATTTTCTCTGGTTTTATTATCTCTAATGATACATTTGCATTTGTTATCTCCCTTACCTTGTATTCTCTCTGGTTTTATTATCTCTAATGATACATTTGCATTTGTTATCTCCCTTACCTTGTATTCTCTCTGGTTTTATTATTCCTAATGATACATTTGCATCAGTTATCTCCCTTACCTTGTATTCTCTCTGGTTTTATTATCTCTAATGATACATTTGCATTTGTTATCTCCCTTACCTTGTATTCTCTCTGGTTTTATTATTCCTAATGATACATTTGCATCAGTTATTTCCCTTACCTTGTATTCTCTCTGGTTTTATTATTCCTAATGATACATTTGCATCAGTTATCTACCTTACCTTGTATTCTCTCTGGTTTTATTATTCCTAATGATACATTTGCATCAGTTATTTCCCTTACCTTGTATTCTCTCTGGTTTAATTATTCCTAATGATACATTTGCATCAGTTATCTCCCTTTCCTTGTATTTTCTCTGGTTTTATTATCCCTAATGATACATTTGCATTAGTTATCTCCCTTACCTTGTATTCTCTCTGGTTTTATTATTCCTAATGATACATTTGCATCAGTTATTTCCCTTACCTTGTATTCTCTCTGGTTTTTATTATTCCTAATGATACATTTGCATCAGTTATCTCCTTACCTTGTATTCTCTCTGGTTTTATTATTCCTAATGATACATTTGCATCAGTTATTTCCCTTACCTTGTATTCTCTCTGGTTTTATTATTCCTAATGATACATTTGCATCAGTTATCTCCTTACCTTGTATTCTCTCTGGTTTTATTATTCCTAATGATACATTTGCATCAGTTATCTCCCTTACCTTGTTTTCTCTCTGGTTTTATTATTCCTAATGATACATTTGCCTCAGTTATTTCCCTTACCTTGTATTCTCTCTGGTTTTATTATCCCTAATGATACATTTGCATCAGTTATCTCCCTTACCTTGTATTCTCTCTGGTTTTATTATTCCTAATGATACATTTGCATCAGTTATCTCCCTTACCTTGTATTCTCTCTGGTTTTATTATCCCTAATGATACATTTGCATCAGTTATCTCCCTTACCTTGTATTCTCTCTGGTTTTATTATTCCTAATGATACATTTGCATCAGTTATTTCCCTACCTTGTATTCTCTCTGGTTTTATTATTCCTAATGATACATTTGCATCAGTTATCTCCCTTACCTTGTTTTCTCTCTGGTTTTATTATTCCTAATGAAACATTTGCATCAGTTATCTCCCTTACCTTGTATTCTCTCTGGTTTTATTATTCCTAATGATACATTTGCATCAGTTATCTCCCTTACCTTGTATTCTCTCTGGTTTTATTATTCCTAATGATACATTTGCATTAGTTATCTCCCTTACCTTGTATTCTCTCTGGTTTTATTATTCCTAATGATACATTTGCATCAGTTATTTCCCTACCTTGTATTCTCTCTGGTTTTATTATTCCTAATGATACATTTGTATCAGTTATCTCCCTTACCTTGTATTCTCTCTGGTTTTATTATTCCTAATGATACATTTGCATCAGTTATTTCCCTTACCTTGTATTCTCTCTGGTTTTATTATTCCTAATGATACATTTGCATCAGTTATCTCCCTTACCTTGTTTTCTCTCTGGTTTTATTATTCCTAATGATACATTTGCATCAGTTATTTCCCTACCTTGTATTCTCTCTGGTTTTATTATTCCTAATGATACATTTGCATCAGTTATTTCCCTACCTTGTATTCTCTCTGGTTTTATTATTCCTAATGATACATTTGCCTCAGTTATCTCCTTACCTTGTATTCTCTCTGGTTTTATTATTCCTAATGATACATTTGCATCAGTTATCTCCCTTACCTTGTATTCTCTCTGGTTTTATTATTCCTAATGATACATTTGCATCAGTTATTTCCCTACCTTGTATTCTCTCTGGTTTTATTATTCCTAATGATACATTTGCATCAGTTATTTCCCTTACCTTGTATTCTCTCTGGTTTTATTATCCCTAATGTTACATTTGCATCAGTTATTTCCCTACCTTGTATTCTCTCTGGTTTTATTATTCCTAATGATACATTTGCATCAGTTATCTTCCTTATCTTGTATTCTCTCTGGTTTTATTATTCCTAATGATACATTTACATCAGTTATCTCCCTTACCTTGTATTCTCTCTGGTTTTATTATTCCTAATGATACATTTACATCAGTTATCTCCTTTACCTTGTATTCTCTCTGGTTTTATTATCCCTAATGATACATTGGTTGCAGTAACTATAGAACAGGTAATTGGTTCATCTTTTAAAACACTGATTTCACCAAATGATTGTGATACTGTTAGTCTTCCCATAACTACATGCTTCATTTTCTTCTCCTGAAATATTTAACAATTATATGAAGTTTTAAGTATTATTCTAAGAAAAAATGTGATTAAAAATACATTGAAATGAAAACACAATGAGTTTAAAAAATGCTTATTCTAGTTGTTATTGTAAATGGGGTCAATTTTTTGTTAGGGATCTTAGTTTGGAAATTTCTAAATTAAAAACAAAAATTGAAAATATGCAGTTGCATCAATTTGATTTTAAATGATGAAAATTGAATGGTGCATTGAAAGCTTGAAAAAAAAACATACAAACAAGTTATAGTTAGTTTTCTTGTTTGAATTGTTTGACATTTGTAACTTCTGGGCCTTTTATAGCTGATATGCGGTATGGGCATTACTCATTGTTGAAGCCATAGACCTATAGCTGTTTATTTTGGTGTCATTTGGTCTCTTGTGGAGAGTTGTCTCATTGGCAATCATACTACATCTTCTTTTTCATATGAAATGTCTTTGAAATAGTATAATTTTATCGAGGTAATAAATAACTTTGTTGTATGGAGATTGTTCTTAGATATTTGCCACTTATATTTTATCATTTTCACAATTTAAAAATTTATTTTAGACATTGATAATTACTTAAATAATAGATTTGTTTCTTTTGTGCCTACATGCAAAATACTAAAAATATGAATGAACATATAATGTTACTAAATATTAAGTGTTTTTCTTTTTCTAATGATGAGAAACAATAATCCATTTTGAAAAATGTGTTTTTCCTCAACTTGTCAAAAACTATATACAGTATGCATTAATAAAGCAATACAAAGCACTTAATAAAAATCTTACCTTGTGACCAGCCTTTCCTTTCATGACTTCCACTTGACGTAAAACATGGCACTCCCCAGATTTAATAAAACCAATATATGGTGCTTTATAACCTTCACTTACTAAAACTATAAATAGACATTGTGCAAATTAAAAACCAATAAATCAGAAAATAGAAAGCACAGATTTTACAGTTCTATTCTTTGGTGCCACCAACTTTCAAATTTAAAGTTTTGAAATTTTACCATAAGGCTGACTTTTTGTTATTCCCCTTCCTCTAAAACATTAAAGAACTTATAAAAACAGGTATCAATTATGTCCTGCCAAGTTATCTAAACAATATCTTGATGACCCATGAGGTTGTCTATATTCAAATATTCAAATTGAATTTGTCTTTTACAATGAGACTTGAGTAAATCATTTCAGTTTTTGTTAGTTTTCTTTGTACTTTTTTGTAATAAATTTTATTGTTACCAATCATCTGTGTTTTTCAATGTGTTGCCTACACCAAGAAAATAAATTTGACCCAAAAGATGCTCAACTCAGACCCTCTTGAAATTTCAATTAGATGTGAGCTTATACTCCTTCTTGAAGGCCTCACTCTGGTTTTGAGTTGAAAAGTAAATTATAGCACTGTTTCTTCATTTTGGACTATGGCATGTCCATGCATGGATTTTGTGTCATAAATAGATACAAAGAATCACTTTTTGTTTCATTTCATGGGTTTTTAATATCAAAATTTTTCATAAATTTTTTAATCAAAATCAAAAGACACGGCTGAATAAACATAAAGAATAGTAGTAAATTTGTAAAATAAATAACCTCTAAGGTATTTCTTACTTGTATTTGGAGGGAATGAGACCCATTCAATTAATTTGGCCACTTGGACAATGGTCTGGTCTGACCAGCCTTGGAATCTACCACAAGTTAATAACAAATTCTTCTTCTCAGCATTACTTCTAGTATCTATTTGCTTAAAAAAAAAAAGATTATATATTTTTTTAATTGTTCTGGAGATGAAACGGAATCATATACAAGAGTAATGTCTAAAGATTCACAAGTTTTTATTAATGGTGTGTCATCTGCTCAAAACTAGATGAGTCAGTGCAAAATAGTGCCAAACTCTCAACAAGAAAAGCAGTTATCCTCATAACAGTTTGGCAAACACAACAAAGTTAATAACTTAAATCACTCATATAGATCTATAATTATTTGTTTCAGGTAGTAAAATGTGCATATCTTTGTATTCATCCTCATTTTATACAACCACATATATACAATAAGAAAGCAGATTATTTTAATCTTAGTCTGCAACATAAAGTCCATATGCCTGAAACAGAGGCTCAATAGTGGACTTTGACCAGCTCCAAAAGTTAGGGTGAGTGCATCTTTCAAGTTTTGAAAGTCTTGAGAATGAACTCAGTTGTTCTGGAATGCTAAGCAGTTCATATTCCTCTATTTTTGAATGTAACAAGATATTTATTAATTGATATGATAGTAAATGTGTTGTAAAAAGCCTTGAGGGATTTTATTGTAAACAACTCTATTCTATGATAAATTTCAATACAGTTAGTTCTAGACCTCAGAACTGAGTTGCTCAAAACCATGGTTACATTTAGCCATTGGTCAGCTTAAATGTCTTGAGTTTAACTTACTGTTATAACTTTTGTATAATCTGTTGATAAAATTTTCAAGAATTCACAGTTTGGCTCAACAGTTTCTACACTGAAAATCCTATAAATATAAAAAAATTCTTTAGTACATACATAATAAGATATCCATAAATAATTTGTTATATACTTACATTTTTGCCCATATATTTTAAAGAGGCATACATGCAGAAAATTTTATATTGAATAAACACAAGTAAATACTGTTACTGCATTACTGATTTTACTTTGAATTTTGTTTATACTTCAAATCCTATGTTTAATTTTAAAAAGAATGAATTTTTATGTTTCAAATTTAAATTTCATGGTGATTAGTTTTATTTTCCAGGGAAGTAAGAAATATAAGTACCAGGAAAAGAACCATTCAGCCACTGAAACCCTTAAACAGGCTTTACTTTCAAGTCAAATAAATTTCTCATTTGCCATATGACAATCATACCATATCTACTTATATTTTTACAAGATAATCAAATTCAAAATAAAAAAATAAAAATGATTTACCTTGAACCAGGTTTTCTTTCAATTTTATCTAATGTACCAAAGAAATCACCTGGTTGTAACTGAAAAATATGAAATACTCATCTACAGTATAAATTGAAATAATTGAAACAAAAAGAAAAAACTATTAAACACGGAAAATGTGTTTATAAAGTCATATATTTATACAATGTACTTATAAAGTCACATATGTATAAAATGTATTCATAAATTAATAGGGCCCTTGGTTGCCAAGAAGATTAGGTAGTTACTACTGAGCTTGTGAGTTCAAACCTCCCTCGTGTAGGTGCACTTGACTCCAATCCAAATTGACTAGGATTGTCAGTTTTCCTATCAAAGGTCTGTGGTTTTCTTCAGGACTGACACCACAAAATAGTCTAAATGCTGTGCTTAAAAGTGGTGTTCAAACACCAAAAATCAAAAATCAAATCATAAAGTCATATATTTTACAAGTTCTGTTTTACTTGATATATTATTGAAGACTGTTTGATGTCTCCAAGACCTGCAATGCTACATTCTTTTACATGCAAGAAATTCAAATTTAAAAAAAATAAAAATGGCATAACTTGATGATTAATAATCTTCTGATGACTTTTAAACAAAATGTATAATAAAGAAGATACCAGTCAACCTTGACAGACTGGCATGGACAGTCAAGTAAGAGTATATTTTACATTATTTGTTTGTCTTATGAAGTACTTACAACGTCTTTAGATTCCTCTGTCAGTATTGGGGTTGGTGATCTAGAATCTACAATGTTGTCTGGGGTATTTAAATGAGGATATGTCAAAGGTCGTACTGAACCTTTTAACACCATATATAAACCATTTCTACCAAAGACTGAAATAAAAGAATACATTGTCAACACCAAGAGATAAATAATTGTAAATTTTGATTAATTCTTGATTTAAATAAAAAAAATGTTCTTTTTTTTGTTTATGGCCTATATATCTTTCTCTTTTCTGTAAACCCCATCCAACCCTCATGATTTATCTAGACTTTCATTAATGTAGAGTTTGACATATTGATATGTTTGTCTGTTTTTAAAGAACATATCTTGATCTTCATAATTTGGTACAGTTTGTTGTCTGGTTGATGCTTACCCTATATTTATTTTATATGTTCACATCTACCTTATTTTGGTCTTGTTTGGTAAGTCGTCTCATTATGGCAATCATATCACATCTTCTTATTTTTATAAAGAATATCAGTTGTTTTTTTAAATATCACACATGTAGAAACCAGAGGAACAGATAAAATCCCATTAGCTCTGCAGTTAGCTGATACAGCAAATAGTAATTGACTGTGTTACACATACAATGTAGTTAATTGTATTTACTTCTAAGTATATAATAAAATATAAATACTGATGACTGTATTACCTGTAAAATCTGTATCTTTCCACTGCTCAAATAAAGCTACAACACATAGTTCCTTAAGAATATTATCTGGAACATTGTCATCGAAAAATCTAAATGTTTTGAAAATTGAAAATATTTTGTCATTGTCTGAGGCAGTCCTTTCAAATGGTCTGAAAATAATAATAAATTATGGAATTAATAAATGCAATGAATAACTGGGCAAAATTTTTTTTTGGGGGGGGGGAGCGTCGATTTTTGAGAAAATTTATCTCACAACTAAAAGGTTTTCATGGATTTTTTTACCGTATAAATATTAAATTGATTATTTGCATGGATTGTATAAGTAAATAATTATGCTAAATTTTTTTTTACTTCTAGTTTAAATTAGCTTCCATTTATGCAATTGTCTTTTCGTACTAACAATACAAAACTATATGTATGATAAAACTGTTTAAAATTATATACTAACATTCTTCATTTTGACCTTATCAATGTAAATTTAAAGTAGAGACATTAATTTAGAAATTGTGTAACAGCAAAATGAATATATATTGATTTTCTTTTTAATCCATGTATTCCTATTCTCAATTTTTTTTGAAAAACTTACAATTTCCTGAGAAGTTTTCGGAGAGTATTTAAATTGTCTGCTCTGACAGCCTCTGGATGTTCACTTTTCCTTTCCTTGTGTAACAAAGGGAGGTAATCCCTGATGTCATGTGTTATTTCATCTATTGGATAGTTCTTCTTGTCTCTTGCAGCTTTTAATTCATCTGTTTTCTTTCCTGTAAATATCAGATCAGCATTAAAAAAAAATGTTCACCTGTATTCATTCTATTTGATAAAGTAATTTACTTCTAAAAAGATCTACAACTTAAAGTCATATTGGCTAATCTCACAAATGTTTATATTTACAACATGAATTATACATTTCATATATCAGGGAAAAAAACCAAATGATTATCTCCCTTTCAAATTTTAAATTATCATGCATTTCTTTTCTATCATTGCCAGTTTGAATAATTGATAGACATGGTTTATACAATATGTTAATATATAATAAAGTTACCTGTTGCATTGTGGGTAATGCTCATCTGTGATGAAAACTTATCTACACTATAACAAACAAGAAAAGTATGAATAATTATTAATGGTAAACTGTTGCAATACATGTATATACTCCTATTTATTCTGATATTCTAGAATCATTCTTTTACATATATAGTACTTGAATCAAGATACATATAATATATTTTGTACTTAGTTCAGGCTTATATTATTATTTTTTTTTTTTTTTAACATAATTTTTTTTAAAGATTTATAGCTTTTTTATTTATCAATGCTTATTATTGATTTTTGGCTTCTTAGATAACTATGCATTTTACATATCTAACATTATAATTGATTAGTAGTACATACAAACAGGAGCAAAATCAACATTTGTCATAATATATAAACATTTTCTTGATATAGTGTAGATTTTCATATAAATAAAATAGATGTTGGATATGATAAATTCAGGGAGATACAATTTAACCAAATGATATGATAGTAAAAAGAAACCTCTATGGGTGAACAAATGTTCTACTACAAAAGGTTCACTCTTGTTATGTCAATGAATAAACATCAGGAAGATGAATTTCAACAGGACTATTAAAATTTACCTTTTTTTGGACTGTGCATGAAAAATTCTTTTGCTTGGTGGTTTGGCAAAAATTTCTTTGTAATTTGTCATAAAGGTTTCGTGTGCTTCTTCAGAGCTCCTCTCGTCCTCTCTGAAACACATTGTACACAGTGCAATTGTAATGGCAACGTATACAATTTTTAAGAAATCAAACAGAACACAAGTAATTGTATAATGATACTACATACTGGCACATGTATGAAAAGCACTTAACTGTAAACTAGCAGTCTTATATCTTCTCTTATCCTGCATCAGTATTATAATTCATAGTCTTAAGCTTAGTTAATTACAACAACAATAATAAGCATGGTACAAAAACAAACATACATTTTGTATTAATAATAAAAGTAACAAGAATATGTGCCCATACATGCAATAGGATATGATATGCTCAACTAACACTTTCACATTTCTGTGTTAGGTGAACCATATGTACTATCTATGAAAGAAAGAAAAAAACAGATATATATATAAGTTTCATGAAATGTTTAAGATGCTTTATATCAAGATAGGGAATAAAAATTGCTGAGAATCAAATCTATACCCTTTCTGTCAAAATCAATGGGTCAGGACAGATTGAAATGTGGAATGCTGATTATGCATTAACACCTGTTGCTCAGCATCATGCTTATACAATGGATAATGTGATTTGTCTGAAAGACTGAGAATGAGAACAAAGACCATTGTATTTATAAAGTTCTTTTTAAATTGATTCTGTAATATATAATTATACAATATTTTAGATAACACTTCAACTATCAAATACCAGCTAGAGAGTACTAGTTCTCTTTCAGACTTTCTTGTTAAATGATTATTACCTTCCCTTCAATCCTTCAATTCCACATAACATTTTTAACTTTTCATAATCAATTGTTGGAGTTGGAATATCTTCATGCTTGTATGCTAAAATGAAAAGAAAAGAAAGCAATGTTAAAAAAAATGCATAATGTACAATTTCACATTATTTTCAATTAAAATTAAAATGTATTTACAGGCCCCCTTGAAGGTTTTTTTAGGACTATGACAGCCATCGTGCACACAAAACCCCCATGGACATTTTGAAAAATTGGCAGGTATGCTTACTGTTGACTAAGTATCTACCACATATACTAAGGGAAGCAATTCTGTCACATTAGTAAAACCAAGGATTTGTATCGTAAGTCAACCATTATTTTATACTTTTTTGGTAACACTTATAATATATAGCCTTTCAAACATATATCCGTGCCTCGTTGGTTTTCATAATAACCTGTGAATGGGGACGAAGTCTGTATGTATTATTTTCTTAATTCAATCATGTTGATAAAAGAAACCGAAATACCGTACGTAACGTTCCTGATTTTGGTTCTGTTGTTAGGGAATTAGCTGTGACGTTCTTTAAGTTATGACGTCATATTCGATGTAAACAAAAGAAACGCTTTCATCAGGTAACGTAACGGTTTTTTTCATATCAAACAATTATTAAAATTGAATTTGTATTGAGATCCAATCTTATGTTTTACTAGACTGATAAATATAAAAAAAAATTAAAGTCTCATGCAAACAAGACAGATTTCTGCGCAAATGCGGGAAAACCGGAACAGGAACTAGATCTGAAGAAAAAAAGTTAACGATTTTCAGTTCATTAGTACAATGAAAAAATCGGGAAATTTTCCCAGATTTTTTTTTTTTTTTTTTTTTCATTGATTTTTCAACCGTAATTGGGGACTTCGTCCCCATATTAAGAATGCATTGAGACGTCACAATTTCCATTGAGAAAACATATATGAAGTCATATGAGGTACAAAAACATATACATATGTACATGTATCATATGATCTGACCATATATTCAATTTTATACATATTTGAAATATATATTTTTTTAAATGAATATTTCTTACTATCTTTGGCTTTCTTTCCAAAATGAGAAACCCATCCTGGCTTTGAAATACTTTGGTCAACTTTAACTAGAGCCATTATTAGAAATACTAATTCTTTCCAATCCAAACGGGCACCTGCTTTTTGTTTATGCCGCCATATTGTTTACAAAATTGTCCAAGCAACGAGAATATTTTCGGATTATACCTAACACAAATATGTTTTTTATTATTAAAAAATCATTGAGATATAATCATAACTTGAATAAAATTTTATAATGAATATTATTGTTAAAATAAAATAATGCGAAAATAATACTAACATTAAGCGGTCGTGTCGTTCCCCATTATGGCTGAGTTCCCTAACGTTGGAAACCACTGTTCGTTTGAAACTTGTAAACAATTAGGTATCGTAGAAAAAAATGAATAAAGTAACATATTCTTGATTAAAATAAAGCCAACAGTGTTGATTAAATGTCAAAGTATATCCCCAGAAACTGAGATAATCTCATTTTAGGTTGATCAGCTGATCTGTTGATTGTGCTTTGTTTACATCCAGTAGCAATTAGTACTTCATGCATGTTTTATTGTTTGTGGGAACCAATAATACAACAAACTTTCCTGTAATATGGGATAAGAGAAATGAATGACAGGACATCAGAGTTTTCATTGGAAAATAAGGGCATTATATTGGATATATATTAGTGGACATAATTTTGCCGTACTACAGTACAGTTTGTTATTAACATGCCTCCGGGGGCCACTTGCTATATAATTAGTGGTAGGGATGAGCGGCTGGAATAGGTAACTTTTTCATGCTCTATGATATATGAAAAGGGTGAGAAATTCAGATTAAATATATCAAAAGGTTGATATCATCACTTGCTTGATTATATCATAAGTATCTGAAACTAATCAGATGTCCGTATTTATTCTTGATGCGGTTAAACCACAGTCGTAAATGCATCAGTTATTTGTCAAACCAATTAAACTCTTTTTATTCTGATGTGGTATTTCCACTGATGCCAGTGATAGATGCAATAAATCCAACTATTTTGACATTTGCACCTAATTAACATTCAAGGGTTTGTATACCTAAAACATGATAACTATTTAAAGAAATTCCATTGTAACAGCGTCCTTTACGAGGGAACAGCAATGAAACTTTTTATCAGTTACTAATTAATATTTAAGCGTGTTTTAAAAATCAGTGAAGATGTTACACTCTGGGGTGATATTACATTTATCTGACCATAGATGTAATACCATCTATGATCTGACCAAACTTCTTTTATATGTATTGTATTTTGGAATTGAAATATCTTCATAATGAAAGATGTAAAATGGGCAATAAGAAAAAAGTTTTTAAGATGTGACAAATTTATTGGAAAAGAAGGTGATATTATTGCGACTATTTTGCTTCTCAACAAGAACGTGATGATGAGCGGGAAAATATTGAAATATATCTATAGATCTGTTTTTTGTTAATTAATATATGGCAGGGTATATTTTTTTATTAACAAAATATATGAAAAGGGTGGGGTACTTGATGTCTCAGCTGCTCATTCCTACCAAAAAAACTTAAAAGTTTGAAGTGGCCCCCCCCCCCGAGAACATGCAGCCAAGCAGCCAACCTAGCACTCTTTACGCAAGGAATCAAATTTGATGTCATCATTCATACTAAATTAATACATTTGGTACAACCTTTTTTTCACTTCCAGACCTGAAGGGCCAAGTGAACTTTTCTCATCACTTGGTGTCTGTCGTCCAGCATCTGTTGTCAGACATCCGTAAACTTTTACAAAAATCTTCTCCTCTGAAACTACTGTGCCAAATTTAACCAAACTTGGCCATAATTATCATTGGGATATATATATATCTTGTTTAAAGAATGTGTCCGACCAACCAAGTTGGCCGCCATGGCTAAAAAATAGAACATGGGGGTTAAATGTAGATTTTGGCTTACATGTATCTCTGAAACAAAAGCCTTAAGAGCAAATCTGACATGTGATAAAATTGTTTATTGGGTCAAGATCTGTATCTTCCTTGGAATTTTCAGACAGATCTGACAACCCTTTGTTGGGTTGCTGCCCCCAAATATGTAATTTAAGAAAATTTTGCATTTTTTGGTTATTTTTTTTTTAATAATATTATATTAGAGATAAATTGTAAACCGCAATTATGTTCAGAAAAGTAACTTTAAGTAAGACCTACAAATAAGTCATCATGACCAAAATTTTCAGTTGACCCCTTTAGGAGTTATTGCCCTTTATAGTCAATTTTTAACCATTTTTCAAAAATCTTCTCCTCTGAAACTACTGGGCCAAATTAAAAAAAAAACTGAGCCACAATCATATTTGGGTTATCTAGTTTAAAAAATGTGTCTGATGACCTGGCCAACCAACCATGATGGCGGCCATGGATAAAGAAAGAACATAGGGATAAAATGTAGATTTTGGCTTATATCTCTGAAACCAACGTATTTAGAACATATCTGACAAGGTGTGATTGTTTATTAGGTCAAGAGCTATTTTCAGACAAATTGGACAACCTGTTGTTGGGTTGCTGTTCCTGAATAAGTAGTTTTAAGGAAATTTTGCAGTGTTTGGTTATTTTTTTAAATAATATTATAGATAGAGATAAACTTTAAAAAGCAATAATGTTCAGCAAAATAAGATCTACAAATAAGTTAACCTGACCAAAATTCTAAGTTGACCCCTTAATGAGTTATTGCCCTTTATAGTCAATTTTTAACCATTTGTTTAAATTTTAGTTACATGTATCTCTTTAAAAAATCTTCTCCTCTGAATCTACTTAGACAAATTTAACATAACTGGGCCACAATCATCATTTGAATATCTAGTTTGAAAAATGCCAACATGGCTAAAAATAGAACATAGTTGTAAAATGCAGCTTTTGCTAATATCTCTGAAATCAAAGCATTTAGAGCAAATCTGACAGTAATAAAATTGTTCATTAAAACAAGACTTAACTGCCCTGAAAATTTAGACAAATCAGGCAACCTATTGTTGGGTTGCTACCCCTGAATTGGTAATTTTATGAAATTTTTTGCAGTTTTTGGTTATTATCTTCAACATTATCTTAGATAGAGATAAACTGTAAACAGCAATTATGTATAGCAAAGTAAGATCTACATGATCTACAAATAAGTCAACTTTACCAAAACAGTCAATTGACCCCTTAAGGAGTTATTGCTCTTTATAGTATATTTTTAACAATTTTTGTAAATTATGTAAATTTTTGTAAACTTTTACAAAATGTTTTCTCTTTGAAACTTCTGAGACAATTTAGTCCTAGATAGAGAAAATTGTAAACAACAAGAATGTTCAGTAAAGTAAGATTGACAAACACATCATCATCACCAAAACACAATTTTATCATGAATTCTATTCTTGTCTTTAATTTATTGTCCTTTGTTTAATATGCTGCTTGCAAATAGACCAAGGTGAGTGACACAGGCTCTTTAGAGCCTCTAGTCTAAATTTGAGTTTTAATTCAGTGTTGCAATACTTTTTTCCATGTGTATACTTTTGTATATAACAATAATATTTAGTTTGCTTTTAAACTTCATTTAACTTTTGATCTTTATTTTTTAGATTTCCTGTCGTTTGTTTGTGACAGTTGTACAAAAACCTTCTGGTAAGTTTTTATTTTTATTTATTTTTTGTAATTCTATACATAAATATAGCTTGTTATTTCAATCTGAAAAAAAGTGCTATAAAATAAACTATGATGTGTATTATATATAGATATAAGAAGATGTGGTACAAGTGCCAATGAGACATCCAAGTCACAATTTATAAAAGTAAACCATTATAGGTCAAAGACTTGAAAATAGGGTGTTCAACACAGAGCCTGGGCTCACACCAAACAGCAAGCTATAAAGGGTCACCCCAATTTTTGCTCTTATGCCGGCAATGAAAAAACAAACCAGCTTGATGTGAAAACATATTAATTTTCACTTCAACTTTGTCGTTAAATTCCATAATAAACACAACACATTCATTTGAATAATAATAAGATATTTTTGTAGTTATTTTATTTTTGATCAGAAAGCAAATTTCATGGAATACATTTGTTTTGGTTTAAACCAAAAAATATATGCTCCAGGCCAATTCACTGAAATAAATATTCAATATACATGTCATAGAGGTTACTGGTGGGATAATTAATTAAACGATCTCAGATTTATACAATTTTAAGGAAAGAATGTCATTTGAAAGGATTTGATTGGTGAATAAACAGAACCAAGTCAATCTCAAACATATCATAAAAGTTCTTTTTATAGTTTATGAGTGACTTGGTCCAGTTTATATAAACAAATGTACCAATGCATTCCTTTAGAAAGGCTTTAAATCTTGTAATTAATAACTTGATATATTTGTTTATAAAATATACACACATTGTTATTTTCAGTTTAGAACACAAGTTTCCTGATAAACATTCCTGTAGTTTAGTAAGTATAGAATTGTCCTTAAAAATTGTAAATGACGCGCTACACTGTACGGCGTAGATACGGTTTATGATGGTGAAAGTTCCTCCATTGTTCAATTTTCATCCATGGAGATCCCTGAATGTATACATGTATGTATTGGATCAATATTAAGTCATTAGTTGAGTGTCTGTGTTTTTTGTGCGAGATAATCCTGCACCCAGAGGTGCATGGTCCTCAGCTGGCCTCTAAATAAAGTTGTGTACTAGTTCAGCGAAAATGGAAGCACGCTTAACTCTGAAACATATAAATGAACTAAAATTAAAAACCATACAAGACTAACAAAGGCCAGAGGCTCCTATCTTGGGACAGGCGCAAAAATGCAGCGGGTTAAAAAAAAAATTGTGAGATCTCCACCCTCCCCCTATACCTCTAGCTAATGTAGAATAATAACAGAAACCAAAAAAGTACACACAGTAAAAGCAAAATGATTTGGTTACATAAATTATCAAAGGATTGCTTAAAGTAACTGACATGCCAGCTCCAGACCTCAATCAAACAGATTATATGTATAAACATCATCACCTGACCAAGAAATTATTAAGGTGTTTTTATTGATGCAAATAATACGAATGGGGGAGTCTCGCAAAGATTAACAATTTCAACATTCTGATATCAGGTACATATATCTGTTCACAGATTTTCCTTCAATTGGCATGAATAATCAAGAATTTGTGTCCATTCTTAAAAATTGCCTTAATTTGTGAATTTACTGTATCAACATTTCAAGTTTGGAAGACTACCAGTATATATTATCAGTAATGAATGATGTTGTCTTGTATCACATTTTGTGTCATATTTTTTTCAGGAATTTGTGACATCAACAAATCAGAAATATGAAGGTGTCAGAAGTTATGATTGTGTTTATGATAACTGTGATAAAAGGGAGCTTATGCCAGTTGTTTGTGAGAAATGTCATCTCAATTTCTGTTTAAGGTATGTTTGTATTTATGTATAAAGAAAAATGCAGTAAAAACTTTTACTGTGGATTCATTTATTTTCGTGGTTACCAATTTTTGTGGATATTTAATTTAATTTTTCGTAGTTTTGGCAAAGTCTGCATATATTACTTTGAAAAAAAACTGTAATTCATTAAATGTTTAAATTTGTGGTTCCCCTGTATGAAAATAGGAATCACAGTGAGACAGTTACCCAACAACATGTGCTAAGAAAAAAAGGTCAAGAGGTAATTTTACTGCCTTTAATGAACATCTTTGTCTCAGAGTCTGAATAAGATGACAAATTCAAAGGAGTCAACTGAAGATAGCAAAACTACAACCAAATTAAATTTTTAATACATAATATTACAAAAGATGCATTTGTCTCAGTTTCTGGCTTTAATAAGTATGTAGAAGGGTTTTTAAACTAAACTGTTTCTATTTTTACGAAAATTCCTCCTTTGCCTTATTAAATGGCTGATCAATCAATATAAGTATATGCATTGAGAAGATATACACAATACTGTGGTTTCACTTATAGTCCTCGGTATCAATTTTAGTGGATCGGAGAAAACTAGCATATTCGTGGATATTTGATTTCATGGTTTTGACAATCTCTGTATACCAAGCCTATTGAAAATATGATATTTCGTTAAACATTTGAATTCATGGTTCATCTGTACCCTCGAAACCCATGAACATTGGCATCCAACAAATAATAATAAATCTACAGTAGTTGGGTTTATGTTACAGTAATATGACAATTCAAAAATATGTGCATTAACTCCTCAATATTATTGTAGCCACAGACATCCCCAGGAACACAATTGTACAAAGTTAGAAGTAAAAGAAGACAAATGTCAAACAGCTTTGCATGTACAGAAAATTCTTGGTATATGGATCAAAATGACAATAAGTATTATATACTCTTTTCAGCATCATGATCAGGAACACAGAAAAAATAGGAATGAATGAAGAAATTTTATATTAAATCAAATGGAAGCGATGAGAATGGGTGATAATATCACTGGGCTTATCTGGACAAAACTTTTCCACAATTGTTCATATGGAAGTAAAATTCTCTGGTCAAACATTTTGCTTAATGTGACTTACCTTTGATTTACGTGAGCTTGACCTTAGGGTTTTTCGGTTTCAACATCTGAATTTTTTTTTTAAATATTTTGATAAAAATAAAAAATATTTGACCACTTTCAAGAATAATGGTAAAATCCAGTACATGTATATAAAGTTTACTTTTACTGCTTAAAGAATGACACATAAAAATAAGATATTCACACTAGTTAGTATGCATAGGGTCATTGTGTGATTATGAGAAATGAGAATACATTTATATTTGATTAGTTTTTTTCCAGAGTCAAAACCATCAAAGCAAGATGGTAAAAAACCAAAGAAAGCAAGTAAAACTGCTGCTAAAGTAGCTCTGATGAAAATGAAAATAAAAGCTACTGGAGAGAAGGGCACTCCAGAAACAGAAAAAGTTTATATGCTGATATATCTACCTAAAACATTGTCACTTGCTGCCAAACCTATGTACTTTTCAAAGGTACCTCCTTAAATTGTATTTTTATTGTTATCCAAGTTTCATATAGGCTCTTCAGAAATTTTATTTACTGTATTACAATATTTACGTACCAACCTTATTCAGACTTGAGGTTACACATAAAAAACTAAAGCATGTCTTGTTACAATAATAGTTTGGGGCATGTCCCCTTCAAATCACAGTTATTGGTCTCTACCCAAAATGTTAGTTCATTCTCAAACGCCTCAAATTCTACATGTTGAGCTTTGTAATTCATACATTTTATATTTCAAGTCATTCTATTTATACAGTTGTTAAAAGTCCAATGGTTCTCTTGGAACTCAGCATAAATAAAGTAATTCCAAAATGCCTAATATATTTTTTCTTCCAAAGTCATTGCCAATGTTAGATTAGTTAAGTTATGGTGTTTAATGTTTTTGACTTATAATAAAATGATAGAATATAATGTTTCAGACATGGAGTTTTGGTAGAATTATAGATTTTGTTGCCAGTTCTGTTCAGATGAAAAATGAAAATAACACAGGAAGTGAAAAGGTATTACAATAAACGCCACAGTTTGATGAAAGTCTATGTAATTAATGTTTACAACCAATGGGGGCATATTATTAAAATTTATAATGGGAGGCCTCAATTTCCAGGTGGTGTATGTACAGTGTAACTGCCAGCTGGCTGCTAGCTAGTAATTTAATATTTGGACAGGGTACTATAATTCTAAATTGTAAAAGTATGTTGAAGTCATGACACTTTAAAAAAATTAACAAAAATGAAAATACAGCCTGATTAATAAGTTAAATGATAATCACTGAAGGCTAGTGGTTTACAAAGAACTTCAAGTTTGTTTCTAGGAATAAAAAAGACCAAAATCAATTTCACTTTAAATGTTAGATGGAAATTTTGCTTCAGACCTAGTTTTGCCACACGCAGCTCAAGTATCTATATCCTACCTTAAAAGTTGCTAAGGAATATGTGAATCTTTCTATATAAATAAAAGGATGTGGTATGACTGCCAATGAGTTAAGAATGTACCCAACACTTTGACTAAAATTAATTTGGCTCGTTTAATTTTCATAAAATTTTGTCAAAGTATTTACTTTGACCCTTTAACAAAGATATAAAAATTTCAAAAAATTTGAAACAACGGTTTTGTCAGAAAAATTACACTGGTTATATAGCATTTTGACAAACACCAATTTTGATCATTGAGAAGCTTGATATTCCTTTACAACACAACGTAATTAAAACATTTAGCTGACTTTACAGAGTTATCTGTAGTGTTAGGTACCACCTTAACTATCCAGAAGAGTCCAAATGATGTAGATAAAAGCAACTATAGGTCAGTGTTCAGCCTTCAACAAGGAGCAAACCAATACTGCATTGTCAACAAAGGGCTCTATCATGACTTAATGTAGAAGAATTCAAATAGAAAACTGAATGGCCTGATGTATGTACAAAACAATTAAGGAAAAGCAAATATGATACATGCCAACCATTAAATTATAGGCTCCTGACTTGGTTCCGGCACAGAAAAAATGTTATGGGGTTAAACATGTGTGTAACCTTATTCATTTTAAGTAAAATATATCTTATAATTTCTATTTACAGAAATTAAGACTATTTAACCACGAGAACGGCCAACTATTACCTATGGAGAAAACATTAGACTCATTGTTAAGTGAGGAAGTTATATTTAGTGGATCATCAGTGGTACTAGAATATGTTACCACCGAATGTTGCCAGTTAGAGAATACAGAGGACTATAAAACATGATCCCATCACTTTTTTAGGACTGGAAATTTAGAAGCACAGGAGTACGTCGTACATGGTATTTTCTGAGTTTCATCTTCATGAAACAGAGAAAAGATGAAAAGATGAAAACAGAACTTATTGTCTAATTAAGTTGTAGACAGACCAATGTAGAATATGTCCGACCTAAAAAAACAAACTTTGATCTCATATTTGGGCATCACTATTTACACCTTGAAACATGTAGTGTTATCTTAAGAATAAAGTAAATTATTCAATGTTACAGATATTTATGTTTATTGATGGCACAAGAAATGCCTCCAAAATCCTTGAGGCATTGTGAATATTTGTGAAAATGATTGTGTTAAGACATTACAGATGAAACATACTTTCCTTCTGAATATCAGTCATACATTGTATATTTTTAAAAATGTGTGTTTTATAGTGTTTTTTAGGAAATTTGTTTTCCTTTGAAATCTAAAACTACATCAAAATGGCCAAGGTTCATGTAAATTCAATTGGGGCAGAGTAATCCTTTCTCATCTCTTGGCATCCTTCGTCTGTCTGCATCCTTTAACTTTTACTTAAATCTACTCTAAGACATCTGAGCCAATTTTACCAAACTTTATTTAGTTTACAAGGTATCCATAGAGAAAATCTGACAGGGCAAAAATGTTTAGAATATTGGATCTTCATACTTTCTTCCATTTAAAACTTTCAATCAATTGTTTTGATAAAGATTGCATCAAGACCCTATGGTACTGACTTGATATCTATATCTTTCAAGATATGGTAGGTTCATGTTTGTCTGGCAATGTTCTTCTGACCTTGACCTCATATTCATTGCTCATTGTAATATGTACATGTCTGTTTGGTATTGTTCATCTGACCATGACCTCATTTACAAGAAAATGTTTATGGACACCATCACAAGTCAGTTGAAGAGAAAGGATATGATCAAGTAGTCATAACACCAATCCTGTCCTCTTTTACAGAAGGTGACCTTGAATTTTTAAAGTGTCCCCCCTGGTTACCATGTATGTTTTAATGGAATAGCCCAGAGATCAACCTTGGTTTTTTGTGGAGTTTGTGTTGCTATGACTTTTCCTATGGTGTTTTTTTTTAAACTGTTTGTCTTTTTCTTTTTTTACCTCCATTCATTGAAGTATCTTGTTTTCAGTTTTAAATTATTTTTAAGAGTTCCCATTGAAAATTCATGGCATTTGCAAGTAGTATTGTTTGTATAACACTGTTAAGAAAGCCTCAACTTGTTTTTCACAGCTGACTTTCTTTACAATATCAATATGTGGCCATTGGTAAGAAAACAGAAACTTTATTAACATTTCTAATAAAACAAAAACCAATCTTACTGATATTTTATTGAACATTTCCAATAAATTGTACACCTTACAAAATAAATAGCTACAAAAAAAAAATCCACAACACTTTATATTACATATACAAAAATATAGACTAGAGCAAAAACCATCTATACTTAACATTCTATACTTAAAATATACAAAAGACTAGAACAGCAATAATCTAATGTTTTATCAAAAATGTTACCTTCTAAAACTAGGTCTCAACTATTCTAGCAATCATGTTTTACTTTAAATACTGTAATTTGGACATTTTGGGGGATATTATTTCAAAATTACAAAATCTAAAATAACTAAAACTTTTGATTTGACTTTCATTACATTTCTAGAATCACAATAAATAAAGCTATATTTTGGCTGGATTTCTTTCATTATAATTTTAAATTAATAATATTTAAAAAAAATCAATGTCATTACAACCAACATGACACATGTCGATTGTGTAAAAATCCTAAACTATAATGAAAGGAGTGTGAAATTGTTATCAAAAGTCTCAAACTACTTTCCTTTCAGATGTTTGAAATCTTTGGCAGAAAATTGAAAATATAATCTTGAGAAATAACATATATATTAGATTTTAAGATAATAAATACAGCCATCTTATTACTTATATCATGTGAATATTCCTGATATTGGTGACTTACATTGTCAAACTACTGATTTAAATAACATCTGTTTACATTTGGCAGATTTGTATAACAGAACCTATATAGGTATTGCAGTACCTATTTTATTTTACATCTGGTTACATTTGGCAGATTTGTATAATAGAACCTATATAGGTATTGCAGTACCTGTTTTATTTTAGTTCCTAGTTAATTTGGACTGTTCAATAAAAACACAAGTGGGACCCAGAGAGCAACTTTGAAATGTCCACCATTGATGGGTTTCAAGAAAAGTGAAATACCTTTATAGATGTTATCCTTTCCTGGGTACCACATTTGTTTAAATGGAAAAGCCTCTATGACAAATGAAACAAATATTCTGTTGTTGATTTTCCTCACAGGAAGTTGAACATACTGTATTGGCAGCATATGAAACACAACAAGCTTTTGAAGAGGGGGCAATACATGTATAGAATGCAAAGAGCTGTTTTTTCAAGTTTTTCCTTTTTATACAAACTAGTAAATATTAAAAGATATATTTGCAGGGAGGGATTTAATAGTTTAAAATATGAAATATAGAACTAATGAAAGGAAGATTCTTGACTTATTTACAAATATATCAGTCTAAATAAAGTACACTTAAAGCTACCCTGTATACTTAAAGCTAAATGCAACAAAAAAAATTGCAGTCATATAAAAAAACATGTTGAAGATCCTATCTTTCTGTTGAATAAAACTGGTCCCTAGATCATCATGATCAAAATTTAACTTCTCTAGGTAGCAATTAGTTATTTAAAAAGTCAACTGATTTAAGTTTTATCTTTTGGTGAAATATATATTATGTTACATACATTTTACAATAGATATATGTACGTAAGCCAGGAGCAAGAAAGAAGATACATGTATATCAATTATAACATTTTTTTTCCTTTCATATAAATTTGGAAAAGTTAAAGCTGAACATGTTTCACAGAAAATGTCATGGTTATTTGATCATCAATTTTTATGCAAAATAATTGGTCACAGAAGAGTCATTTTAAAAGAACTATGGGTAAAACTCCAACGTATACATTTCTTAAAAAAAAAAAAATCAAATTTTATAAATGCCCTGAATAAATAAACATTTAATTTGCAATTACAAGAAAAATGTATAAGATTCATTTAAAACAGACTTCATTTGTATACCATTAAACAATATACTGTGAAAATATTATTATTCGTTGGATATCAATTTTTCAAGGTTTTCGTGGGTTCAGGTGAATCACAAATTATTTTTTTCAAAGAATTACAAATTTTCTATCGGGTTGTATTTCAATAAAATAAGAAATCACCCATCAACAAAAAGGCAAATTTCCCTCAATTCACATAAAATTATTTCCCACGAAAATAATGAATCCACAGTATTTAACGTCTGTATATGAAGCATGTATATATATTGGCAATTGTTTGGTGGGATAAACTGGCAGGCGTAAGGCATGATATATATTCTAACAGTAAGTTTTACTATAAATATAAATGCCCTAATCAATTATTTTTAATGTTCACTTTGTTTAAATTGATATTTGTAATTCAAAATAATATCAATATTTTCCACAGATTTATAAATACACCAAAATTATAGAAATCTAGAGATATGTACATTTATTGATTTTAAGATACAAACAGCATTAGGAAAAATATAAATTCTGATTTTGAAATTAATTCTATAGTATAAAGCATGAATGTTTAAGGTTAAGAACTGAAAGCTCATTATAGGATAAACTGTGATGTACTTGTGAAATATTTTTATAAACTATGTTATTAAAAGACTTAAGTGGGTAAAATTTAATTAAGTAGTGAACTTCTAAAGTACACAGCAAAGCACATGAAACCAGTGGAAAGTTTCATAATTACCATGAATAAATAATAGTTGCACCATTTGTATAAACACAACTTTTCAAAGTTGTAAGAAATATATTATAAATATTATCTTATGATAATAATATATAAAAGAGTAGTTACCGGAAATTATGAAATTACTGTAAACCAACTTATTTTCGCAAGCTTTTTATTGTCGTGATTTTCATAAGTAGAAACATAACGCTAATTTAAATCGTCTTGAATATGTAAAGCTCGACTCTTTCCTTATTAAATTACATCAAACAATTTTAAGATTGCGAAATGGGATAGTAAGGACTAAATACAAAATAAAGTATCAACAAAATAACTTGGTTTACAGTATGTTAAGGTGGTACCCAACACATTGACTAAAATTAATTTGGCTTGTTTAATTTTCATAAAATTTTGAATATATATTTACTTTGACCATCTGACAAAAATATAAAAATTTCAAAACATTTGAACCAAGCATTTTATCAGAAAAAATACACTGGTTATATAGAAGTTTGACAACCACTAATTTTGATCATTGAGAAGCTTAATATTCCTTTTACAACACAAAGTAATTAAAACATTTAGCTGATTTTACAGAGTTATCTCCCTGTAGTGTTGGGTACCACCTTAAGACATGAAAATATACAATGATTGAAGTGTAATACACTACTTTCAAGTTGGTTCATTTATGTCACAATGTTTATATCATTATGTCACAATAAGAACCAACTGTTCAATGACATCATTTACACCAACTGACCTTGGGTCAACTGGTTTAACTTATTCATAAAATACAACTCTAGTTTGGTCTAAAATAAATATCAATAAAATATAAATTCTTGCAATATGCTCCCGTAATATAAACTCTTCAACTATGCTCCCCCTTTATATAAACTCTTTAAATAGCCCTTATTATATTAATTTTATGTGTAAAATCTAGACTAGTTAAAAGCAGACTAACAAATAACATCTAAACCAAATATAAATACATACATGTATTCACAGCCAACAAAACAAACATTTGATCACAGATAACGTGTGCATGTAGTATAAAAATATAATTACATTCCATACAAAATAATAGGAGACAAATAATTCTTTGTAAAAACTTAAGACAAAGCTTTGTGACAATTGTGAGGGAATCTGATAGCTATGATATCATTTTTAAAACATCCACCTCATTCATACAATTCAGGTGTTAAAAAAAAAAATTAAAAAAAATTGAGGCTATATATGTACGATCAAATTGTTGCCTTAAGCCCTTTGGCATTCAAATTGGTGGCTTGGGCCGTTTTCTTTCTACTTTTTGGTCAGATTGCTGACTCTTTGACACACTCCCATTTTCATTCCCAATTTGATTAAAACTTTGAATATACATTTATTACACTCTTATTACCGGTAATGATATTGCTTATGGAATTATAACTTACAGAGAAGGCTTTGCTTAGTTAAAAGAATTAATGCAATCATTTATAATTATTGCTGCATAAGGTATAAACTATCATACTACCTGGGACAGTAAAATATGCCATTTTTCTAATTTTAAAATAAATGATTACATTTAAAGTTATGCAGTACATTAACAATGTAAAATAAATGTTTTTGTTATCTAAAATATGAACTTTCATTCCATTCTGCAAATACATATATATGCATAACAAATTAAAACGTATTGAACGACACATGTTCTTCACTCTTAAATTACTAATTTATGGGAAAAGCATTGCAAGTACTGTAAACCAATTTTTTTTTCCAAGATACTTTATTTGACGTTTTAACCTTTTTAGTCCACTTCTTGGTTCATTATTTTCACGATTTCCTAATTTACTTTTTTAATAAGGAATGATCCAAGTTTTACATAATTGCAATGATTTATATTCATATAATTTTTCTACTTGTGAAATTCACCAAAATAATTTGTCGTACAGTATATAAATTTTTTAAAGTTAATACAATTATTATCAAAATAGGACTTGGTCTATAAAAATATTTTATTTAGAACTCCCATTTTGAGTTTCCTAAGCTCTACAGTAAAGTCAAAAATAAAGAGAGTGATATATAGCAAGTATGTGCACATCTTAAACAGTGAACCACTTTGACATTAAATGTAAAGTGCTTACTCACAAGTGCACAGACTTATAAAATTGGAGTTTATACCATGAATAGCTTCAAATATTTAAGTGACAAACTTACGCTTTCATTTAAAATACTATTTCCTAAAGATATTTTTGTAAAATAAAAAAGCAATAAAAATACCTTCTCATTCATGCAGTCATACAAAACTATCACACAAAACAATCACACATACATGTATGTGAATGAGCACTATGCTTAACATGAGTTAGTTTCACAAAGAAACTTACAACTAAGATTTATACTTAATTGTCAATGACTTACGATCAATCTTAGTCATAAATATTTTTTGTGAAATCGACTCCTGCTGTTTATCAGGAAATTTTAGAATGGTAAATATCTTACTTATAGCAAACAGTCCAATGCACAAGGCCATAAAAAGTTAACTTTCATATCTATGGCACAAATTAAAACTACAAACAAAACCTAACACAAAAATAACCTGATATACGCTACATTGTATATGATATGAGACAAAGATGAACACAATTTTCTTGGCAACAAATATAACTTATAAATAAAGATTCTATAATTTTGGTTTTAAGCTCAACTAAGCTGCATCACACTGGTAAAATGTCAGGCACTAATGTCTAGGAATATTAAAAAAGAAATGACATTCTTCTCCTGCATATTTTTACAATATCAATCCTCAGCACTTTTAAAAGTCTCATAACAAATACTGATAACAATGTATCTTATGCACCATAAAATCATCACTTTGATCTTATGAATAGATAGTAATGACCTCATGTCCACTTCCTCGGACCATTAGTACTCGGTCAATTCCTTCGGTCAGTACCTCTAAAAACTCCATATCTAATGAATGGTTAAGGTTTAATAATTCACATTTAATAGGTATAACTAAGAGGAGACAGTGTTATGAAACTTCATTATTAAGAAAGAAGTGATAAATAATATTAGTCTTCTGGGGAAAAAAATACATCAAAAAACAATATTAGTAATCTGTGATAATGAAATGTGTGAAAAAATTTGGCACTTTTAACGATATTTTCTGTTATTGAAGGGAGAATTGATGTTCCCTGCAAACAATGGCTTCAAGAACTGTTACTGAAAAATTGAGTGAAATTGTATATTCCTATATTAAACGATATTAAAGACAACAACACCCATCAATTACTGCATGGTGATTAATTTATTATGGTCAACATGTTTCGCCAACAAGCGTGGCGTCTTCAGGACAATTACAATATTGAAAAATTACATTGAAGTGCAGATTCTGCGGTTGTGCAGTTCACAGAATTTAAAGTCATAATGAACGTAGTCTTGAGGACGTTATTGTTTACAAAATGAAAGTGAAAGTATAAACAGTATAAATAGAAATTAAAAATGTAAAATAAAAAGTTATAAATAGAATGTTAGTTTTTATCTTGTCTTGTAGCAATGAATTGTGAAATTATTTTCTATTCCATTCATTTCAATGTTCGGATATTCTCCTGGGATATGTCTATACCCTTCAAGGCCTTCATAGCTAGAATATACTGATAACTGCAAGGCTGTTTCTAACGTGGTTACTGTATAAATGAATTCCTGTTCAGGTGGTGTGGTTATTTCTTCTGGTTGTGATTCTTCTTCCTCCTCGTCCCTACTGATGTATAAATCTGCTGCAAGATCTATAGTATTATTGTCGAGATCTGATTTAGCTATAACTCGGAAAGTAGGTGTTTTTTTCCAATCAATTTTCTTAGTAGCCTCCATTGGTGGTATCCACGGCTTGATTTTTTCAGCTAATTCTTGTGGTGTTTTGTCCTCTACTATAAGTCCCTTTGAATTGAATATATTGTGATCTGTTTTCATATGCCATGTGCCGAGTCCCTCCTAATAAAGGACTTGTTGCACCAGGAACATGAAAAATTGGTTACTGTCGGTCTGTGGTATGTGTTAAAATGTCTTTGTTAAACTGCTCACATTCTTGTAGTTCTTTTGGCATCGGGTACAGTTTAAAGAAAGCGGTTCTTGTGGTTTACGTGGAGTTGTTTTCATAATTGCCATTATCTTCTTATGTTGAGTCCCCACGGCGATTGCGTACTCAAGTAGTGAATATATGCTTCTTCTGTGCGTAGTCGTATATTGACGTTGGCAACGGTGGTTTTGATGCCTGTTATTGTTACGTGGTTGGTATTGTGACCTTCTGCAATAAAATGCTTGAAACGGGTTTATGTTCGTTCTTTATTTTTGATGTCATTCATGTGCCTTTAAAATCTTTCACAAATGGTGTTCTCTGTTTGACCTATATATTGTTTGTTGCATTTTTTGCATTTGATCATATATATATTTAGCATGTGATCGGTTCTGTGATTTTAGTTGTTTTTCCGTTTGAGTGGCTTTTTATTTCTGTTGAATGGGTCATCTTTGTGCAGATATGGCAATTCCGGCCGCACGGCCGGTTTCCTAGGGTTAAGCGGTTTTATGTCTGTGTTCACTAAAAATTGGCGTAGGCTGGTGGTTTTACGTGTGGTTACATCAAATTTCATACGGGACATATGGTATGTTTCAGGTGATCTTTCTAAGATGCCTTTCCGTTGGTTGATAATTTTTCTTATTGTAGGGTTGTATGGGTGGTGGGTGATAGTGAATTGTACATTTCCTTCTGTGGTTCCAATTCTTGGTGTGAAGAGTTCATTCCGATCTTTTTCGTTTGCATTTTTGATAGCCTTTTCTATGATATTTGGGTGGTAGTCTCTTTTTATAAAGTTTTCTTTCATCTTTTGTGTGTGTAATTGGTAATCATCTATTGTGCTGCATATGCGTCTGATCCTTATGGCTTGACTGTAGGGTATACTGTTTTTTTGGTGTAGCGGATGACAAGACTTGTAGTGTAGGTACAGATTTGCATCGGTGGGTTTTTGTACAATGTGGTTGTAAGATTTCCTTCTTTGTCTATTATAACTCTTGTGTCTAAGAATGGTATCGATGTTTCGCTTATTTCGAAAGTAAATTTAATCGAGTGGTGAAAATCGTTGAGGTCCGACATGAAGGCATCCAATGCCTCACGATTGTGGGGCCAAATCATAAAGATGTCGTCGATATATCGATACCACACAACTGGTTTGTGTGTTGAGAAAATTTCGTTCTAATTTGTCCATAAATATTATAGCATACTCAGGTGCCATTTTTGTGCCCATGCTAGTCCCGCGTTTTTGTAAATAGTAATTGTTCTCAAATCGGAAGCAGTTGCAGGTCAGTATAAAATGTATCCATCTTAAGACCATCCAGGTGGGTATTGTTTGTTCCTCTCTTGTGTCTAGCATCTCTTTGGTGGCGATATTCCTATATTAAGTATTATTTGTTGACCCACAGACAAGTCAAGCCTTTATGTAGTTTTGATAGCATATTGCAAATGTTGAAATAAACTTGGAACATGTTAATCGTGCAACACATGAAAATTAATAAACCATGACTGAAAGTGCAGGAACAAATAATCTCCATGGAAATAAGAAATGAAAAAGCTGCAAAGCCTAATACATCTTTTTACCAAATATCATTGACCTACCATTAGTGGCTCATCTTAAACTGCACTTATCACAAACTTAAACATGTTAACTTTCAAACTTTCACATGTAAACTATGCAAAATTTTCAATTATCTCCATCCAAATAAGATGTGCAAAAGTAAATGCAACTGCATACCAAATATCATTGACCTACCACTAGTGGTTCCACTTTAACAGACCTAATCACAAACTTTAACACATAAACTATGCATATTTCCAAGGCCAATAGACCAAGACTGATATGGCAAGGTCTCATTCGTGAGACGACAAAAAGGATACAGTTAAGTTCTCCTGCCTGTGATTTAGGAGGAGCTGGGAGATTCAATATGACTAACTGTGCCTCATGAGATTTCTCTATAATTACTTCATTCAATCTAACAGCTGTGTGCATTCTTCTTACATTTTTTTTATCCCTGAAAGTAAAAAAGTAAAATGCAAATTTTTGTCAACAAATTGTCGGAATTGTACTTATAAAGCTTTATAAAGCTACTTTTAAAAATGATAATCAACCTTGTGCTGATTTGAAAAAATCTCTGTGTTTACTTATTTTCATGGATTAATGAAAACTGGAATTTAAGTGGATATTTGATTTTGTGGTTTTGGAAAAGTCTGGATTGATTCTTTTAGATAATTTGTAATTCGTCGAACATGAGATTTCCTGGTTCCCGGGTAATTATATATACATGAAAATTGGTATCCAATGAATAACCATGAATCTAAAGTGGATTGGGCTGTTGTTTCAGTGTTTTGCTGTATTTTACAAGCTATAGATAATGTTTAATATTCTGCATACAAGTTTGGTTGTTGCCATATTAGACTTTAATGTCTTTTGTGATGAGGTTGTGTGTCTGTTTGTAGGTAATTTTTGGCAATGACTAAAACTTGAATTTTAGCAAGTAAAATAATTGAGGTTATTAATTTAGTGTATATTGATAATATTAAAAAAAAGCCGATGCTACAACTCTTCAACAGAGACAAAATTACAAAGAAGGTTAGCAACTATAGGTCACTGTACAGCCTCTAACAATGAGCAAAACCCATACTACATGTTTTTACATAGCAAGCTATAAAAGGTGATTTTTCAGGATGTTTGATTGAGTGGTAATTCCTTTTGTAACATTGACAATGGACCTTTTTTCTGAAATAAATGTAGAAAAAATATGGAACCTGTAAAATTTTCAGTTTTTATTTCACTTGGAAATCATGGTTATTCATCATATATCATAACATCATTATAAGAATGATCTGTTGTCTTTTAGTTTTAAAACTTGCTTTAAATGATGGTGTGAACGTGTGTTTGAGATTATTATATATATGTACTTACGGTTTAATATTTAGCAGATCATTATTACCAGGATCGGTTGGTGTTGTGGTTTTAGAGTTGGCTTTAGATGATGGCGTGAATGTGAATTGGTTTTTATCTATAGAATCTGTTGAACTCTCAGATGGACCATCTTCATGTACTGTTTCTAGTTTCACTTTTAAATTGGAAGGGGTCTTCATTGAGGAAAAATCTAAGAGAGTTGATGGCTGGGGAAAAAAATGATATGATAATAATCAAAACGACAAAGAATATGTATGCATGAAGTTATAAATTATAATTTTTAGCATTGAGTGTTGCCTTTTTAAATAAATCTCTTTCTTCAATGACTTTTTTCAATTTTGCATATTTCTTAATCTTATTTCAAGCCTTGCTTAACTTTTGACATTCGGCATCTAACTTTTTGATAATATTTCTACAAGGAGTGTTATTAGTCAGATTTTTTTTTACAATCTATGTGGCCATCATTTTGTGATATAATCTAGAAATTATGTACAAGACTTACCTCTAGACTACCTGACCTTGACCCTCTCCTAATGACCTTTAACATCTCTGACCTTTGCTCCATCATCAATGTTCTCTCATAAGTATAGGCTGATATATCATTGTTACTCTGTATAAGGAGAAAGACATTTATAATTGTCCTATTAGCGATGATTTTGTGTTTAAGGAGGTAAATAGCTCTACAGGGAGATAACTCTGTAAAAATCAGCTGAACGTTTGAATCATGTTCTATTGTTAAGGAATATTAAACTTCTCAAAGATCAAAATTGATGCTGGTCAAATTTTTCCAATTAAGTGGATGTTTATAGTTTTTGAAATATTTAAATTATTTTCAAAGGATCAAAGTAAATATTTTGTCAACACTTTGTAAAAAATCAAACGAGCCAAATTAATTTAAGTCAAGGTGTTTGGTTCCACCTTAATTAACTAAGAAATTTCTGAAAGCATTTTACTGTTGAACAATGGAAAGCAATGCACAATTCATCATTGGGAATTTTTGATAATGATCCATACAAATGATGCTATCAAAATTAAAAGCATGAGTCTCATTTTTGTGAAACTTATTCAGTTGCATTTTCCTCTTTTTTAAAAACCATCAAAACAATTTCTTAATTCAGTATTGTTTTTTATCAATTTAAGTTTGTGAAAAACAAAAGGTGTCTACATAAAGAAGAAAACCATGCATGCCCCATCTACTGTAAAACTGAAGAATATATTTGGCCATCTAAATCATCATCCAGTACTTAATCTTTTTAGATACACAAATCTACAGATTTATCATGTTTTTTTACTATGATGAGTTTATTTACAACCACTGGATCAATGCCACTGCTGGTGGAGTTTTCATTCCCTGAGGCAATCACTTGCCCAGTAGTCAGCACTTCTGTGTTGACATGAATTATCATTGATATGGTCATAAATATGAATTAACTGTTTACAAAGCTTTGAATTTTTCTACCTCAGAAATAGATTACCGTAGCTGTATTTGGCAAAACTTTTAGGAATTTTTGGTCATCAATGCTTTTTAGCTTCATATCTTGTTTGCCCTTTTTAATGTTTTTTATTTGAGCATCACTGAAGTGTCTTATGTAGACGGAAACAGTCTTCTGGCGCATACAAAAATTCAAGCCTGTTATCTATGATGAGTTTATTTACTTACCATTTCAACAACTTCTACTTCAGCGTTAATTCTTAATTGATACATAAATGTTTCTAAATCTTTCTTCATCTGCACTGTATTATCCTCAAGTTCTTGTAAAGGTTAAGGTCATATAATCACCATTCTTTTATGATAACTTAATATTATCATCACATATAATCACCATTCTTTTATGATAACTTAATATTATCACCACATATAATCACCATTCTTTTATAAATAAATTTGGTGTTTTTACTGTCTTCTGATTGGTTAAAACTATTAGTTTTATTTTCAATGTTGTCAATTTTGATGGCGACACGCCCACTCTGACGTTGAGTATTCATACGCCAACATGTGGGTACGCTTGTTATTGTTAATATAAATAATATAAAAAGTTCTTTGAGTCTTATTTTTGATAGAAATTTATTTATAATGAATGGCAATGATTTATTTTGATTTTATTGAACCATAAAACTAATTTTTGACTCTTCACATTTTACATAATCCGCTTCGCGGATTATTCAATGTGAAGAGTCAAAAATTAGTTTTATGGTTCAATAAAATCAAAATAAATAATAGCCATTCATTAAATGATAACTTAATATTATCATCACATATAATCAAAATCATTTAATCTTTCATTTCTAAAGTTTTAAGATATACCACACAACTTGTCAGATTTATATTGATAACTCATAGTGTGATAATACTTTAAATCTTGAGACTTTTTTTTCTGGCTTGTTGAAAATGAATAGCATTGCCTTAAATTTGAAGAGTGAACTTTATTCAAAGTTATGTAAAAGAGCTGTAAAGCTTGTCTCATTCAACATGTATTACTATATTGATAGATTATATAAAAAAGAAGATGTGGTATGATTGCCAATGAGACAAACATTAACAACTATAGGTCACCGTACGGCCTTCACTAATGAGCAAAGCCATACCGCATAGTCAGCTATAAAAGGCCCTGATAAGACAATGTAAAACAATTCAAACCAGAAAACTAAATTATTCAGCAAAATTCTAACAATGTTTTTGTTAATCTTTCAGGTCTTAAAATCTCAAATCCTTCAGAACTGTTTGATGAAAAAAATACATATTTTATTTCAACTTATACTTTCTTTCCTGTATTGCATGTTATGAGTATGTATCTAGGAAGAAAATCAATTTTGCAGTTTTAGAAAAAAATCAATTAAATAAATTGGTACTTTATATAATGTGAACCCATTTATTTCCCTTCGTTAAATGGCCAATAAAACTATCAATTAATCCATTTTCATCTCTGAAACAGTCATCACAAGTTATCATAAAGGATACGAGCTATAGTAAATATTCTTAGTTTACAGTTTTTAAATGTTCTGTGTTGCTTCAATAAAAATGGCAGTAACATCAGCATGCCTCCATCATGGACAATCCACCAAATATCTACGGTACCAGATAACTTCTCTCCATGATCAGGGAACTGATTAATTCCCTTTACTGCTAACAGCGCCATCTGTCCAGCATTGATATTCTTTATGGCATCTGAAATCAAATGTTTAAATTACCTGAAGATATCTATTGGTATAATACGACTAAAGTTGAAAATATGTATATTTTGTATTAAGAAGAAAAAAACACCAAGTAAAGCTTAAGCATGTTTGTATAACTGTCATAGTTTATTTGTAGGTGTCACGGTCTGTCTGCTATTGTTTTTGTCCTCTGTTGAACTTCAATAAGTTCAAGAAGGGACTCAAAGCATGACTTTCCTTAGAAATGCTTAAATCCAAAACTTGATAGACAAGAATGTATAAATGCTTGAATACTTGTGGAAACAAATGTACAAAAGGAACCCTTAGAGAACAGACACATCTAAGCTTTGAGCCTTTTTTTTTGCCCTCGCTACTAGATGAAGTGGGGCATTTGTGCTACCCTTGAATGTACATCTTTTCATCTCTCCATAAAAGTATTTTCACATATTAAAAGCAAGCTTCAGTATGGGGCATTCAAATCCTCAGACAAATACATCTTCTATCTAATTATAACCTGTAGTATTGGATTGCTGTCTCAATGACATTAACCCCATAACTTATTCTATTAATCTTTAAGAATTGCCTACCTATAAACACTTTGTGACTTCTCTCTTCTCCACTGTGTCTCCAACCATAGGGCCACCCTATCATAACTGTATTATGACGTAAGCCACCTAACCCAGCATTCTGTATTCTTTAAATAGTAACCAAATGAAATGATGTGGAGCAGTAACACAAGTTAATCAAATACTATATATTAAGAGAATTTTTTGCGATGTTTTCTGTATTGTGGAGTTAGTGATTGGATAGGTTTTGCGAAAAAAACACACACTTGCATTAAAATTTTGATTTGATCTCACATGTTTGTTAAATGTACAACAATCGCAATAATAAAGAAAGATTATTATCTGACACAAAATGTCTGTTGTTAATCCATACTAATTCTACATAGCAACCAAGAAGTTGAAATTAACTACTTACTGGCCTAAAAAAGAATTATTATTAACTTGAAATAAAAATCCTGTTCTCTACCATTAGTATTTCTTACACTTCATGTCAAAACGTCAGATTTTGATTGGTTAATACAAGGGAGATAATTTACTTAATTAAATGGCTATAACTCTGCCATGTCTCATAGATCTAAGACAGCTTTACAGATATATAAACTTACAAATGGCAAAGTCCGTCTGTGACATCTTTAGCAATAACAACATCAGCAAATCCTTTAATACCAGTTGTTTCTATCAATTTATTTAAAGACTGAAAAGACAACAAAGGAAAAATAAACAAATCAGAAAAGGACACATAAATAGATTATACTCAATGGATTTTAAGTTCAAGTGGCTTAGCTGAGCTATTATGATTAATTTATTGTTGTCAAGATACCAATCTTTATACTCACATAATAAACTTTTAGGCCAATATAAGTAAATATATTTTTGACAGCATATATCAGGTTTATACATTTGTAAGATTTTTGCTAAGGTTGCACAACACTTACTAATAACATGAGTGCACACGCTGAAATGTCTCGCCTTCTTTACTAATCATAGATATTGTGTTGATAGACCTAAATATAAAGCTTTATTGCAACTGTCACATTAACCAAGAAACATAACATTGATCAATATACCATGAAAATGAGGTCAAGGTCAGATGAACCATGCCAGGCAGACATGTACAGCTAACAATTTTCAATACAACAAATATAGTTGACTTATTGCTTATAAATTAAAAAAAAACAGACTCAAACACTTCACACTTAGCAATGGACCGTTAAAATGAGGTCAAGGTCAAACAAAACCTGCTTTACAGACATATAGATCATAAAATATTTCCATACACCAAATATAGTTGACCTAATGCATAAAGTATTAGAAAAATAGACCAAAACTCAAAAACTTAACTTTTACCACTGAACCATGAAAATGAGGTCAAGGTCAGATGACACCTGTCAGCTAGACATGTACACCTTACAATCATTCTATACACCAAATATAGAAGACCTATTGCATATAGTATAAGAAAAACAGACCAAAACACAAAAACTTAACTATAACCACTGAACCATGAAAATGAGGTCAAGGTCAGATGACACCTGCCAGTTAGACATGTACACCTTACAGTCCTTCCATACACCGAATGTACTAGACCTATTGCTTATAGTATCCCAGATATGGACTTGACCACCAAAACTTAACCTTGTACAATGATCCATGAAATGAGGTCGAGGTCAAGTGAAAACTGTCTGACGGGCATGAGGACCTTGCAGGGTACGCACATACCAAATATAGTTATCCAATTACATATAATAAGAGAGAATTTTTTTTCAAGTAGTCACTGAACCATGAAAATGAGGTCGAGGACATTGGACATGTGACTGACGGAAAGTTCGTCACATGAGGCATTTATATACAAAGTATGAAGCATCCAGGTCTTCTATCTTCTAAAATATAAAGCTTTTAAGAAGTAAGCTAACGCCACCGCCGCCGGGTCACTATCCCTATGTTGAGCTTTCTGCAACAAAAGTTGCAGGCTCGACAATAAAATGAAACTTAACATCGAATTTTGGAAATATATGCCCACCAAATCTTGTGGTTTGCAATATTTTAGCTACAAAAAGTAAAATACCCAAAATACCAAACTCTATGGAAAATTAAAACTGAAAAGACAAATGGCAAAATCAAAAGCTCAAACATATCTGGACAAACGGAAAACAGTTGTAATATTCCTGACTTTGTACAGGAATTTTCTTTTGTAGAAAATGGTTGATTGAACCTGGTTTTACAGCTAGCTAAACCTCTCATTTATATGACATTTGCATAAAATTCCATTATATTGACAACAATGTGTTATATATATCATACCTGTTTAGCTGCTTGTGCATCAGCATACTTTTCACTGAATTCACCGGGTAACACTGAAGTAAGTAAAGTTAGTCCTTTACCTGAAATAGAAAGGCAGTCGTAAACAAATAAAAGTGATGGAACCAACATTCAAACTTGATCTCTATATTGTGGTACTAAGCATTGAGTTTATAACATTTGGTTGAGGCAAACTTAAGTAAGAGAATGGCAACGACAAATTTATGTAAAGGGGCATAACTCTATAACGATAAAAGCAACTTCACCAAAATCAAAACTTGATCTGTATTTAGTGGTAATAAACTTTGTGCATAAGTTTCATAACATTAGGTTCAAGCAAACTTAAGTTAGAGAAGAGAAACCAACCGTTGTTTGTCTATTGTGCTGTCTGTACATACGGATGCCGTACGTACAGATGGAAAGGGTAAAACTTAATGTCCACTATTGCACTGTAAACACAATAAGGAATATTGCGGTGTCAAAATGTGTAGGAAATATCCTGCTAACAATAGACAGACTCTTGCAATCACATACGGTTTATTATTTTAAATTGCATTTTATTTTCAAGGTTGTCCCTTTTGATATGTTGCAATCTGCAATCTTTAACAAATGTACCATAAAAACACTGTTTGTTACTCACCAGCTTTTAACTGACTGGCAAAGTTCACCATTTTGGGATATTTTGGTGTAAGAGCTGAATCCATTTTCATCAAAACTAATAACTGTGGTCTGAAACAAACAAAAAATGGAGTATGCAAATACCGTATAGCGGGTTATTCTTGAGGGGTGTTTATTTTCGCTTATTTTGGCAGATAAATGAAAATCGCGAAAAATAAATTCCGCGAAATTTTATGCATACGTTCGGTTCTTTCTCAAAACTAAAGTGAAAACGATAATTTTTATCCGGTCCGCAGGTCAATAACGGAATATCTTAGTTTAGCTGGCAGTCTCTCAGGTATGTATACCCTTATTATATTAAATAGTGTCAAATAATTTAAGTGTGTAAAGTACTTTGTCAGGTATTTCACCCTTAATAATTAGTGTCAAATTACATAAGAGAAGTAAATTCCTATTGATAATTTTATAACCTAATTAGTACATCAAAGGTCCGATCAATTTCATAATTTATCAACCCTAACATTTACAAGAAGTTTTAACACCTGTGACGAATATTGATCTTTGTTACTGGTATTCTAAGGATTAACTGCATCAGTAATTAATACATCAGAGGTCATTCAGGTAAGAAAAAAGAATTAACTATAACAATAGACACTTATTTGATTTAATAACAATAAAGAAACTCACTTATAATTATATTTTTTTTAGGAGAATTTCTTCCTCCTCAGATAATCTATGGCAGAAAAACTGACAAATGCCACCCTACTTATAAATTTCCTTCTGACTGGGACATTACGCATTCTGATAACCATTGGGCAAATACTGATACACAAATGGAGTATGTTAAAAACATAATTTTACCGTACATTAGAAAAATCAAACGTTCCGCAAAACTTAATACAAATCAAAAGCACTATGCATATTTGATGTCTTTAAAGCTCAGATGGGAGAAGATTTTCTAGCTTTCTTGGACGAAAAAAACATTAAAGTCGTGTTTGTCCCACCATGTTGCACAGACAGATTACAACTGCTAGATGTTAGTGTACAAAAAGCATTAAAAAATAAAATGGGTAACTTATTTGAACAATGGTATTCTAATGAAATCATTAAACAGTTGGATGGAAAAGAAATTGTTGATTCCGAAAATGAACCTATTGTGCCGGTTGATTTGTCTCTAACAAGACTTAAACCATTATCAGCAAAATGGTTAGTACAGATGTTCCAACACATAAAAAACAATCCGGATATTGTCCATGGTGGATTCCGTGAAACAGGTATTAGTGGCGCCCTGGATGAATATCTTGAAGATGTACTTCCGCTATCAAAAATGTCACGAGACAAGTAATTCAAAGATATATCTGTAAATATTGAACTATTCAAGACATGTGTTTTAACTAAAATATTGTTTCCAATTACCAAATGTTTATATTTTTACTATTAAAATCATCATTTCTTTTAATTTCTTGTATTTATACAGAACTACAACACAGATGTTTCAAATGTTTTCTTCCTGTCAATTTGTACAACTTTTTTTTACATGATTTTAGGTACAGCCAAAATATTTTATTGGGAATTATAAATCCGCCAAAATAAAAACCGCTAAAATTTTTCGTATACCTTGTTGCCCCTCAATCGCGAAAATTTACACCCACGAAAAAAACCCGCTATACGGTATTCAAAATTGTTGATAAACATCTTTTGATAACAATTCATGATTTCAGTTATTTTTAGCATATAAAAAGTTTTCTTTATGTATATTATGTTCATTCAGTTGCACATTTTGTTGTGCTAATAACACCCTCATTTAATTGCAAAGTATAAGCCATAGGAAGTAAGTATCTGACAAGTGCTCACACATAGCAGCTTAACACTGGAAAGCTGCTGACCCAATATGAAGTCAATTCATTCAGCAAGCATGTGACCAACAGATCAAATAGGTGCTCACATGTTACATGTCATTAAGTTGCTGACCAATTATAAAGTCACTCATCACAGTAGTTCCTGACAACAGTGTTACAAGATTTTTTTCAACTATACCATAGCAATCAGCAAAATAAAGTATCTATCGAGTATTTATGAAACCATAGTTATGATAGTAGAGGCTAGAATGTAGAAAATTGTCAGCAAGACTTGTTACAGTAAACAACTTAGTCTTTGAATCCCTTTCGTGATTTATAACTAACAAGAGGCTGTCACAAACCGGATTTATTAACATTTATTTGTGTCCTGGCAATATCACAAAAACCATTACTGATGAATGGTGAAAGTGAAAATCGTCAATATCAAATTTGACCTCCATTGTGTCATCAGTATCAACATATTAAAATTTGAAAAGCTTAGATTGAATGGTTCATGAGTAAATGCAACAATGGAAACGCCATTTTATGATCTTTCAAGAACTTTAACTCATGAACAGTAAAAGTCAAAATCGCCATTATTGAACTTGACCTTCATTTAGTTGTCAGTAACAACATATTAAAATTTTAAAAGCTTTGGTTTAACGGTTCATGAGTAAATGCACGGACAACATTTGATTGCCGCCCACCCAACCGCCCGCCGTCCATCTGCAAATCAATAACCCACATTTCTTTCCCAAAAATTCGGTTAAAAATTAAAAAAAAGACATACCTCCAGTTTTTAGTATGTGGTGGTCCCTGTTGGAGCCTCAGTAATGAATACCTGGCAGCAGACATAGCTAAACCTCGTATACCATCTCCCCATTCCTTCTCTGCCCTATAAATAATCATGTCACTGTGTAAATCTATCACAAAAAAGCTGTATTGGCCCAAAGGCTGATATGGGGCGTACACTTCTGGTTTCAATTTTCAAACGCTTAAGCTTACTTAAAAGTTTGCTTTGGACGAATCGTTATGCATTAAATACATTTGCATTCACATTTTTGAACTTTGTTAAAAAAGTTTAATCCATGTTCAGTGTTTTGTAAAGTCTTGATATGGTAATATTTCTCAGCCTTTTCAAGTATGAAATATTTTTACTGTTTCATTTCCGTTGATCAATCATCGTAACACAGACGATTCTACATGTAGAGCAATACAAGTTTATATGTCTGATTTATTCTTCCAGCTACTTTATATTCAATCTAGATAAAATAAAATGTAATAGCATGAGATTAATTACTTGGAGAAGAAATCAGAAATTACATCTGAAAATGTTCACAAAAAATCCATCATAAATGTGCTTACCCTTTATATTCAATATATTTGTAGATTAAAGCTGCTATAACAATGGCGGTCAATGCATAGTACCAACTAGAGATGAACATCAATGTTATACACAATGCCAATCCCAGTAATGATAGAGTCCTGAAATCATATTATACAAGAAATAATTATGACTGCCCTATTTAACGTTTGGCATGTTTTATTACTTGTGATAATTTTTGTGGAAGTGTTGGGTAAAAAAAGGTAAAATTTCTAAAAAAAGATTTGGCTTATTTATGCCTGCTATCTTCCATATTGTTTTTTTTTCAGCATGAATCTCATTTGAATTATATTAAGATTATGTATGGAAAATTCCTTGTTTCCTTTCCAAATTACATGAACTTATTTCTTATATTCTACAAAACAAAAAGAAAGAAGTGTTGTCAGTAATATATTTTATTGATGGTCTCAAAATTTTTACTGAAACTATGTTGCAGTCTATTAGATAATCAATTCATTCTTTTAGATTTTTACCAATGATAAAACTGGAATCTAGGCCTCCAACTTGGTGTTCTTAATAATGTTTGTAAAGCACAGGCCATGTTAACAAACCCGTAACACATCAGGAAAAACCTGTAACAAAAGTGCAAAACATGTTTAAAACATTGTAACAAAGAGGCAAACTTTCAACCACATTACAAATGCAAAATCGTTTGAAGCTGTACAAGATTGTAAATAATATCAGGATAAGACAAGAGGCTGTCACAACGACAGCAAACCGAATTTATTAGCATTTATTTGTGTCCTGGCAATATCACAAGAACCATTACTGATGATTGGTGAAAGTGAAAATTGTCAATATCAAATTTGACCTCTATTTTGTCATCAGTATCAACATATTAAAATTTGAAAAGCTTAGATTGAATGGTTTGTGAGTAAATGCAACAACGTGAATGGAAACACCATTTTACGATCTTTCAAGAACCATAACTCCTGAACAGTAAAAGTCAAAATCATCATTATTGAACTTGACCTCTATTTTGTCATCAGTAACAACATATTAAAATTTGAAAAGCTTTGGTTGAATGGTTCATGAGAAAATGCACGGACACGACTGGAAACACCATTTTTCAATCTTTCAAGAACCATAACTCCTGAACGGTAAAAGTCAAAATCGTCATTATTGAACTTTACCTCCATTTTGTCACCAGTAACAACATATTATAATTTGGGAAGCTTTGGTAGAACAGTTCATGCGTAAATGCACGGACACGACTGGAAACGCCATTTTTCAATCTTTCAAGAACCATAACTCCTGAACGGTAAAAGTCAAAATGGCCATTATTGAACTTGACCTTCATTTAGTTGTCAGTAACAACATATTAAAATTTTAAAAGCTTTGGTTGAACGGTTCTTGAGTTAATGCATGGACAACATTTGATTGCCGCCCACCCGACCGACCGACCGCCCTGCCGCCCGCCCGCCGAGCATCCCCAATTTAATAACCGACATTTTTGTCACAAAAATCCGGTTAAAAATGTTTTCATAGCATATTTTAAGCTTGAACATGAACTTGTTTTGTCAGTAATCTTAATCTACAGTGCAAAGAGACACAAAAAGAACTGGCTTTTCTTTGAATCTTAATCCCCACTTCTTTATCCTTCTGCTCAGCTCAACAAACTGAGAACAAAATCTGTTGTATATGTCAAATGATTTGACCATCCATATACAATTTTTATCTACAACGGGCAAATTGATTCAAACTGTGCCTTACAGCTTTTATCTTAGTGCATTTTGAAAAGCAATATGCAGAATACTTGATTATAATTATAATTATAAAAATAGATTATATCTGATCATCTCAACAAGATTGATTTTCTCGCTTGAGCCAGGACAGCCAAATCAAGAAAGGCAATCTAGTTGAGATGACCAATGGTAATTTGTTTATCGCTATTTTACCTATGAGGACGTTGTCAATTTTATGTCAATCTCTTTAGCAACGCCACGTGCCTGCTTAGTTTCTAGCGATAATTTTCCATCTCAAGCAAGTAGCATGATATGAAAAATTATCACAAAAATAAGATCAAAGGAAAAATGCACAAAATAGCGATATATATAATATTCTATGATATCAACTTACATTGTAATAATAGGAGCAACATAATCTAAGTTTGCTATACAGATGCCTATCTCTGATATCAACACAGTCATAACTAGAGCCCTGAATGGTTCTCCCCTCTTAGTGGTTACACTGAAGATATTCAGGAAAGGCAGTACACCGTCACACCCTATGGCTTGTAATAATCTGGGAGCACCTGAAAATAAAATGACATTGTTTAAATTCTTGCTTAATAACAAACCCATCTAGCTCTCGTTTTTTATTTAAACATATTTATTTATTGTCTATTGGGAAACAAGTTTTGCAACTTATATTAATCCCTTTCCACTTTGCTGGTGCCTTGTAGCAGCATAAGCCTGCCCTTTTTAGAAATCTACATGGGTGTCTTTTACATGCAAGAGATATGGCTCTCTCTTAACACGGGTCACCCATTTATCATCTCTTTCCGACGGACTGTCATTATTTCCTCAGACCATACTCGCAAATGGTGTCAAGGGAGAGCTGAAAATTCAGTCCCTGAAATATTCATCCCGAAACAGGAATCGAACCAGAAACCTTTGTGTTAGTAGTCCAATGCACTAACAACAACAACACTGCTCTAACTGTTGTTGCCAAATTTGGTTTCTACTGATACCATAGTCTTAAAAAGATTATTTTTTCAACGCATTTCCCATTGTTAATTGTTACATGAAGTTTACTAAAAGAAGTTATTCTAATAATGGAACTAAAGTCAAAATAACATATTTTTCTGTACATTGAGTTTATAACAATGAGTTTATTTTCCTGTCAGCCGATTTTTTGTAATATTTGCTGAGTTCTACATTTTTCAGTCAAACTTAATGCATTTTAAAAATAGTAGGTAAATAATATTTTTGCCCACTATTGTTTTACCTATGTCTGTCCGTCTGTCCTTCCCATTATGGGCATTTAGCTATTCCAGATAACTCTTCCTACAGTTTGAAGACTAGGAAGCTTTTACTTTACTGGCTGTTTGTACATATATTGAAGGTGTGCATTATATGCATGTGGTCACGGTTTTGATGTTAAATTAATATTTGCTCTTTTTAGAGATAGTTGAACTTTGTCATTTTTGGAGTTTATTCATGCATAAGAAGTGCATACACAGCTACTTTTGCAGAGGTTCTACTTCTGTACTAAAAAAATGGAGTACTGGAAATTTACTTTTAATATTTAGTACTATTTCTTTATTTTAAAACTATTGTTATATTTAGGTATTTGTAATTTACGGTAATTGATTTGTACTTAATATTTTGGTACAGAAATAATACAATATTCCATGATTGAAAATCATAACTTTAAGAGATTTCAAAATGAAAAACTTTCAAAATGCTGAAAATGTAACGGTAGTAACCAGATATCTGTAGTACGGTACCTAGATTTCAAGTACAAATAAAGTACTGTAAAATACAGGTACCTAAATATTACAATAACTTTAGAGTAACAAAAAAGTACTGAATTTTAAAAGTAGATTTCCAGAACTACAAATTTTTAGTACAGAAATAGTATGCAAAAGAAGCTGTGTAGCGTTTCCAGATAACTCTTCCTACATTGAATCATAGACCTATGTGATCCCATGCTCAACTTTGTTTATCCTAAAATAACACTTTGCATCTGGGGGCATCACTGTCTCTCTCCCAGACATAATAATATCTCAAAGAAAGGCCTACATTGACATTGATATAATAGTTACTTCAGAGCATGGAAGGGGGGGTCATCACTTTGTCTAGTTAAATCTACTTCTCAAGCTTTGACAGTAGTGTATTGAGTGTATATTATACTGAACAGAACAAACACATCCAAAATACTTGACAAATGGTATACTACATGACACTTCGACTGAGCATAATTATTTTAAGGTTATGAAGGTTATAAAATTTTTCTGATAGTTCAGAGAAAACTAGTCACTTATCTATTTTTGACATTTTAACCTATTATGTCTGTTTGTTTTGTTCAAACATTGTTGTCAATATAATGAAATTTGATGTGACTGTCATACAAGTGATAGGTTTAGCTAGCTATAAAACAAGGTTTAATCCGCCTTTTTTTACACAAGAAAATGCCTGTACCAAGTCAGGAATATGACAGTTGTTATCCATTTGGTTCAAGATGCGTATTAGTTTCTACATAGGCGGTAATGGTAATGTTTTCTTCTGTTGCTCAGTCCATATCGTTGACTTGGATATATAGGTATGATGGCTCGTTTCAAAGCTGAGACATTTTCACATATGTGGTTAAATTTTTCGGGGTACAACGTTAGATTACTTTTTCTGTAAATTAGCAAACCCCGAGTATCCTTTTGTGATGTGGCTCCTCGTGGTAAAAAATCCTATTTTTTACACAATAAGATCTTTGAAAATTTAATACTTTGAACACATTTAAAAGCTCCATAGTTTTAACACATTTATTCTGTGTTCCCCTACTTTCTAATTAACACAAATGGTTCAGCTCAGTCTTTTGTTTATCATAGAAATGTGTCAAATATATTACACAGAGATTTTTTGTTTACACATGACTTTTGAGTTTCTCTTATTTGAAGGCGCATTAGGGATATTGTCCCATTGGTTTGATGTGTTTGAGCTATCGATTTTGTCATTTGATTTTATTATACTTCACGTTAAAATGACATATTTTGATTGGCTAAATTTTGGCTCTTTTCATAGGGCAGAGGGAACAAAACGTTCATTCCTTTTTCGATGTCTAGTATGTATTTTCATCAGTTTTCTAGCTATTCATTTACATATTTCTAAGATTAGGATTTATATATTATATATTTTACTATGAATGTTCCTAGATCCCTCTACAAACCTGTTAAACTCTGTAAACCCGCTCCAAGAGTGGACAAGAATGAACCAATCAAAATGACCCATTCATTTGGCCATGACAATTTAGCTACAACCAAACCAGAATCTATACTTTCACCAAATCTGAAAATATTTACAAAGCATTAAACTTATCCTTTTAAACATTTGTTTTACAAAGAGAAGAAAAATAATAAATAAAATAATTATGGAAATTCTGACTTCATTAAAATAAATGTTGTAATATTGAATTGATTTTCAGTTATAACCATGTTTGCTATTTATTTATCATTAAAAGTATTCAGTGCATTGTAGTCATGTAGTGCTGTAATTTTTGTCTTCCTTTTAATCATTTGTTTTCAGTTATATTTACTTTGATTGACCATTTATTTTGAAAAGTTTTTTCCTTTATATTTTGACATATTTGAGGAACCAATCCTGCTGCTTTATCTTCACTGACCTCTTCATAGTCAATGTCTGCTTCAATAATATTTGAAAACGTGACTGTCTCATTTCAAAATTTCTCTGCTTGACATTATTCTAACATTATTGATTTGTTTTTGAATATCAAAGATATATTTTCCACTGGACATTATCAAGCAAACAATCAATCTATAATTTCATCAAAATTACACATACTTATCTCTCATGAGGTCTCCTTCTATAATGGCAGCAAAGAATATCACAGAAGTTAAATCTGAATTCAGGTTAAAGAATTTATCTGTGATGCTATCTTTGAAATGATCTTACATTTTACCTAATTAGTAGACAATTTTCAAAGTAGTAATACCTCAAGTCTTTATTTATCAAATATTGTACTGGTACTTGGTATTATTTTTTTCATACTTTTGAGTGTGGTAAAAATTGTATTGATTGAAATAGACTAAAACATATAAATGTATGCTTGTTTCACACACATTGAATTCCATGACTCTCAGAGTAGACAAAACTGAATCAAGACAACACATTATTAACTGTATATTTTTTTTTCTTTAAGGAATGACTGCAATATAATATTTTTTCTATCTATGAAGAAATAACATAAAAAATGTGGTGCACACTGAATAACCCACTATATTTGAATTTTATTTTGAATAAGACATAAACTAGAGGCTCTAAAGAGCCTGTGTCGCTCACCTTGGTCTATGTGAATATTCAACTAAGGACACAAATGGATTCATGACAAAATTGTGTTTTGGTGATGGTAATGTGATTGTACATCTTACTTTACTGAACATTCTAGCTACTTACAATTATTTCTTTCTATAATGAACTTGGCCCAGTAGTTTCAGTGGAAAATGTTAGTAAAAATTTTCAAATTTTATGAAAATTGTTATAAATTGACTATAAAGAACAATAACTCCTTAGGGGGTCAATTGACCATTTTGGTTATGTTGACTTATTTTAGGTCTTACTTTGCTGTACACTATTGCTGTTTACAGTTTATCTCTATCTATAATAATATTCAAGGTAATAACCAAAAACAGCAACATTTCCTTAAAATTACCAATTCAGGGACAGCAACCCAACAACCAGTTGTAGGATTCATCTGAAAATTTAAGGGCAGATAGATCTTGACCTGATAAACAATTTTATAACATGTCAAATTTGCTCTTATTGCTTTGGTTTTTGAATTATAAGCCAAAAACTGCATTTTACCCCTATGTTCTATTTGTAGCCATGGCGGCCATCTTGGTTGGATGGCCAGGTCACGCCACACATTTTTTAAACTAGATACCCCAAAGATAATTGTGGCCAAGTTTGGATTAATTTAGCCCAGTAGTTTCAGAGGAGAAGATTTTTGTAAAAGATTCTTAAGATTTACGAACTAGAGGCTCTAAAGAGCCTGTGTCGCTCACCTTGGTCTATGCTAATATTAAACATTGTACACAAATGAATTCATGACAAAATTGTGTTTTGGTGATGGTGATGTTTTTGAAGATCTTACTTTAATAAACATTTTTGCTGCTTACAATTATCTCTATCTATAACAGTAGTTTCTGTGGAAAATGTTAGTAAAAATCTACAAATTTTGTGAAAATTGTTAAAAAATGACTATGAAGGGCAATGACTCCTCAGGGGGTCATTTGACTATTTTAGTCATTTTGACTTATTTTTAGTTCTTACTTTACTGTACATTATTGCTGCTTACAGTTTATCTCTATCTATAATAATATTCAAGATAATAACAAAAAAACAGCAAAATGTCCTCAAAATTACCAATTTAGGGGCAGCAACCTAACAACCTATGATCCAATTCATCTGAAAATTCTAGGGCAGATAGATCTTGACCTGATCAACAATTTTACTTCTGTCAGATTTGCTCTTAATGCTTTGTTTTTGGGGTTATAAGCCAAAAACTGCATTTTCCCCATGTTCTATTTTTAGCCATGGCCGCCAATTTGGTTGGTTGGCCGAGTTACCGGACACAATTTTTATACAAGATACCCCAAAGATGATTGTGGCCAAGTTTCAATTAATTTGGCCCAGTAGTTTCAGAGGAGAAGATTTTTCTAAAAGATAACTAAGATTTACAAAAAATGGTTAAAAATTGACTATAAAGGGCAATAACTCCTACAGTGGTCAACTGACCATTTTGGTCATGTTGACTTATTTGTAGATCTTACTTTGCTGAACATTATTGCTGTTTACAGTTTTTCTCTATCTATAATAATATTCAAGATAATAACCAAAAACAGCAAAATTTCCTTAAAATTACCGATTCAGGGGCAGCAACCTAACAACGGAATGTCAGATTCATCTGAAAATTTTAGAGCAGATAGATCTTAACCTGATAAACAATTTCACCCTTGTCAGATTTGCTCTAAATGCTTTGGTTTTTGAGTTATAAGCCAAAAACTGCATTTTACCCCTATGTTCTATTTTTAGCCATGGCAGCCATCTTGGTTGGTTGGCAGGGTCACCGGACACAATTTTCAAACTAAATACCTCAATGATGATTGTGGCCAAGTTTGGTTAAATTTGGCCCAGTAGTTTCAGAGGAGAAGATTTTTGTAAAAGTTAACGCCGGACGCAGGACGACGACGACGACGGACGACGACAGACGACGACGGACGACGACAGACGACGGACGCCAAGTGATGAGAAAAGCTCACTTGGCCCTTCGGGCCAGGTGAGCTAAAAATGGATAAAACTTGACTATTAAGGGCAATAACTTCTAGAGGGGTCAACTGACCATTTTGGTAATGTTGACTTATTTGTAAATTTTACTTTGCTGAACATTATTGCTGTTTACAGTTTATCTCTATCTATAATAATATTCAAGATAATAACCAAAAACAGCAAAATTTCCTTAAAATTACCAATTCAGGGGTAGCAACCCAACAACTGGTTGTCGGATTTACCTGAAAATTTCAGGGAAGATAGATCTTGACCTGCTCAACAATATTACCCTGTCAGATTTGCTCTAAATGCTTTGGTTTTTGAGTTATTAGCCAAAAACTGCATTTTACCCCTATGTTCTATTTTTAGCCATGGCGGCCATCTTGGTTGGTTTTCTGGGTCACGCCACACATTTTTTAAACTAGATACCCAATTGATGATTGTGGCCAAGTTTGGTTTAATTTAGTCCAGTAGTTTCAGCGAAGAAGATTTTTGTAAAAGTTAACGAAGACGGACAAGGATGACGACGGACGCCAAGTGATGAGAAATGTAACAGTTATTCCTTATAATTCAATTCTAAATTCCATTTTAGCTGGAGGAAATTATGAATAAAACATTTTCCTCACTCAACTGGTTAAAATATTTTATCAAAGGGTCCATACTTCAAAGCTGGCAGGATATTCTAAGTTTAAGGTCCAAATCACAAAATAGAACACACTGAATTATTTTTTGATAAGATTTAAATAAAGGATACAGACAAAAGAAGTAGTTATTATGGCACAGATAGTTCCTACTGGAATAGAACGGGAGGCATCAGCTAAGTCACCTGACCTGTTGGATCCAGCCATTATACCTGTAACAATAAAAATGTCATGTTTAGAAATAAGAAATTGTTTTTTGTAATATGTACCTTTTTACTTAAGTAACAGTAATGAATTAAAAGTAAGTTTGGTTTAATTTTCATTATCATCCATGATTATCACAAAGATGTGAAACCGGTTGGAGTAATAAAATGTAGATAATTAAAAGTCTTTGAAAGCTAAAACCAAGTATTTTAAGGCTAGCCTTGGTGCAGATATCTTGGCTAAATGAGTGAGTATATTTTGGAAATGCATGTCATTTGCTGAGACTCCTTAGAGCCTAATTACCCATAATACCTACCAGTAACAGATGGGAAATAAATGGCCATCAGCACCATAAAACTGGAAGTTATATCTGCCACAACTTCTCCATACAGACGATTACCGTGGGTCTCCTGACCAATCACTCGGTCTTTCATTGTATATCTACTGAACAAATTATCTACAAAACAATTCATCTGAGTATTATTAAAGTTTCAATTCTACAAAAACTGATTTTTTTCCAATCATAATTTTAGACTTCATATCATTGAAAGGTGTTATTTTTTTTCCCATCATTTTAAATCCACACTTCCTGTATGTGCCTCATGTTTTAAGCCAGGCACCTATAACTGAGTCAGGTCGTCATTGGTTCTTGTCGGTCATATTTATTTTTCATTAATTGTATTGTATAATTTAGGTTGCTAGTTTTCTCATTTGAATTGTTTCATGTTTCTTGTCTTGGTCTTTTATAGCTGACAGTATGGTATAGATTCTTCTCATTGTTGAAGGCTGTACAGTGACCTAAATAAATACTTTAATCTTCATCATTTGAACTTAGGTGGATAGTTGCCTCATTGGCTATCATACCGTCTCATTCTACAACAACAAGTAAACTGCGAGCTACTGCTCACTGATGATACCCCCGCCGCAAGTGGATAATATTAAATAGAGTAAAAATATGCAAGTGTTCGGTAAACAGGAAGTTGTCAAGTGATGAATCTGAAAACGCATCACACGGTATAGCTGACTTATATAAACCCTGAAACAAAATTTCAGAAATCCTTGTATTGTAGTTCCTGAGAAAAATGTGACGAAAATTTTCAACTTGGCTATCATGTGTAAAATCGTACAAGTGTTCGGTAAACAGGAAGTTGTCAAGTGATCAATCTGAAAACGCATCACATGGTATAGCTGACTTAGATAAACCCTGAAACAAAATTACAGAAACCCTTGTATTGTAGTTGCTGAGAAAAATGTGACGAAAATTTTCAACTTGGCTATCATGTGTAAAATCATACAAGTGTTCAGTAAACAGGAAGTTGTCAAGTGATCAATCTGAAAACGCATCACACGGTATAGCTGACTTAGATAAACCCTGAAACCAAATTTCAGAAATCCTTGTATTGTAGTTCCTGAGAAAAATGTGACGAAAATTTTCAACTTGGCTATCATGTGTAAAATCATACAAGTTTTCGGTAAACAGGAAGTTGTCAAGTGATCAATCTGAAAACGCATCACGCGGTATAGCTGACTTAGATAAACCCTGAAACCAAATTTCAGAAATCCTTGTATTGTAGTTCCTGAGAAAAATGTGACGAAAGTTTCATGGGATTGACTGACTGACGGATGGACGGACGGACAGACAGACAGAGGTAAAACAGTATACCCCCCTTTTTTAAAGCGGAAAGTGGGGGTATAATTATTTGTTGATTCACTGAGATGAGACACTGTGTAAATTCAGAAATTATAGCAATGATTTTATCATTCCAAAAAAAATTGTTATAATCCCAATAATTCAAATTTGCATTTTGAAATATTTTATAGGAGTAAAATAGGGTTTTTCTCAATATCGCAAAAATTGTAATCGCATTTCAGTCTAAAATGACACAATTGCAATAATAAATGCAAGCAATAATTTCTCAATTCATAGCAGTAAAACTTTTCTGTAAGGCCATAGTTGTTATATTTTTAGTTTTAAGAATTTGTTTGACAAAACCAATGGGTAGGAGGAAGAAAAAAAACAACAAAAAAAACAACTGCTGCTGCTGATTTTTTTTTTAATACCAACCGTCAATATCAAAATATTTTTTTTTTATTTCACCAGGAGATTTTCTACTAGTGTAACAACTATTTGTTTTTTCTTGACAAGGTTTGAATTGAAAATCAATGTGCAACAACTTACTAAATCACCAAGAGCATAAATTTAGATTCTTTCATGCAGTTATGAACTAAAATTTAATTTTTTTTGCATGAAAAACACTGGGTCGGAGGAGAAAAAATAAATAAAAATCAACATTTTTAATTTTTTTTTTTTCCTATTTGGCAAAAATTAGGGTAGGAGGGTTCGTAAAACTAAAAATAAAAAAACTACGGCCTAAGATTTGCATTTGATCTTTTAACCAACAACAAGCAATACAAGCAAACAATAATCAAACGTACCTTTAATAACCCACTAGCTATGCCCGGTTTGAGAGACAATAATCAAATGTACCTTTAATAACCCACTAGCTATGCCCGGCATAAGAGACAATAATCAAACGTACCACTAATGACCCCACTAGCTATGACCAGTATAAGAGACAATAATCAAACGTACATTTAATAACCCCACTAACTACGCCCGGTATAAGAGACAACAATAAAACGTACCTTTGATAACCCCACTAGCTATGCCAGGTATACCAGCCATCACTTTTGTTTCATGCTCATTGAAGTAATCATCACAAATTGTCACATTTCCTTGTAAATTACAATATTTGGCATATATTCTACTATCATTGTTCTTATTACAGTACATAGAATCATTTATATATGACACTGACGATGTTAAAAGTCTATCTCCTAGAAAACATATGCTGAAAAGAAATCAGAGTAAAACCATTAACATAAAACGGAGAACATGTTAAGTCTTTTTCTTAGAAAATTAATTTTCAAATAAGAACAATTTTCAAAAATGAATCATTTCATTTAAAACATAATAATATGAATTTTACACCCTGAAAAACATCCAAAACTCTAGTAAAATTTTGATGCTAAAAAAAATTGGCCTCAACATAAAATTTTAAATGGTTCAAATTTTTGTGTATTTGTAAATACTAACTGTACAGCTGTTTCCCAACTTCACTTTAGTTTTTTTTGTAAAATTTGATGTAGAATATTTTATTGTATTTTTGGCTTTAAAAACTTTAAGTTTTCAAGCACAACTGATAAAAGTGATTCCAACAACATATGTTGTGCGATTGAAAAGGATATCATATATTTTTTCACACAAGTTATCCCCCTTGTTTAGAAGAAGTTGAATGGTTTTAACTCCCTTTATTTCAAGTATTTTTAAAGTTATCTCCCTTGTATAAAACTTGTTAAATACTTACTTCACACCACTGTCTGCATTTGATACAAAAAATCCAATATAAATACAGAATATAGATAATATCACACAGGCTAGAGACAAGGAAGCAAATTTACTGACAAATTTGACACCAATAAATACGATGACACTTAGCAACAATAATATCATTGTCCCGTACACTCTGTAGTTACTTAAAGCATTGGCTTCTATAGTCATATCACCAAATAAGGATATCTGTGGTGCCATGTATTTCTGAAAGTAAAAAAAAATTTAATGTTAGTAAGATCTGCATATTTAGGAGCATTTTGCTAGTATAAAAGTGACGGAAAGATTTAACCCTGTGTGAACAGAACTTGCAAGACCCACATGGGTTGTCATGGTTATTAAAAACAACCTCGTCAACACACTGTATCAGAACAGACTGTTGTGAGTATTACCATCACAACAACACCCAAACATCAAGTATTAAACTTCTTTTACTGTATTTAACAAAGATTTTCCCATTTCCTTATATTTCTGTCGTTCATGAAACCCCCTTTTACTAATGATGTGGGCCAAGTCATTCTATTCAGACAGAAGTTTCTGAAAAAATTCTAATGAAAGTATTTATATTTATTTAATGGCTCATCAAAAAAAATAAGAATCTAGATGAAATCACCTTCATTAATTCTTTTAACATACAATGAAATATAACTGAGTTTATGATGACCTATAATTGTTAATGTTTGTGTCATTTTGGTCTTTTGTGGATAGTTGTCTCATTGGCAATCATACCACATCTTCTTTTTGATATAACTTGTTTAATGTATTCCACCATCACCATTATTATCAATGATAAACATTAGTTTCCTTTCTGTCTACAATATTTTATTTTTGTCTGAACCCTGTAAATCTCAATGGTGCACTCAAAGTCAGTGTTGAACCATTGTGTCATGAAATTTACCGACACCAAGTTAACATGCAACAGGGATATGGTGATTACAAGAAATTACATAATGTTTAGTCTTTCCTAACTTGCAAAAGTTCCATAAATTTGCCAATAGTTGATTTCATCAGAGACAAAATTTTCCATGTTTTATCAAACGCTTTCTTGAAATACCCCTCATTAACCATGAAGAGGCAGTATTCTAGAGTTCAAACATGGATGATTTGATATATAGGTAACACTGTCATCGTTTCTAGAGGGAAACCAAGCTAAGTGATTAACAAATTCTAGTATTCCTGATTTCCTTGAAACAATTTTTCTGACTGCCTGGTGAAACTATGCAAGCAGATTTGAGTCTAAATGAGTCTTGTGACAACTAAGTTTTTGGCTTGTGAAATTATTAACTAGAACAAGATTAAATGCACATAGAACAACATGGATCACACTATCAAATTTTCATGCTCAGTAAAACGGATTTAATTTTGCTAAAAAAATCTTATTTGGCATATATCTTTTTAAGTTTATATTGTATATAAGGAATATGTGAACTACTCGAAAACAAAACTTTTAACAAAAATGTTTAACCTATTGCATGTTCATGTTAAGTGTACTATGAAATCCGGGTCAAAAGCCTAATTGCATACGGTACATATGGAAGTTAAAAAAATATTTAATTTTATCTAAAAAAATAATTTCTTGATCTAAAGATTTCGATGTAAATTTGCTGACTATAGTTCTACCTTAGAAACTTAAATAACATGGTTAACCAAAATTTAGTGCAGAAAAAACGAAATCAAATTACTGCATTATTGTCAATTGAAGTTCAATTTAATTTTAATTACAAAGGATACTGGATTTTAATGATTCTTGATTTTTTTTATGAGATTCTATTTCAATTTGATGAGGTAATTCCAAGACTAGAAAACTGAGACAACTAGATTAACGAATGTTGACCAAGTTTTATAGTATATATAATCATGACATGTCACAAGTTTGATTGCAGAAGATATTAAAACAGAACTAAATACTGTTCATTTTTGTGGATTCATTATTATTCTTGAATACCACTTTATGGGTTTTTGTGGGTAGATGTAAAACACAAAAGAGAATCTTTGACAAATTTTTTAAGAGGTTGTATGGAGTCTTTGGTAAAACCACGAAATACATATCCACAAAAAGCAAGTTTTCGGCAATCATCGAATATTGTTTTGTACCCAAGTATACATTGAATCCACAGTAATTAAACTATATCAACTAAATGCTCTTAGTACCAAATAGATCTTCAACCCCTTTTATAAAGACCATGATAGACGAGGAATCAATACTACGCAGAACGACTTACAGCTTTTAATTATGTAATGACTGACCCGTCCATATAAACATGTCAAATATTGTCACTGTATACTGATGTATATGTACAATTACTATTGTTGTTTGTGTCCAGGGGAAAATTTACCGATGTTTTTCCATCAACTCCTATGAAGATTGAGATATCGGTGATTTTAAGTGACATACCATCTAAACAAAATACAACTCTCAACAGCAGACGACATAAGGGCTTCATCACTAACTCATTTGTATAAAGACATAAAAGAACGGTCAAGGATCTTTTGGGACTTTATTTTTCTTCAATAATGTATAATTCTTCTATTTTCTTTTATTCAACATAAATCAAAGGACTACAGGGGCATATTGATTTCACATACACTTCAGAGATTTCAATAAGTACTATATATTCACAAATATTTGCTGGAATTTACTACCAGGTATTCTAATTACTGAACATTGGACATACATTAGAGGCTAAACTTTGTGATCTTAAAAATGCTGTAAATATTCATATTACTAGGATTTAAAAGATAAATCTTAATTTTTCAAGCCTTTACTGTCACTATTTTTTGCAATATAAACGACAATGTGTCCCCAGTACACAGATGCCCCACTCGCACTATCATTTCTATGTTCAGTGGACCGTGAAATTGGGGTCAAAACTCTTATTTGGCATTCACATTAGAAAGATCATATCATAAGGAACATGTGTACTAAGTTTCAAGTTGATTGGACTTCATCTTCATCAAAAACTACCTTGACCAAAAACTTTAACCTGAAGCGGAACGAACGACGAACATAGACAGATGGACAAACGGACGTACAGACCAGAAAACATAATGCCCCTCTACTATAGTAGTAGGGGCATAAAAATATCTTAATTTATCGAATAATATTTTGTATGGAAATGGTCTTGTCTCTTCTGATAAATCATGTCACTTATCATGTCCATATGATAGATAACCTTCACATGATAAATTATTGTAAATGTACTCTATTTTGAATGACATTTTATAAGATGGTCAATATTGATTTTTTTTCTTCTTATAATGGAATGTAATAACATAGCTAATAGCTACCTAACAGACATCAATATCAACTGTAAGTAGTAATAAATACTTTTTTTCGAAAAGGATTAAAAGAAGTTGCAAGTTATATAACAGTATGAGCCAGTAAATACCAGACAAGGGAAAACAAAAATTCCCACCTTGGTCAGAACAGGGGTATAATAAAATAGACTGCTTGATTTCAAATCAGATTTGTTATTTGTTTATTTAATTCCACTTCCAATGGTACAAAAACTAAGCAATCTAGGAAGTTGGGTTTGTAAACTGAGGAAACAAGAATGCTTAGTAAAAATCAAATCCATTCAATGATTTATAGAACTAGTGATCAAGTGTGCCTTATTGATGTTGAAATGACTATATCATGGCAATATTTCTTACCCAAGTGGTAAAAGTCATTTGGTCAGACTATATGTGACCAACTATCTTGACCTCTCATTATTTAACCAAGAAAGCACCTAAGCTTATAGGTTTTTAATCAATATAAGGTTTACCGTTTTATAAACAAAAGAAGATGTGGTATCATTGCATGCCTACTAAAACAACTATCCACCAAAGACTAAAGGACTAGAATGTTACCAACTATCAGTTATTATACTGTCTTCAAAAATAAGTATTTGTCATTCGGTAAGTGAACTATACCATATTCTATATATATATATTAAAGCTCAAAAGATGAAAAAGTGAGGAAAATTTAAATGAAAAATATTACACGATTCCAGCAACTATATACTGTGGATTCATTTATTTTCGTGGGTACCAATTTTCGTGGATTCAAGAAAACTTACATGTTCGTGGATATTTAATTTCGTGGTTTTGCTGGTCTACATACAAGCCTGTAGAAAAATTTTAATTTGCTGAACATTTGATTTTGTGGTTTACCTGTACCCATGAAATCCACGAAAAATTGGTATCCATCAAATAATAGTGAATCCACAGTAACATTTAAATATTATGACCGACGGCAACCAACCCTTTAATTAACCATAACCAGGACTTCACAAAATATATACTTATATTTTAAGTGTATTCATGTTCTTGTTTTTGAGGCAACAATGATCATTCACTTACCAACAAAATTTCTACAGAACCAATGATGTACATAGATGATGCCACAGTGGTCCCTAGATAAAACAGTATCCCCACAGCTCCACCAAACTCTGGACCCAGAGCTCTGGATATCATGAAATACGACCCTCCAGCTGGTACTACACCATTTGTAGCTATGGCACTCATAGATATAGCTGTTAACATGGTCTAAAATAAAATAAAAATTCAAGCTATTATATCGATCAACTGTAAACAGGAAGATGATAAACAAGAAATGTTAATAAGCTTGCATGAATCTGATACAACATTCAGAGGCGTTATATTTTTTATTTTCTAAAAAATAAATGTAAAGAAAATAGTCACGTTTTACATTGTCATTTCAGGGCCTTTTATAGCTGAATATGCAGGATGGGCTTTGCTCATTGTTGAAGGCTGTACGGTGACCTACAGTTGTTAATTTCTATGTCATTTTAGTCTCATGTGGAGAGTTGTCTCATTGGCAATACCACATCTTCTTTTTTATATTTTGTATATGAATATAAAAAAATTTGGTAAGCATGAAGTTGATAAGTGATGAATTTGAAATTGCTTTACACAGATAAGCATACTCATTTGAAGCATAAAATTCAGGTTTTTTTTTACAGACTTAGTGCACTTTGTATTTTTCCACGTGGTGGACGTTAAGCAATCAACAATCAATATTTCCTGAAAATAAAATACAAAAGGAATAAAACAATTAGGCCAAATGAAATATAAAGGCCATATGATCAATCCTAAAACCTGAAACATTTAGGCCATATGATTAACCCTAAAACCTGAAACAATTAGGCCAAAAAGAACCATAAAATCTTAATCAATTAGACCAATTGAACAACTGTTAAAGAAGAATCATAAAGGCCAAATGAACAACCATAAAAATGAAATATATAGATAATAGTATGACCATTTTATGTGTTAACTTCAATCAAAAGTATTGACACAAGTGAAGTTTAATTTCACGACTTGACTTGTAATAACAGTTGACTGCATTGTATTTTAACTTTAATCAGTAATCTGTCAATCAATCCACATGTTTACTCTAATGAAATAATGTTTCATTGAACTGAGCCTAACAAGGTTTGTTCTAATTCTCCAGAGCACATCAGGGGGAAAATTAACCAAATTTTAAAACAGATATCATTCATCATACAAAGTATCCTATATAAGAGTGACTGCTTCCACATTGAATTTCTAAGCACTGGTATCCACAGTTCTTCAAATCCTATTTATAAGAGTGACCCGCTTTCCCATTGTTAACTACAGCTCCTCAATTTGACCTGTTTTAAGATTTTTGAAACACTTTTGTTGATAGACTAAGAGGAATAATGAATGCTTAGGCTTTTAATAGATGGGAAATCTTGACTGTAACTTGGCTATATTTGTTGAGAAGTTTTGTGACAAATCAAATATTCAGATCAGCCATTTTGTGAGATTTTCCAAAGCAGATTCTGCATTTTTAAAAGTTACATAAAAGTCTGTCCTATCTGAATTCTAAGTCCAGACTAACTTAAATGCTATAACTAAATAATTTAATTTTGGATGTAACGCTTCTTCTAATTGGCTGACAGTGTTTTGAATATCAGCTTATATACATAATTTTGTCATGTGACCGTGATGTCATCATTTTTTTCATTATTTACTACAACTTAAAATGCAATCTAAAATTAAATTACAAGTAATGACTGTAGTATTTTTTCTGTCTATATGAAATAACATAAAATGTGGTGCACACTTTAAAATAACCTGCTTTGCATGTAATTCAGTGTGCACCACATTTTTGATGTTTTTTCTTAATAGACTGAAAAAATATTCATGATATAACAGTCATTCCTTAATTGAACAATGGTGAATGTAACACAAGAAATACAATAATTAAGACTTCCAAAGCAACCCCTCCCCCAGATCATGACTACTTACTGTTAAACAACAGATAACTACAATTCCTAGACTCTCAAACAGTCCAGCCATGCCAACAATCCATGTCATACGGATAAACAGCAGTACACCAAATATATTCTGTATGGTTGGTAAATAAACACCAAATAATGTTCCTAGTTTGGCCTGCAAAACATGAACATAGTGTTATTTTATAACTGTATTCTTTTTGTTGTTGTAAGTATTAAATTTTCAAACAGTTTTTCCAAAAAAACATTTAGTTGATTGCAAATCCTTTCAAGATAAATTGTAAACTGTATATGCTGAGACAATGGATGGAAAAATCCTTGTTCCTACTATTTCTATAAGGATATCATGGATATCATGTGATATTCATTCTTTTTTCTTATTCAAAGCTTTTATCCATATTAACATAAAAGCAAGCTTGTATCGTAGAAAGCTATATATCAAATAATCTTGGAATGTACATGTATGTTAAGGGTATATTCTAAAACACTAACACTTTTCAAAAAGAACTTCTCAATTATTTCTATGTGAAAATTTAATTATTTTATTCTTTATCAAATAATGAGCATTATACATTCCTAGCCTTAAACCCTACAAATGACAAAATTCATTCCATTACAATAACAAATAAATGATAATAGCTTAGTTTGGCAAAAGGGATTTCTTAAATGCTTAAGAATCATTAAGGTAGAAATAGCAACAGATTTAGGCATATGCACAATATTTTCACTAAGAAGCTTGAAACATATAAATATGTAAAATACTGAAATAGAATATTACAATTATTCCTTATTCTTCTACACATTAACATTTTGTTGCTTTTGGAGATTTTTTTGACAAATAAGGAACAAATTCTTGTTTGAATAAACACGGATGGATACCAATAAAACTTAAATATTACAAGAGAGTGAAAAAAAAATCATGAAATCATGAAATTCAGTTTTCCACCAATGATTGTAAAGAGTTATGTTTCATTAAGGTCTTCATTTCTTGAACATACTGGAAAATTTTGATCCATATTATCTTACTTATTTACAGATTATAAATAATAAAAAAAATATAAAAGAATTGTGTTAACAAAGCCATTCAGAGAACAAATTAATCTTTAGGTTCTGAGTAAAAAAGTTGCAGGACAGAGAGATCAAAGTAGCTGAGGAAGAAAAAAAAACAGTGATGTCTTCTCTTGTTGATATAGGCAACAAATTATACATCTTAGCCAACCAAATAAGCTTTACTTCTGATTTTACCTTCTTCAAACATGTAGACCTCCATCTATCGATCATGATCAACATGTAGACCTTCATCAATTAATCATGATCAACATGTAGACCTTCATCAATTAATCATGATCAACATGTAGACCTTCTTCAATTAATCATGATCAACATGTAAACCTTCATCTATTAATCATGATCAACATGTAGACCTTCATCTGTTGATCATGATCAACATGTAGACCTTCTTCTAATGGTCATGATCAACATGTAGACCTCCATCTAATGGTCATGATCAACATGTAGACCTTCTTCTAATGGTCATGATCAACATGTAGACCTTCATCAATTAATCATGATCAACATGAAGACCTTCATCTATTAATCATGATCAACATTTAGACCTTCTTCTAATGATCCTGATCAACATGTAAACCTTTTTCAATTGATCATGATCAACAGGTAAACCTTTTTCAATTAATCATGATCAACATGTAGACCTCCTTCTTATGATCACGATAAACAGGTAGACCGTCTTCAATTGATCATGATCAATAGGAAAACCTTCTTCAATTGATCATGATCAACAGGTAAACCTTCTTCTTCAATTGATAATGATCAACATGTAGACCTTCTTCAATTGATCACGATCAACAGGTAAACCTTCTTCAATTGATCATGATCAACAGGTAGACCTTCTAATTTCTTGGCTTACTGTCGAGGTAACAACAAATTTGGCTTTGTGTTAAGAAAAACTAATAAACATTTTTCAAACATTATGACCTTTAATAAATATGCACCTGCAATGGTAAACTTGTATAAGTGAGAAACTGAACCTTTGTTTGCATAATTAATGTGATATATATATGTTCAAACCAATCCATTAAGTTATTATCACACTAGTGGCTAAGCCTATATTGTTCACTTGAATTGTTAACCAATGTTGATAAAAAAAACAATGAACCCATTCAATCTCCAAAATTTGGCAACAAATAGCTTGGAACTTTACAGTATTTTTCAGATATTTTTAAAGAATTTCGAAATTGAGCAGTAATTAGGAAATTAATCACACCAATACATTTTTGAATGTTCTGAAAATATATTTGAAAAAACTAACCAATCACAATCATACTGCCCCTAGCTACTATAATTTTCATCCAAATAATCTGAAATGATCAGACGACAGACAATAAGTGATAGAAATAACTGACCCTGTGTGCCATGTGAGCTTAAAATGAACCTGATAACAAAATTATATATGGTGCCCTGTACTAAAATATCCTGGCATCCTGGCTCAGCATCATCTTTGCTTCAGTCAGAATGGAGCAGTGAGCCAGGATACCAGGCTAGTACTGAAACTCACACTTTGATAACAAGTGAAATTAGTTTCACTCAATATGTCAGGAAAACTCATAGTAAAGATATATAACTTTGTTAAAATAACAAATAACAATAATTAACTCATTTCTATCAAAATTGTTAGTAGAATGCATAACTCAATTAATTAGTAGCTTACTTTTGACAGCTTAAAACTGAAATGAAATATCCTAGTTACATTTATCTCATCAACTATTATCAAGCATGATGTACATTCATTATTCATGTTAATAAAAGAGTTATGTCCCTTATTGGCATCTTTATCACAGAGGTTATGAAGGAGTTACTTCACTTATTGACACCTTAAAGCACACAGGTTAAGAAAGAGTTATTTCCCTTAATGGCATCTTATATCACACAGGTTATGAAAGAGTTATTTCCCTTATTGACATCTTTTATCACAAAGGTTATGAAAGAGTTATTTCCCTTATTGACATCTTTTATCACACAGGTTATGAAAGAGTTATTTCCCTTAATGGCATCTTATATCACACAGGTTATGAAAGAGTTATTTCCCTTATTGACATCTTGTCATATCACACAGGTTATGAAAGAGTTATTTCCCTTAATGGCATCTTATATCACACAGGTTATGAAAGAGTTATTTCCCTTAATGGCATCTTTTATCACACAGGTTATTGAAGAGTTCTTTCCCTTTTTGACATCTTGTCATATCACACAGGTTATGAAAGAGTTATTTCCCTTAATGGCATCTTATATCACACAGGTTATGAAAGAGTTATTTCCCTTAATGGCATCTTATATCACACAGGTTATGAAAGAGTTATTTACCTTATTGACATCTTTTATCACACAGGTTATGAAAGAGTTATTTCCCTTAATGGCATCTTATATCACACAGGTTATGAAAGAGTTATTTACCTTAATGGCATCTTATATCAAACAGGTTATGAAAGAGTTATTTCCCTTAGTGACATCTTATATCACACAGGTTATGAAAGAGTTATTTACCTTATTGACATCTTTTATCACACAGGTTATGAAAGAGTTATTTCCCTTAATGGCATCTTATATCACACAGGTTATGAAAGAGTTATTTCCCTTATTGACATCTTGTCATATCACACAGGTTATGAAAGAGTTATTTCCCTTATTGACATCTTGTCATATCACACAAGTTATGAAGGAGTAATTTCCCTTAATGGCATCTTGTCATATCACACAGGTTATTAAAGAGTTATTTCCCTTAATGGCATCTTATATCACACAGGTTATTAAAGAGTTATTTCCCTTATTGGCATCTTATATCACACAGGTTATTAAAGAGTTATTTCCCTGATTGACATCTTTTATCACACAGGTTATAAAGAATTGTTTCCCTTATTGACATATTGCTAAATCTAACAGGTAATAAAAGAGTTATTTCCCGTATTGGCATCTTTTCATATCACACATGTTTATGTCATGAAAGAATTGTTTTCCTTATTGACGTTTTGTCAAATCATACAGGTACTGAAAGAGTTCTTTCCCTTATTGGAATCTCATAGCACTCAGGTTTATGATATTTATGGAAGATTGACATCTTGTCAAATCACACAGGTACTGAAAGAGTTCTTTCCCTTATTGGAATCTTTTATCACACAGATTAAGCAAGTGTCAAACTGGTTTTATCAATAGCATTTTTTTATCATTCTTAGGTAATACATTTTAAAATTTATTGACACTTTTAATATCTATTCTTAGAGAACGGTGAAGTAACATAATACATGAACAAGGTATTTTGTGAATAATCAATATATACCAAATTGAATATAAAATGCTTTGTATGCCCTTTACAGATTTTTTAAAAACTTTTGATATATATTGACAAATGCTAAGAAATAAACATTTGATGTCCCTATCAAGCAAATATTATATAATCTATTAAATCAGCAACTATCCTTACTAAGCAAATATTATATAATCTATTAACTAGGGCAATAATCATTGGAAAAGCTTTTAACATATTCATATACAAAATCTATTATTATACCAAGAAGCAGTTACCAACACTTCCTATTGGCAAGAGGCAATAAAATTAAAAATACAAAAATAAAATGCAAAACAGCTGATAGACACATAATCAATTAATATGACTACTACTTATTGTGTTTGAAAGTCATATAGTGCGATTTATTAAAACTAATTTACACAAATTATTTAGGGTCAGGGGTTTTTCATATTGTAATGATGTACAAGATTAAATATATATTTTCTGTCTGAGTGAAGAAAAAAACCTATATGTCTTACTGAAATACACATTCCCACATACACTAAGTTGAAATTTACCATTTATACATTTAAGGAAAGAATTGTCATTTAAATAAGAAGAATAAATGTTAAGAGAATTAAAACACATTTGTAAAATGCGCCACATGACAATATTTTATAGACACCAATCTATTGTTGAAGATTGTGGGTTGCCCTCTACATGTATTTTAGTTTATATTTGTTGTTGCCGTCCCATTGATGTATTACGTACATCTCCTTTTATTCATAACATGACGTGAAATTTTAAAAGGTAAATATCAACTTAGTGTATTGAATCTATTCAATGCAAAGTAAGCTAAACAACCTCAATTCTTCTGCAAAAGTAATTTGATGCTAGGATAGCTTAACAACATGCGTTGGGAATGCCTCATCCAAGAAAAAAACAATAACAAAAGATAAAACAGGAATGCAAGATAGCCAGTGTCATATACCTTGCTTTTGTCCTGTAAAATGATGTAATATAATACACATGAATTGAAGTTATAACCTTGAATCAAGATGACTTTCAGTAAATGTTATTAAATGTGTAAAGGTTATCTAATGTACCTAAATCAAAGCGGTATTATCCTATTATACAATCTGCTATTGATTATATATATCATTATGTCCCTGAGCAATTATAACATTTTAACATTTAGAAAAGTCAAAAATAGTATTTGAAACCAAAATAAAAACTCCACATGAAATACTGAACTTATGAGGAATTAAATGACTGTAATGTGTAATGAAGGAGAAAGTAGGGTGAAGGCCACTTCTTTTTTGGCTCCTGAATTAATAAAGTGAAAGTGTTAACTCTATGCAATCAAATAAAATTCTTCATAGCCTTCCTAAGCAACTGAAGTTTTGCTTTGTTGTCCCTTGAGGACTAATGTTTTGTTTGTTAGACTTGATATATGTTGATACATTGTACCAGTTAAGCTCGTCTTGAAACGGTTTTGGCCTTGTTTGCATTTGAACAAAAATATCAAAACTGCAAAACAAAATTAATTTTGAGAAGGTTAAGGAAATTGACTCGTTTACAATTCAGGAACCAAACAATGACATTGCACATTCCTCAATCAAATAATTTTATGGTAATGATATAATTTAACCACTGTGTACTTTTTTTCTTCTCTTCATAAGTATAATTTGTTTTACTAAATTTTATGACCTTGAGTTTGTAGTTCAACCTACATCTTTTATAACACCTGTTTTTTTATTTCTCAAGTCGATTTGATTCATGACTTAATGAGATAACCAAACTATAACTGATGTAACCAAGTCTAATGATGGTAATTGAATACAGGGCATGTAAAAAACGGAGGTCATGATTCCAATTAGTAGAGAGATCATTGCCTATTCAAATTGATCAATTACTTCAAGGTGTCTAATAGAGCTTTTATCTTCTGTTGATTCATTTATTTTCGTAGGCACCAATTTTCGTGGATTAAGGAAAACTTACATGTTCTTGGATATTTAATCTCATGGTTTTGCCAAAGTTTAGAAAATTTGTATTAAGGTGGTACCCAACACTTTCACTAAAATTAATTTGGCTCATTTAATTTTCATAAAATTTTGACAAAGTATTTACTTTTAACCCTTTAACAACAATATAAAAATTTCAAAAATTTTGAACCAATCGTTTTATCAGAAAAATTACACTGGTTATATAGCAGTTTGACAAACACCAATTTTGATCATTGAGAAGCTTAATATTTCCTTTACAACACAATGTAATTAAAACGTTTAGCTGACTTTACAGAGTTATCTCCCTGTAGTGTTAGGTACCACCTTAAAGTGAACCTTTAATTTCTTAAAACACCTGTACCCATGTAATTCACTCAAATTGGTATCCAACAAATAAAAATGACTGCATAGTATTTGGATAGTTGAATAATTGACATTATACATGATACAACAACCATTTATCCTTTGCGTGTGAGACATTTTCTATTGTGATGTTAAAAATTTTACTGGAACCTTTGTAATGGGGCGCACTACGTTTGCGCGCATTTGGGGATTAAAATGTTTTACGTTTGGGCGCAGCTTTTGATTACATTTGCGAGCATTGATTTTACAGGTAAAAAACTCAGGTAAACTCAGGTAAAATATAAATAGAAATCAAATCAAATCACAATTTTTTTCAAAATAAATATGACTATCCATTATGAATTTTTGAAAAGGATCGTGCATATTGACTTTGAAATCGCAATGCAGACCACCACACACATCAAACTAAGAGGGCTTGACACAGCAGCAGTAGTGTGCAGAAGTAGAAAAGAGAAAATATATTATTTGATGGAGCAATTCAGAAAATACCAGGATGGGGAAATTAACAGTTCCTGTCGTTCCTAAAAGCAGTTGGCTTCAAGTTTTCGGCACGTACCGACATGTAAAGTCATGTATTGAGTACTGTTGCGGGTTAGATTAGCTATGATTTAACATTTTAACATTTGTATCTGTTTATATTTCTAGGATTTAGTGTTTGCGCAAAATAAAACGGACTTATACTTCTCGAAATCCTTCTTCCTCCTCGTTGTTGAGCAGGTGACTTAGACTAACGGAAGGTTTACTTATACTTGTAAATGTTTGAAAAAAATAATGAATTATTAATTATTACCTGCATTTTACCTGAGTTTACCTGTCAAAAAAAATGCGCGCAAATGTAATAAAAAGCTGCGCGCAAACGTAACGATTTTTGCAAGCAAATGTAATGCACCGTTGTAATGTCCAGGTACGGCAGATAAAAAGAGATCAGGTGTATACTGTGCACTAGAAATGATCAAATACAAACCCTTATATATAATATACAGAAACAAAAGACAACCACTGATTTAAGCTCTTTTTTAGGGCAGATTTACAATACTGCATACTTTCAGTAAAAGAGGCATTATAAGGGCTATACTTTAGGGAATGGTGGGGGGCTTACAACATGGCAGTGAATTCTATACCTGTTTGTCTTTATCACTGTATTCTTTTGTCATGTTTGGTTCAATCCCAGCTTGATAATTGGCGATCCTGTTAAGGATTTGTGAGATTTTACCTCTGGCCTGTAAATCATCCTGAAATCACAGTTGTAATTATAGTTTTATTTCAATTAGTTAAATTATAACCAATATATAGCTATACAGTGGTTTTTTTTTCTTATTTTTGAAGGAGGTACAGTTGTGTATTATTGCTTGCAGTGACTTCATTTGAACAATGGTGGATAGTTGTCTCATTTGCAGTCATACCATATCTCCTTATTTTTATATTGAAAGACATTTCAAATTGTTTATGAAATTTTGTATGAAATCATTAATTAGGCTTCATTTACAAATCAATTAATTGGGGGGAATGTGTCCTTGGGACACAGATGATGCCCCCCTTGCACATAAAGTTATAGAGGGACATTACTTAAGAACTGTAAAAGTGAGAATACCCAAATTTGTACTTGATTTGAGTTATGTGGTAATTAAAAGCATTGTTCATAATTTACATAAAATTTAGTTGAGGAAAACTTAAGTAAGAGATCAGAAATAAATATTTCAGCAATTTTCCCATTTGCCCCCAAAGGGGCATAACTCTTAAATGGTAAAAGTGACACTACCAAAATTCAAACTAGATCTGTGTTTTAAGATAATAAGCATTATGTATAAATTTTTTAACATTTAGTTGAGGCAAACTGAAGTTAAGAGAATTTAAATAAAGGCAACAGTAGTATACCGCTGTTCAAAACTCATAAATCCATGGACAAAAAACAAAATCGGGGTAACAAACTAAAACCGAGGGAAATTTCAGGATATACGTAAAGAAGGACAAGGGTAAAACTTAAAGCCCCCTCTGCTACGGCAGATTCATAAAATATACATGTAGCTTTAAAACTTCCGTGGATATTTAAAAGAAAGAAAGAAAAGGAAAAACCCCAGTTTCAACAATATTGTTTAAAAGTTGAATGTTTTTGGTTGCAAAAAACAATTATATCACAATGACATCTCTTTAAAAAACTAATTGATTTTCATCATATCTGATTGTTAATGAAGATAAAACTGTTGTTGACTCTGTCATCATTTTTCAAATTTCAGCACTTTGCAAAAACAATGAATCAAGGTACCAATGTGAAGTGAATAATAAAATTATGTAATTCTAATCAGCTATTACATCATTATTGCATGACATTTTGGATTGACTTCAAAATTTCTTCAAGTTTTTTTTTCACAGATAGATCAACTGAACTTAAGTTACATGTCTTTATTGAAAATGAAAGATGTAAAATGGCACGGCCATCATTATTTTCTCTCACTGATATTAACTGTGCACGTTCTAAACAGAAACTGTTAACAGTTCTAAAATTAGATTTTCTCCATTTCATAATATTATCATAGAGATTTTAAGCTAGACTGAAAGCCTTGCTTATTAAAGATTGTTCCCTGGAGCTTAACATGTGACAGTCATACCGTGTTAAAATGTCATCATATTGTGAAGTATTCATAGACTTGCTTCCATAGTGATAAACAAATTATAGAACAGTTTAACAGAATTCCTACTATTTACTTAATAACTTATTTTTTACATGGTGTCTTAATATAAAAATGTTGTCCCAAATATAGGTAATTTTGCTAGAATATTTGCTTACAGAACTCACAAAGGAGAATATTTGCTTACAGAACCCAAGAAGGAGAATATTTCCTTACAGAACCCAAGAAGGAGAATATTTGCTTACAGAACCCAAGAATGAGAATATTTGCTTACAGAACCCAAGAATGAGAATATTTGCTTACAGAACCCAAGAATGAGAATATTTGCTTACAGAACCCAAGAAGGAGAATATTTGCTTACAGAACCCAAGAATGAGAATATTTGCTTACAGAACCCAAGAAGGAGAATATTTGCTTACAGAACCCAAGAAGGAGAATATTTGCTTACAGAACCCAAGAAGGAGAATATTTGCTTACAGAACCCAAGAATGAGAATATTTGCTTACAGAACCCAAGAAGGAGAATATTTGCTTACAGAACCCAAGAAGATAATCTACATAAAATTGTTGACCAAGTTGATTATAAGCCAACCTTAGGCTATTGTACACTACCTGAAAACTTAATGAAAATGACCTCATGTTTGTTTTCAATGTTGCTTAATATATTGGTTTGAAATATTGTATATTTAGAAAAAATGCAAAGATTCTATTGTGACTTGATATAAAACTAGCATTTTAAAACTTTTTTAAACTTGAGAAGTATATAAATGCAGCTTTTTCCTACACTTTTTCCATCGTTTAACATTTGCTGGAAAAATGCATGCAAACATTTCTGAATTCACAGTTAAAGGAAATGGTGAAATTCTTATCTTTCTAAAATATATGAAGAAATCATTCTCATAAAATTGTTTGTCTCCAGTACACCACAAGAGTAATTAATGTACCTCATATAAAGCCATCTGATGTTCATATGGACTTTCCAGTTCATCATGACTTGCCAATGGTTCATTATCACGATTTCTGTTACCATCATCTCCTAAAAAATAAACAAAACTTATATAATAAAACTTGTCTTAAAGAAAGTCCTAATATGGGACATAACATTGTGTACTGATTAGACAGGTATGGACAAAGTCCTTATACAGGACATAACATTCGTTTACTGATTAGACAGGTATGGACAAAGTCCTATGGAACATAACATTTTGTTCTGATTATACCGGTATTCAGGAAGTCCTATGGAATATAACATTTTGTACTGATTAGACAGGTATGGACCATAACATTTTGTACTGATTAGACAGGTATGGAGGAAGTCCTATGGATCATAACATTTTGTACTGATTAGACAGGTATTGACAAAGTCCTATGGAACATAACATTTTGTACTGATAAGATGCAGGTATGGACAAAGTCCTATGGACCATAACATTTTGTACTGATAAGATGCAGGTATGGAGGAAGTCCTATGGATCATAACATTTTGTACTGATTAGACAGGTATGGAGGAAGTCCTATGGTTCATAACATTTTGTACTGATTAGACAGGTATGGACAAAGTCCTATGGACCATAACATTTTGTACTGATTAGACAGGTATGGACAAAGTCCTATGGACCATAACATTTTGTACTGATTAGACAGGTATTTAGAAAGTCCTATGGAACATAACATTTTGTACTGATTAGACAGGTACTGACAAAGTCCTATGGAACATTACATTTTGTACTGACTAGACAGGTATGGACAAAGTCCTACTAGACACAATATTTTGTACTGATTAGATAGGTATTCAGGGAGTCCTATGGAACATCAGTTTATAAATGTTCTATTTTGCAGGAATCAGTTTATATAAGTTTAACTACTATACATGTGCATTCTACATTACTTCCCCAACTCTGTCCTACAACAACTGACTATTCAAAACTCAAAAGGCATTATTCTAATATGGACCATGAAATTCAAGTTATACAAATAAACCACAAAAACAATCAAAATCAAGATCAAATGATATCACAGCAGTAAGTAAGTTAACAAACAAGGTTACTGACAATATAATTATGATTCTGTTACATCATGCCTGGTTTTCATCATGATATAATATTGTTTGACAAAACATGTAAATAAAAATGTTCGTTGTTTTTGCCGATTTCTTATCTGCACTCCAGTACCACTTGGGATAAATATTGGTGAAGTTTGCATCAATCCCAAACTTGATTAGTTTGTTGTTGTAATATTTTCTGAGAAGTTTTATCAATATTATCATCACACTTGATTCATCATTTCGGTTTCTGGTCTGACAATGTAAAAGTAAATGTAACGATTCTCTGATGTATCTTGTTAAGATTATAAAACATTTCGACACAACTTGGAAAATTAAGTTTACTAAAAGCATATATATCGATAGCACAATCTAATCATAGAAGTTTATGTACTTGTTTCAACTAACAGGATAGTTTTTAGGATTTATGACATGGAACTGAAGGAAACTGTCTTACACAGAGAACAATTGAAGAGATTGTTAAGCTAATTAAAGAGAATTGTATTGATCTCAAAGAGCCATTACTTGCAAACAGCTCCGTAAACTGCAAATAACCCTTAAAGAGGGCCATAAACTGTAACTAATCCGTAAACACACTCAAATTTACTGTACACAGCAACTTCTGTGTTGGCTTTCTCAAAATTAAACAGTAAAGACCAGTAATAATATGGTTTATCTAGCTCCAATGAAGACCCAATAGTGGCCTTTGGGTGTTATTTGCTCTTTAGTTGGGTTGTTGTCTCTTTGACTCATTCCCCATTTCCATTCTCAATTTTATTTTTATTTTTATGGGTCCCATGCATGTCAAACCAAAGAGCTATACTGCTTCTTCACTATAAGTACATGTATGTTGAATTGCTTGCAATCAAGGATAAGATTGGATTCAAGATTAATGTGACCTAGAACAACTAGATATTTCAAAACAACAGGAATGGCCCTGCTTGCCCAAAGAAAGTTTGGAGCCAATTTTTTAAAGTGGAAAACAGTCATTTTATGGCAAAAAAATCCTCAGAGCAGTATCTAATGTAAACCTGATCTGTAATTCATCATACAAGGCTCACATATAAACTTAAGAGCTCAACATGTGAAGGTGTTTTAAAAAAAAAAATCTGTTGAACTATTTTTTGAGGAATGATAAAGAAGAGTATATTATATGGCCCATCCTAAGTCAGCAGGGCCATTAAAAAAATAACAATACCAATTGGAAAATCCAAAATTAAAGGTCAAAGACAACTCCAAAGGAAAACAACAAAAAGCTAAAAGATATTGAAAATTTATCTGTATAATGCATGGATGCCTAACAAAATCTGGCTCCGCATAAAGTTTTTAAAATCATAATAGTACTCATATGTGTGATAAGTAATACTGTAAATTCAGAAATTATTGCAAGGTTTTTAGTATTGCGAATAATGCAACAGGGTTGTAAACCCAATAATTAAAACTGGCATTTTGTAATATTTTAATTGAATTAAGCATGACTTTTCCTCAAAATCGTAAAAATTAAATAAGCCAACACATATCCCATCATGCATCAGTCCCTTGACCTTTCGAAAATTCTGTTAACATCATATTAACCCTAATAATCCAGTTGTTATATTACTCTCCCTATCAATCACTACTCTGGAGGACAATGACCGTAAGGGGCGCTGTAATTATTCGAGTTAACATCATCTTACCCTTAATCAAGATAATTAAATCAAAATGACCAATAATGACCTATTGATGGCTGCTTAATGTCCAGCTGAAAATTGCTTACTCAGGACAATAACATGTTGACCCATTATGAAAATACCCTGTTTGTACTATATACAGATCTAGAGAATATAGAACTTGATAAGATAAGGGATGACATCACAAGATCTATGTAGGATAAAAAAAACTTAAATCAAATAGTTTGGAGGGGGGGGGGGTAACATTGCTGTAAGTTTTGTTAATCTAGAATAGATTTTACATATATCAATATGTGTAAATCAATTTTTCCCAAATTAAGTTAAGAGGGGGTGGGGGTGGGGCGCAGTGAAAAAACTATGTGAATTAATTTTTTATACTTCATTGAACTTTTGATGTCGTCCCTAACAAGAAGACATTCTACAGAAAACCATACTACTAGTACTAAACCCATAGTTCCTAGACTTATAAGATATAATGACAAGCCAACATCTTTCTGTTGGTCACAATGTGAAACAACGAAGGAATAAATCCAGACCAATCATTACTATATTCCTTCCATGAAAAGATGAAAGAAAAATCAGCAGACGTACAGTTTGGGTTACATGTCCTTCGAAACCCATTTCATTTAATTGGTTAGAGGAAATGTAAAACTTTTATATTAATATAATATAGTGATGATATTCATTCTAATTATCATTAAAAATATTGTTTTCAAATAAATGAGGTACTGAGTATACATAGCAGAGGAAAGATGCACTTCTGACATTAAATATTTAATGTAGAAGTGTTTCAAGATCTTATTAGGCTATCACTTTCTTCATCGATTTCAAGGATGGTTTATATATCAATGTCTTAATTAAAGTCAACAATGTAATGAAATATTAATGAATCATAGCTAAATATAATTGAAATCTCATTTGTCAAGAGTTTTTTTGGGGGAAATGTTATAAAACTTTTAAGTTTCTAGTAGTTAAATAGATACTGGTAATCAAATACAGATAGTGGTTTTCTAGATTGGTGGAATGTTCCCTTGAAATAGCAATTTACTTTCCTATGCAATGTATGCTCTTGTTCCATAAAATACTGAAATTCAGCATTCTTTCTTGGTTAATTACTATATCATTCTTATGAATCTCCAAATAATTTATAACTTCCAAAGTAAAAATACTAAATGACAATTTCTTACGTGCTAGAAGTCAGATGGAGTCAAGAAAATACATTCAATTACCTTTCTCGGTTACTACAGTAATTCATATATTATACTTGAATTATACTTATAATTTTGTAACATTTCTTAGTTACCAAAGGAAAATACTAAAATGGCAGCCACCAGAGTTCTTAGAGAGACAGATTTAAACCAATCTTAAGAAGAAAATCTGGTGATTCTTTTCGATATTAAAAGAACTGAGTTGAGCACAACTTACCCTGAGTTGGTTTTGAACACACATCATCTGAGTTGACAGACTAGTGACTAATAAAGACCCAGTTGCAAATCCATTTCTTAAATAAAAGTTGGGGAGGGGTCATTTGGAGTGGAACAGGTAAAATTCTTCGTTATACGTAAATGACTAGTTCCAAATGTGAGGCCTCAGGAGCAATCTGCCCCCTTCCCCAGTAAATTCTGCTCTAAGATGTACTAATATAAACTAGTGACTAGCCCACTTAACCACAGAGGCACCTCAATTCTTTATTTTCATCTCCTTTCATTAATTCAATCTTCTATAACCAAAATCTAATTAGAAGAAATTAGAATTGTTGATGTAAATTACTATTTTACTTATTGATAAGGTCAAAAATCATTTCAGTTTACTATTTTATTGAAGTTAATGTACTTTTTATTCAACAAATGTTTCATGCTTTATTAATTTTGAATAATGAAATAAAGCTGATAAAATGCCCTAAATTTTGATAAAATCTGCTTTTGTATGAATTGCATTGAACTGAAATGCTATCTCTTTATACTTAATCAATTAATTTTCTTTCCTCTTTTTTTAAAATACAAACAGAATATTTGCTTCTATTTGTTTTCTCGTTAATATAATGTACATTCAATTTTGGGCGATTTCCAAATGATGATTTTTGTATGTAGAGAAAGAAGATAATGTTTTGTCGGATAGAATGATAAATAAAACAGAAAATCAAGCACTGATTTCATAATGCTTAATTAATTTTAGTTTTTTGTCTGCAAACATTTCCAGATGGGTAGTTTTCTATGATTTCTAAAAGTTCTTTTAAATATAAAACACTGATCATTTTTGTATGTTTAGTTACGCTGTGCAATTTCAGTTAATCAAATATCAACATTGATTATATAATAATACCTTATGCTTTCCCTTGACAAAGTCTTATAACTATAAAGTAGCAGGAAGCCACATAATTATGATGATTTTTCATAATAAAAAGAGTTTAAAAATTGAAGAAAAAAACACTGATACTTCACTTCCTGATCGAAAACAGCAAACAATAAAAGGAAAAATTCTTTATAATTTTATGTGATATGATTTAATTTTCATAAAGTACCACATTATGACGTAGCCAGGGAATAAAAGTTGATGTGTGAGTGCCAATGTGATGTATCTCCGTCCAATATAACTGGGTTCATTATTATTCAGTACATGAAGTTACTAAATTTTGTTGGTTTTCATTATATTTCAACCACAACACAGGGGCCGATCCAGGCATTTTAAAAAGGGGGGTCCAAAACCAGGACAAAAAGGGGGGGAGTTCCAACTACATGTCCCCATTCAAATGCATTGATCGTCCAAAAAAAAGGGGGGTTCAAACCCCAAGAACCCCCCCCCCCCCCCCCTATGTATCAGCCAGCGCAACAGAACAAAATTTTCTATATATTTAAACTTGAAAACAAAATTTGGCAAACCAGATAACTAAATATTCACTAAAGTACATTCTTTTCTTAATCCATGAAAATTGATCTTGAAAATCTTCAGCACATCAACAGGGTTGCTCTCTTCATGTGATATGTGGACAGTTTCCCTGTGTTTGAGGTGTATACTCTTTACTGTAAAGGAATGTTTTATCACAAGTTTTGAGATGCTTCATCTTTTTTTAAGCACTGTTTGTTTTTAGAAACTGATATGCAGTAAATTGCACTGATATTTTAAAAACTAAAATTTAACATATTGTTTTCAAATAAATGAGGTACTGATCAGTACAATGCAGACGAAAGTTGTACTTCTGACATTAAATATTTAAAGTAGAAGTGTTTCGAGATCTTATTAGGCTATCACTTTCTTCATCGATTTGAAAGATAGTTTATATATCAATGTCTTAATTAAAGTCAACAATGTAATAAAATGTTAATGAATCATAGCTAAATATAATTGAAATCTCATTTGTCAAGAGTATTTTGGGGGGGAAATGTTATAAAACTTTTAAGTTTCTAGTAGTTAAATAGATACTGGTAATCAAATACAGATAGTGGTTTTCTAGATTGGTGGAATGTTCCCTTGAAATATCAATTTACTTTCCTATGCTCTGGGTCCATAAAATATTGAAATTCAGCATTCTTTCTTGGTTAATTACAACATCATTCTAATATGAATCTCCGAATAATTTATAACTTCCAATGTAAAAATCCTTTATGACAATTTCTTACGTGCTAGAAGTCAGATAGAGTCAAGAAAATACATTCAATTACCTTTCTCGGTTACTACAGTACTTCATATATTATACTTGAATTATACTTATAATTTTGTAACATTTCTTAGTTACCAAAGGAAAATACTAAAATGGCAGCCGCCAGAGTTCTTAGAGAGACTGTAAACTAATCTTAAGAAGAAAATCTGGTGATTCTTTTCGATATTAAAAGAACTGAGTTGAGCACAACTGTTACCCTGAGTTTCGAACTCACATCATCTGAGTTGACAGACTATAGTGACTAATAAAAAACCAGTTGCAAATCCATTTCTTAAATAAAAGTTGGGGAGGGGTCATTTGGAGTGGAACAGGTAAAATTCTTCGTTATACGTAAATGACTAGCTCCAAATGTGAGGCCTCAGGGGCAGTCTGCCCCCTTCCCCACTTAATTCTGCTCTAAGATGTACTAATATACACTAGACCACTTAGCCAAAGAGGCACCTCAATTCGTTATTTTCATTCCTTTTCATTCATTTAATCTTCTATAACCAAAATTTAATTAGAAGAATAGAATTGTTGATGTAAATTACTATTTTACTTATTGATAATGTCAAAAATTATTTCAGTTTACTATTTTATTGAAGTTAATGTACTTTTTATTCAACAAATGTTTCATGCTTTATTAATTTTGAATAATGAAATAAAGCTGATAAAATGCCCTAAATTTTGATAAAATCCGCTTTTGTATGAATTGCGTTGAACTGAAATGCTATCTCTTTATACTTAATCAATTAATTTTCTTTCCTCTTTTTTTTTAAATACAAACAGAATATTTGCTTCTATTTGTTTTCTCGTTAATATAATGTACATTCAATTTTGGGCGATTTCCAAATGATGATTTTTGTATGTAGAGAAAGAAGATAATGTTTTGTCGGATAGAATGATAAATAAAACAGAAAATCAAGCACTGATTTCATAATGCTTAATTAACTTTAGTTTTTTGTCAGCAAACATTTCCAGATGGATAATTTTCTATGATTTCTAAAAGTTCTTTTTAATATAAAACACTGATAATTTTTGTATGTTTTAAGTTACGCTGTGCAATTTCAGTTTATCAAATATCAAAATTGATTATATATAGATTCTTACATTGATACCAGTGGATAATCGGATTTATCCAATCGAGATAGTTAAATTATCAATTTTAAAGTCCGAGCCGCCTCGGCGAGGACTTTAAAATTTATAATTTAACTATCGAGATTGGATAAATCCGGTAATCCACGAGTAACTATGTAAGAATCTGTTTCTCTAATGATTAAAAAGACATTTTCTCCCACTTGTTAACCTAAAATCCCCTTAGAGTGCCTTTCACATCGCACCAAGTTGTCAATTTCATTAACACCTGTAATCAAATTTTGATTCATCCAGTTAGCTAAAAAGGTCATGACCCTTAAAATCATCCAATGATCTTTTGAGATCACCAGCAACCACACGTTGATTAAATTTTTTTATACAATGGGTTCGGAAAGGGATAAATTTCAATAGAATTAGAGAAATAATAATACCTTATGCTTTCCCTTGACAAAGTCTTATAACTATAAAGTAGCAGGTAGCCACATAATTATGATCATTTTTCATATTAAAAAGAGTTTAAAAATTCTTTGCTTCCTACTGGTAAATCATAGCGAACATGATAAAATGCCAGAAAAAAATCTTTATAGTTTTTTTATAAAATGATTTATTTTAAAAAAAAAGTATGATACTGCCAGTGAATCAAAGTTTAAGTAAATTAAGTTTCATTTTTGCGAGTAACATACAAGTTCCCTTATTCCATGACTGTAGCCCCTGAGGTTTAGTCATTTTCTGAATAAACTTAAGCTATCATCTGGAATGACCAGTCAAATGTTAAAAAAAAATACAAACTTTACTTAATCAATGAACATTTATTTGAAGAAAAAAAAGTCCACAACACATTGACAGTAACTCCTTGGTTTCTCTCTCATGACCTCTGGAAATGTTCCCTGCACTTCAGATGTACAATCTATCTTTACATTAAAGGCATGTTTTGACGTAGTTTAAGATACTTCTTCTTTTTCCTTTTTTTTAAGAAGCACTGTTTGCAGAAACTGATATGCAGTAAATTGCACTGATATTCTAAAACTAAAATTTAACACCAATATACATTTTTGTATAACCACTTGCTCTTCATTTTATCTTAATACAAAAACTGTGAAAACTAACTTGAACAGAAACTCTGTTGGCAAAGATCTATAATTCATTTCTACACTTGTTTGAAATTTGCCATTTTTCTTCCTAAAAATTTGTGATTCTGCAATTTCTTCTTTTATGTTTAAAAAGCAAATTTTCAGATCATGATTTACTATGATGGCACTAAAGTATCTAAATGAAAGTGTCTGTGTCCCTATGGTATGCTGACAGTATCTCTAAAACAACCAAAATTAATTATTAAGTTTCTGTGGAAATACAAAGTGCTAAAAGTAATTCACATAAAAAACAAATTAGGCAAAAAATCAATTTGTCAGGGAAATTATACTGGTATAAAATCTAAAAGTAACTTCACGTTCTGATTTAATATTTGACACAGAAATCGCCTGCATTGGGGTAATTAAAGGTAATTTTTTGTCCATCAATATATATATATAGTATCTTTTATAACTATGTTGCAATATTCAGAGTGGCAAAATGATGCATTTCTACTAATAATACGACGTCAAAAATTAATCAGTGATTATTATGACGTCAATATATATTTCTGCGAGCAACAATAAGACATGCAATGAGGTACCTGTTTAAGCTTTTGTTAACACAAAATTTGTTCTTTAATTGACAATAACAAAACCTGTGATAACGTGCAGCATATGGTCCAATAAGGCAACTATAAAATTGAGAATAGAAATGAGGAATGTGTCAAAGAGACAACAACCCGACCATAGAACAGACAACAGCAAAGGACACGAATGTGAGGAAACTGAAGGTCACAATGATGTAGCAAAACAAAGACAACCACTGAATTACAGATTCCAGCATTGGAATAAGCGCATGAAGAATGTACCATGGTTAAACATGTTTGTAAGCAGCTGAGTCGACCCTCCCATAACCTGTGACAAACTTTTGTTACTGTGGTCTGTTGCACTGTTCCTTAATTTCAGTAATTCCTGTTGTGGTAGGATTGCCAATGAGACATAACTATCTACCACAGTTCAAATGAAGGGGTGTAAGGAAATATAGGCAACTGTATGAGCTTTAACAATGAGAAAAATCCACATCTTATATCCAGCTATAGCATGCCCCTACATGAAAATGTAAAAAGATTCAAACAAGAAAAATTACCTCTTTAATATTTAACAAAACAATTTCAGAAAAACATATTTGACATCGGACATGAACCAATGACCACTTAACTTCTACATGAGTTTTTAGTTAGTGGTCAAAAAAACATTTCCGTATAAGTTCAGTTGTTGGAAATGAAGTCCTGGAATATATAATTTGCAAAGAATTTCCATAAACAACCTGGCAAATCTGTTAGCAATAGAATGAGGTTTATAGTACATAACATTTCAGTACATACTTTGTTTGAACCAGGCATGTCCAAAACTGACAACATTTTTCAAATTTAAATTGAGTTTGTTTCAAATTAGTATCTATGATTTTGTTTTCCTAAAAACTCAAATCAAATTGACCCCAGATATATATTATATATATAAATCATGTCTATAGACTAAGTAAATATGGCGTCCCTACTTTTCATTCCTTTCTCGGTATCAAAGAGAAATCTTGACAAGAAGCAATGCACAATTGATGCTAATTAAATATAAAGCATTTTAGGAATCTATCAATCAGAAATAAAAGACTGTTTTGCCGTAGTACATAAGGCACTCCAGTGTTAATTAACTGATCCTAAACGGTAATTGTTTTATCTGAAAGCACATATCATTACTTGATATTTGTAATAAACATGTCTCTCTTCTTTTGGTTTTGTTTCCAAGCAATATCATTGATCATTGAATTAGCTGCTTTCCCCTAATATGGACACATTAGGACATCTAAGGGAAAGAGTTTCAGTCTTTCTTTAATAATTTTCATACAATAATGTAAACATTTAAGAAAGGAAATGGAACCTTAGTTCAAACAAATTTTACCTTAAACACAAGGTTTTCTTTTTAAGTCCTTAATAAAATGTCAGGTAAAAAATGTCAATGACAATTAGAAGAAGAATAACCCCAATAAAACCAAATTAAGAGCTCGATAAGCACACCTGTTAAATATATGACATTTCATATTTGTTTTTAACCACCATAACAATCAGTTTTAAAGTCATTTGTTAAACCTACTTTTAAGGGTAATAACTCTTTGAGGGTAAATCAATTGACAATTCCTGAAAAGTTGACTAAATGTAGATCTTATAATTTTGCTGAAGACTTTTCTTATTTCAATTTCTATCTATCTATTTTAGTTCTACAAAATACACAAAAATGAGTAAAATCATCATTCAAGGGCAAAAAACTTCTATATAGGTACAGATCATTTGATCATCAACAAAATTTATATCTCTAGCAAATATTCATTTGTTTTGATTGGCTGAAGTACTTGCTTATCTGGCATTTAATTTAAACAGAAACAAAGTTAACTATTTAATGTATATTATAAACTAAAGCAAAACAGCATAAACACAGTCAAATATGTTACAGTACATGTACTAAAATATATACCTTACTCCATAATGCTCAGATTTACTGAAAGCTAGCATTAATTCTTAATCTGCTGAAAAAGCGTGAAAAGAGATACTTGACACTGAACTTTTGACCTTAATTTTGGTCACTAAAAAGTTTCTGTCGAGACTCCCTTATCTGAGTGAAGTAAACTGAAGCACTCCTTACCATACTCAACAAGTAGGACTTGAAATTTGTTGTACGGTTTGGCCATTTAATTATCTGGATGAACTTGTTATAATTATTTAAATCAAGTACATCAAATAAATATCTATGTTTGATAACATTTGATTACATATCTATCTGGCTGAGATTTTAGATAGATTTAGTAGTCAGCAAATCCAAATCAAAACACTTGTTAGAGAGAATTTAATCTGGAAGGAGTACATACTTTATTATTTCGTCAAAAATACTTCTTTAATTTAGCTTGAAGTGTGAAATACTTGTACATCTTCTGTTAATCATTTCATTTATAAACAAATATAAAAGTGCTACGTTTATCAATAAATGATTAACCTTAAAGCTTATTCCCAAACATAAAACGAAAGTTGTATAAATTCCAACTGAACAATAATGTGATGGGAATTTCTCCAACTACTTTCATCTATTTTTGGTGATTAATGGTAGTTGTTCAAAAAGAATCTGCATAGAATAAAAGTCTTAAAGAACCCTAGTTTGTTTATCTGTTACCCTGATTCATTCATTGATCATACTATAATAATAATGAAATTAAACTGACTAAATATGTATTGACATGAGGTTAAAGTTTACTTCAAGTTTCATAGGCACAAAAGAGTAGAAAACTTTTGACTTCAGTTCATTTTTCATATTTTTGTTACTTGTTCCCCCCCTCCACCCCTCCTAATCATTATTCTCATGAACACCATTACAGGTGCTTAAAGTGGAGCAGTATCTACTGTCGTACCTTTCTGGAGCACTTTTGTTTACCCCTGCCAGGTATTTCGTAGGGTTTGTGTTGCTCAATATTTAATTGTCTTTGTAATGTTTTGTTAACAGCCTTAAAGTCATTTCTTTTGGTTGTGGTGTTTTCTGCATGTTTTTAAATACCTTTTTTTATTTGCCCTTTAAAAGTATATTTTCCCTTTGATGCATTGAGTTATTATAAGTATAAGGTCACAGTTCAGCTCTAAATCACCAGGGTACAAGGTGACCTACAATCACCACTTATAGATAAAAGCATGCAAACTCTGACCTATATTACAAGCTTCATTGACTTATATGGATGTAAAGTTTAATATAATATATCTTTATTTGCAAAACATACAAAAACCAATTTTGGATGTGGCAAATACATTGACAAACAAACATAATCAAACATAATGAAAACTCGACAATATTATAAGAAATATGATAAAAACAGTTACTGTTCTCCTTTCCTCAGTTCTAATGACTCTTTAATAAAAGAAACAACTGCTTTTACATCATTTGGTGTTGATGGATTAAGTATTATCACGAGTTTATCAGTAAAATTAAGTGTATTAAAATTTACATATTTTTGTATATAATATTTTAGAAAGATTTCTCTTATATTTTTATTTATTTTACAGTTGAAGAAAAAATGAAATTCATCGTCTAAGATATTACATATTTTACATTTTCTTTCATCTCGTGGTATTTTGGTATATCGTCCAGTTTCTTAGAATGAAGAGACAATGATCGCTTATTCTAAATTTGGTTAACATTTTTCTTGTCTCTTTACTTGGTTGTGATAGGTAGTATTGCATTTGGTTATTTATATCAGATTTAAGAAATTTATATAGATATATTTTATTATTTTCATTTAAGTTATTTATTTTATCATCAATAAGAGTTTGATAATAGTTGATATAACTTTTTTTTAATTGGGTTTTAACATTTTAGTCTGTTTTAAAGTTTTAGTTTCCTCAATAAGTTTAATGTCAATATTTATATCTTGTGACACATTTTTTGCAAAAGTATACCATGAGTATGTTTCCTTGGTATCTTAACTTTTAGTTAATTTAAAGGATTCATTAAGAAATGGGTTCAGATTTTCATTATTTAATCTAGATAGGTACATCATAGTTTGGGTTTTTATGAAAGTTTCTAATGGCAAAAGTCCTTAAGTTCATTTCTAACAGCTAGATTTGTAATGATATAGTTAAGTCTTTGATAATGCTGGCCTACAAACTTTTAAGGATACATCAACAGAAGTATAACAACCTCTAATCAAAAGTCACCCTTACATACATTTCATGGAAATTTTATTTAGTTTATGTACATTTTAATGAGCTAGATATTTAAAGAAATGGGAAAGATACCAAAGTTACATTCAAACTCATAAATCAAAACAAACTAACAAGGCTATGGCAAAAAACAAAATAGGAAAAGATGAACAATAAAAGGGTATTTAAATGCATGCAATGGTTGATGACAGCTTGATTGATCCCAACCAAATGCAGTCATTTTAGTTTTCATTATAACACTTTTTGCATCATTATGATCATAATTATTGTTCAGAAAATAACAAGGAGAAATATTAAGGATGATCTCGTCACTTGTGATTACCTAAGGTGCTTTTTTATTTCATCTGCAGCCACAAGTGCGATGTAATTTGCCATAGCACAGACTGAAATGATCTTCTTAATGCAGTATTTTATGATTGCCAGTCTTTTAATATATATGTGTCAGCTTATAATTCTATTTTCAGACTCAGACATTGTTCTAGTCAGTTTTCAATTTCAATAAACGATTTTCTGAGATGTTCAATTTTAACAAGAAAGTCAAGAATGCTACCTTTTTTTCACTTTTTTTTTTTACCTAATCTTATTTTTTTAATTTTGCTTCTTTCACTTCAATGGCAGACTAGGGGGGTCTAGATTAATTATATTATTTTATTCCAAAATATTGATTCAAATATTTATGTTTCATCTGTGAACTTCTAATGCAAATACAATAAATCGAAAGCGACAGTTTTGATACATGTCAATGAAAAGGAAGTAAAAACCTACCATTTTGATCTGCCGAATCTTTTTTATCCGTTTTATTATTCAAAGGTTGTTTTTCATCATCAAAATCAATATCCACGACCACAGGGGTCACCTCAAAACATTTTTTTTCTGTCACAATATTTATCATAGGAATGCCATTTTGGGGATCGTCAATATTTTTCCCCTCCACCTGAATAACAGGTATCTCGTGGTACTGAGTTGTATCCTCTTTCACCATTATGCTTACACGTAAAGAGGAGCTTAAAAGATCCTCACCTTTTTGGAATGTACATACAAGGAAATTTTAAAATCAAAATTTCTCAATATTCTTTCCTATATACATAGTTTTTAAACTGCCAATCACGAACAGAATGAAATAGAATACCCTCCTTCGATAGAAATTTCGTCAAAAGAATTTAAATCCAACCACCATATCTCCTGTTGAAATGATCTACTCCAAAAAGGTATCATAAAGAAAATAATTTCTAAAAATCTTTTCTCAGTATTTAAATATTTACTTTTTTAATATCCATGTTCATTTAAAAAGTTTTCTTATACCCAAACATATGGAAAAGTATAAATCCCATACTGCTTGTCTGATTTTCACTGATCCATACCTCACAAGCTATCTATCTCTAATTGTTTTCCAACAGATCTGATAAAATCACTTATTACCATTGATCATCCTTGACAAAACTCCTGATCATCCGTAAAATGATGAAAATCACAAGAAAAAAAGTCTAAACTCAATAGATTGGCATTAATCCTAATAAACAATGCACATCTCACCTCAGGGGGTAAATAAGTTACATCTGGTACCCCCTGCACAGAGTACTCTTGTTAGATAAAAGTTCCTTTAAAACACTTTGATGTTCAATATTATAATTACTCATATGACTAGATTACAATCTATCAGAATCTATATATAGAATATATTTTCATTCAGACAAATAAAACACAAAAATAAATGCGCATATCAATAACTGATGTTTAAAGTAGCTAAAAATACAAACAAACCCTACATAAAGTTAAATAAACATATAGCGTTTATAAAATTAGAGAAAAGACAAACAAATGATAATTTCATTTTGTAGAATATACACAATAAAGTGTATTACATTTATTCTTCAACCATTTATTTGTTTCAATTATTATAGACATTGGACTATCTATCTGATGTGGGATGAAATTCAATTCTACATTTCTCATTAAATTTTATTCCGAATGCATTTGTTTCATTAAAAAGAAAAAGAAAAAAAGAAACAGTTTCCCATCATGTCTCTGTCTTATTTCATTTGAAACAAGAATGTGTCCATAGTACACCAATGCCCCACTCAGATGCCCTACTCCCAGTGACTATCATTTTCTATGTTCACTGAAGTGTGAAATTGGGATCAAAACTCTCATTTGGCATTAAAATTAGAGCCATCATATCATAGAGAACATGACAGTACCGGTGTCCTATAGCCATTCTTCCCCCATGCCAAAATTTCCGGGGGGAAATACTGGATCGATCCAATATTTCTCCCCGGAAAAATTGGCATGATCCAACTTTTCCCCTTCAGCGTTGTAAGGGGAAAACTAGGATCATGCCAATTTTCCCCCCGTGAAAGCATGATAAGATAAATTTTTCCGCCTTGTAATATAACGTGGGCGACGTCACGATAAGATTTTTTAAATGATAGTAACTTTTTTCTCAGTTTATAGTTACCAAAGCTTCATCGTGTGAATATACATTTGATATGTATTTATATGTGTTTTTCTATGTTGTGATGTATAACATTGTTTCAGAAAAAGGGAGAAGGTTTGGCACCATTAAAACTTTTAACGGCCCTCTGCAAATGTATGCACCTGTTCTAAGTCACGAATCTTATGAACAGTAGTTGTCGTTTGTTTATGTAATTATAAAATACGTGTTTCTCGTTTCTCGTTTTGTATATAACTTTAATAGACAGTTGTTTTTCCCGTTTGAATGGTTTTACACTAGTAATTTTGGGGCCCTTTATAGCTTTTTGTTCGGTGTGAGCCAGGGCTCCGTATTGAAGGCCTATTGTGGTTTACTTTTATAAATTGTTATTTGGATGGAGAGTTGTCTCATTGTCACTCATATCACATTTTCGTATATCTATATACATATATAAACGAGTCTAAATTGAAAACTACGTTCAAACCTTATATATATATATATATTTATTCACACGAAGCACATTTTGATCACATCCATTCTCTTTAGTGGACCCTTGGTATCATTGACCAAATAAATACAATTACTAGTACTTTAACCACTTCTGACCAGTCAGTAGTTTTTTCCTTGCATGTGGACATATAGACAGTCATTTAAAAATGTAAAAAGACTAGAGGTCACATATAAAGACTATTGAATAGAGAGACAGACTTGTTGACTCATAGACAGGCCGTACTGTGACATATAGTTGTTAATGTTTGTGTCATTTTTGTCTCAAGTTTGTGGATAGTTGATTCATTGGCTGTAGAAAGATTTGTGTAAATGTAAATGAACAACAAATTTTTATATTTATAAATAAATCTAATTCTAACACTGTTCGGTTTAATTTCCAGACTCTATATAAACATAGTGAAATCTATGATGGGGGAAAGATTGGCATGGGGGAAAAGTTACTATATGTATACGTATTGTCAACCTTCCGCAGGGGAAGAATCACAACAATCCAAAATTTCCCCGGGGGAAAGATTGGCTCATGCCAGTCTTTCCCCCGGGGGAAAAACTGGCATGGGGGAAGGATGACTATATAACACCGGTACTACTAGTTTCAAGTTGATTGGACTTCAAATTCATCAAAAACTATCTTGACCAAAAACTTTAATCTGAAGCGGGACAGACGGAGGGATAAATGAACATAAATGAGGTATATAAATGCTATTTCTGCAAAAAAGAGTTAAATAGAAAGCAAACTGATAAAGTCAAAATAAGAACAAATGTGAAAATTTAAATTTTATGTAGAAATTCTCTTAAAAATGTAAATGAATTATTTAACTATGCAAATATGTACTGCTTCAGAACTACATGTACATTGATTTTTCATTATAAAACCTTCTGCCCCCTATGTATCAATCTATTAAAATTAGTCAAGCATCAAAATCTTAACAAATACTGAAATTTAGGTTCTTTTCAAATCTCCAAAATCAGTAAAACTCTTTCTCTTATGAACTTTTAAATGTTTCAAAAATTTTCCATCAATTTCATGAATATATTCAACTGCTGGGTATCCTTTACAAAACTCCCAAGTAGTTTTTAACTTAAAGTGCATAAAACATTTTAAATTCAATCTAATTTCTAACAGATTTGTAACCTTCATTATACATTTTGTTCGAAATCTACACTCTGTTAATAATAAATGGTGAATTTGAGAAGATCAAATATTACATAAGTCAAATAGTAAAGCATGTGTAGAATTAATTTTCAATTCTTCAAGACTTAGTAACAGTACATTAGAGCTAGGGCTCAGTTGAGTGCTGAAAGTTTGGCAAAAATTGACTGTAATCAATGTTACAATATCAGACCTCCATTATTGATCACTGTCGTCTGCTAAACACCTTTACGCTTTCTCAAAATACTTGTTTTTACTTAATTATCACTTCAAATTATCTGAAAATATCAAAAATTATCTTTTCTGCAACACATCAACACTTTGCCAACACTTCCAAGTACCAAATTAAGCCTACTGGCATAAAATACGAATATTGCTGGATTTAAATCTGCTGTTATAAAATTTTGGACAGTATTCTAAATTAAGGAACATGTTTCCCTCATGCAAAGCTCGGATTTCTTGTCCAAACTTGGCTATAGACATAAGGTTCTTTTGGTTTTCAACATTTGTATTTTAGAAAATTGGATATCCAAATATCTTGGACTCTAGCATATATGAAAACATTATTTTTTTAAATATGCATCAGACGCATTCAAATTTAGTACATTGTATGTTATCTAAACTCGAAAAATTATTTTTTCTTGATTGGTTTGAAAAAGTATTAAGAGAAAATAGTATGGTAAAATACGTACATTTACCTAACAATTACTACTATTTAAACAGAGAATTATAATACAGTCAGTCACAGTGAACCTTATATAAATATTTGTTTTGATAAATCCAATAATTCACTTTTGTACTTAACATTTTATGAGCAATCAATGTTCAATACACTAAATAAAACGAGTGAAAGAGAAAAATCTTAAGGAGGAGAAAAGCAACACAACTCTCACTGCCAATTATCTGCAAAATCTAAAGAAGAAAAATAAACTATTTTGACTAGACATGCAATAAAATTAAAGGAAATTTCATGTTGAATTGTGTTGAACAAACACCTACTTATTAAATCAATAAAAGCCTGATAGACAATTATTTACCTTCACATCAATATATATAAGTTTTCTAGTGCATATTTATTTTCATATTAAAAACTAGTGTGGTATGTTATTTCTATAATATTACTTAAAGTTTCTAATGTCCCCAGCGTTGTATATTATGTCATATTTTATCTTTCCAAACATATAAGGGCAATGACTGAATAAAAGCAATTGTTTTTATTCTTTAAAACTTTTTTAACAATATGTTGCAGATATGAAGGTTTCAGACCAAGAATTGTACATAATACACAGAGGCAATACAGACAAATGTCCTGCAACTCGCATAGACATAACTACTTGTATCAACCACAGTCCCAAATGAACTGGATGTAAGCAAATACAAGTCACCATATATACTGCTTTCAACAATGAACAAGACTCTAATCACGAAGGCAGCTATGAAGATCTTTACATGACAAAATGATAAACAATTCTAACAAGAAAATCAGTTGCCTGATGACAGACAGCAAACAACAACAGCCAGTCTATTGGGACAGGCACATGAAGAACAAGCAGGGTTAAACATATGTGAATGTCCTGTCTTATCCAACACATTTAATAGGGGACCAGACAAAAATGTCAGATTAATAAAATTGAGAATGGAAATGGGGAATGTATCAAAGAGACAACAACTCGACCATAGAAAAAACAACAGCGGAAGGTCACCAACAGGTCTTCAATGTAACGAGAAATTCCCGCACCCGGAGGTGTCCTTCAGCTGGCCCCTAAACAAATATATACTAGTTCAGTGGTAATGAACGCCATACTAATTTCCAAATTGTACACAAGAAACTAAAATTAAAATAATACAAGACTAACAAAGATCAGAGGCTCCTGACTTGGGACAGGCGCAAAAATGCGGCAGGGTTAAGCAGGGTGTCAGATTATCAGGGTTTTAATTACAAGGATAGTCATTTATTGGACCATCAAAATATGTTGGTTAAAGCAGGATGTTAGAATACTCGGTGTTGACACCCAGGTTACACTGTACATAATGTACATTTTTTATATATTTTTCTGATATATAACTATAGCCTGTACCAAGTCAGGAATATGACAGTTCTTGTCCATTCGTTTTTGATGCATTTTTTTATTTGATTTTGCCATGTGATTGTGGATTTTCCAAATTGATTTTCCTCTTAGTTCAGTATTTTTACTTTTTAGTCATCACCCACCTTTTTTTATAAGTTTTGGTTTATAGCCACTGATTTTTTCACTTTTCAGTAAATGAACGAAACACGACGAAAATTATATATAATATTTCTCATTGCTATTATACTACAGTCAAAATGATGCAAATTTGGAAAACAAGGTTTTAAAAAAAATATTTGCAACTTTTGGTATTAGACAGAAAAGAAATGGAAATTTTATCCATTGCAATGGTTTTGCTAGATTTTGAAGTATAGTGATTCAAATAAGAAATTATGGTTTGCAATTGTAATAAAGTAAAGTTCCATATCAATTCTAGGTTGATCAGAAATTAGGAAATACCAAAATATTTGGTCAAAACAAATATGATTGATGAACTCCATAGCAAACAATTACAGATTTCCTCGTGATTCTACAAATCATTGATGGGCTACTGTCAGATTAGCCTCTATTGACGAACTTTCATCACTGTTAGGTCACTGATCAATGCAAACTCAATCAAATGTTATTTGTTTCAATAAATCTAATATTTCAAACTGTGTACAATATATATTACATCAATTTCTGGTAAATATTGGTCAAATCTCAGATATTTTTGTCAGATTTGTTACAAATTAGAACTTACCTAGTGTTATGACTGTTGTTTGTTTTACATGTTATTCTTATAACGGGAAATAATATCCCATTCTTACGATACTTTAATCTAAACTGAACAATAAAGAAATCAATAAAGAAATGTGAAATATGAATTAATAGTAAAAAAAGTATTTACAGAATGTTAACTCTTATTATGCTCTAGATGATTAAAATTAACAGTAAAAAAAAATAATTTACTAGTGAATAGTGTATAGGAGCTATTTAAAAAGTTGTCTCCCTTGGTGAGAAAAATTTAAAAAATGTATCCAATCTGATTTTAAAATTCTCAGCACTTGCTAATTTTTTAATGCTTGCCCATTACGTAGAAAAATGAGCTTGTGCTGAGCTTATATTCTCATTTATGATTTAAATTGTCTCTATATTAGGCATCTTGTTAAAAGTAGTTAAATCAATTTATTTATTTCAAGATTGTTGGTGTTTTAACTCCACTTTCAGGAACCATAGCTATGATCATGCTGGAACATTGCTTTGACAGTCCCTCCCCACTCAACCACCACCCTCTTTTTAAAATCCTAGATCAGCATCTGCTCACTATCCAATTATTGAATATATAAACATTGTACACATGTATTACATAATACATGTATTATGTATACATGTACAAATGTATTATGTATACATGTATTATGTATTATGTATACATGTATTATGTATTATGTATACATGTATTATGTATTATGTATACAAGTACACATGTATTATGTATACATGTACACATGTTTTATGTACAAAATGTACCTAAAACTAAACATTTTGACTCATTATTTCTAATGATAATCAGAACAGTAGGGTTTCATTTTCAAAGTGCATATAACATTTATGTGCCTCAAGGCTCAAGTAATCAGAGATACATGTATCTCTGCTTTCTGGTGGCATGTAAGGCACCATACCGTCCATAAAAAAATGTCCTAGGACACTCTACAACATTTATGTAAAATGATTATTTGTAATGGTTCGATTCCAAACAAAAAACTTTCAATCACATAGATCTACATCAGCAGCGTGTTGTCATGCAAAACTCCATTCTGAAGTAAACAGCTTTCAAAAATAACAACAACTATCATCGACTAAGGTTGGGCTACATCAAATTAGAGTAATATAAATAGGCAAGAAAATAACATAACAAAACAAAGCAATCAAAACAAAAATAATCAATATCTCAAATTAAGGTAAACACAAAACTAAATGTGAAACCGCTCCGAACCAGTCTCTTGTAAAAAGCTGATGTACCATCATCCTACCTTAAAAAAAACTATTCTCTAAGCTTTTTCTGAAATAACTAGTGGGTGTTACTGTATCAATTTAATTCATTTATTCAGCTTGCTAGAATGTGAACTTTTTGATGGAATTGACATCCAACAAAATCCTAATTTGGCAGCTCAAACATTTGTTTAAAATCTTGCTCACAGAGTACAAGCCCCACCCAGAGCTATATTTAAAATTCAAATTTAACATATAGAAAAATTGGAAATAAGATATACATATGTATCTTTGTATATATGGAATCTTAAAGAATCGAGATCTAATAGGTGAATTAGGTAATATAGATGGTTTCAGAGAGGTTTCAAATTGTAACTAAACTACATACACATAACCTAAAACAGTACCATATTGATTTTGAGACGAACAATGATTTAGATCTAAGGTTTGTCTGTAAATTAAGGAAGTAATAAAGGTGCAGTATATCAGGTAAAAGACTACCATCTAGATTGGCTATTTTCCATTTGAGTGCTAAAAAATACACAAATCAAGTTGATGTATCAGATCAAAGACTTTACAAACAATCATGGTACAGTTTTAGTATTTATTAGCCAGGATGGGAATGCACTTTAATTTTGAATGAGTACTTTTGAATTTATTCAGAAGCACAATGTCTGAATGTTATTGAATTCGTAGATCTTTCAACAATTTGTGAACAATGTACACAGTATTTGTTTTATTTGAGAACCAAAAGGGTAATCCACATATTCCATTTGAGTAAGCATTGGAAAAAATTATAAATAATGTCATAAACTTTGGTCATAATTTTCCCAATTTTTAATAAAATAATGAACCTATTTAAAGTTGTGTACAATGTAAAATTGGGACAAACTTATACATAAATCAGGTATATGATTTACCTGTATTCAAATCAAATTTTAGACTTATCAGAATTCAAGCAGCAGCTCAGAAAACAAACAGTGCTTATATTGGCTTCTTACTGGCAATGGTATGGGTTAAAATATATTCAAATACTAGTAGTAGTGCATTCCCACCCTTTCTGGTGTTAGCAAATAAAAATAAAAAAGTGCATTTACCATAAATGACCTGGTACTTTCCTGGAATACAGGCAACACCAAGGATTGCAAGTGGTCACACAAAATATGAAAAAGAACAAGAAACACAAATCACTACAACAAAAGCGTGCTTGTCAAATACTATATGTGTTTATTTAACAAGATAACTAGTACCGGTAAATGAAAAATAGCATTGCTCAGTTCAGTACTACACATCCAAAAGCAAAGAAGACTATTGATATCAAGTCATAACCTGATTCATTATCATGCTTTAATACGCTTATATTGTCTGCTTAAAATTAGCACATTATCCATTTTGAAAAATAAGGATCCAACATTGGGAATATATAATAAAAAAAAAAAAAAAAAAAAGACATCTAAGTCTTGTTTTTTCTTAATAGTTTTTTTGGAAGGGAAAGGATAATACAAATAAAGGATATCCGAGCAATTACCAAAACTTTAAACAACACTGAACAAACAATCTAATGTTTGCATATTTGGGCCTTTCGTTGCATTCTATAATGTACAGGTTTTGCTCATTGCAAAAGGCTATTCATAGATAAAGGAAGATGTGGTGTGAGTGCCAATGAGACAACTCTCCATCCAAATAACAATTTAAAAAGTAAAATTATTATAGGTTAAATACGGCCTTCAACACGGAGCCTTGACTCACACCGAACAACAAGCTATAAAGGGCCCCAAAATTACTAGTGAAAAACTATTCAAACAGGAAAACCAACGGTCTAATCTATATAAACAAAACGAGAAACACGTATATATTACATAAACAATGTAATTGTAATTTGAAACATTGCCTTTTGGTTGTTTGAAACCTCGTGGGTAAATATTTCTTTGGCAATCATAACACATGATCTGATGTTTTTATTCTACATGTATATACAAACGAATACAGGCAATAACCTTGATAACTACATGTAACAACACACGGTCAAGGTAAAAGTATTCAGAAAACAGGAAGCCGATGAGAAATGAATCTGAAAATGCATTACCAAGTAAAGCATGCTCACATAATGCTTGATGTCAAATTTCAGGCAGCTTTAATTTGTAGAACTCATAAAAAAAACCAGGGCAAAAATCTTCTACATTGACAATATGCTTAAGAATAATACAAGTACATGTATTTCTTAACGAGGAATTGAATGAAGGATGAATCAGAAAAATACATGGAGCATGCTCACATTATGCTTGATACCAAATGTCACAAGAAGCTCTCACACAGCTCTGATTTGTATAGTTTCTTAAAACATTTTGACCAAAATTTTAATTTAAAGATCAGAAATAGACCTAAAACAATTATCAACACAATGTTAAGCACATCTAAAATTGTAACAGGTAGGTTCGGTTCTGGGAAGGTGGAAAAAAGCAGGAAAAAAACTATAAAGTTGTGTTCTGACATTTGTGATAAGTTAGAAATGGGAAAGTATGTATAAATTTCTGCTACAGTAATTTTATATCTGAATGTGTTTTGTTAGTGTAGGAAGCTGGTGTTGATGGCAGATCATTGAATGTATAACATGAACTAATAGTCAGCAATTTCATATCAAAACTTAAACTATTTTTAAAGTAGAAAATTATATTACATGTAGATTCAATAAATAAATAGCTAGTTGTTTATCTATTTTCAGTGCTAAATCATGCAATTGAGAATATGTTGATGCTAACTGCATTTGTTTTACATTAAAATTGTCTTTTAATCATTTAAACAATCAAAACAAACATTAAATAATGATTCATATATATTCACATCCTTCATTTTTGTTCTTGATCTTATGTGAATTCAAGGTTAATCTAATAATAATAAACAACAGCAGAAACTGTCTGTGTTTATAAACTGTACAAGATTGTGAAGGGAATGTGCTGAAAATAAAACTCACAATTATTGTCTGTATACAGAATATTCCTGTCTACAACATACATATATACATGTACCTTTGCATTGGATGATGGTCATTTTAAATCAGAATGGTAAAAATGTGATTACTACATTATATACATGCAAGAATATTTGAGGAAAGATCACACAATTCAAAAACACTCTATTAAAATTTTGGTCTGTCTGTAGACTAGAGAACTCAATCGTACATTTTTTACGAAGGGTATACATGTGTCACATTGCTGAAAATCATAATAAATGAGCTTGGATTTGTGCAAAGAGTTCCACTACAAGATTTTCCTTGAATATTTTAACACTATTTCATCATTTGTCAGCATCAGACATGTATGAATTGTGAATTTTTTAGAAGTTTCATTTTAACTTTGACAGAGTAGACATAAGAAAGATAACCCAATTTGATTATCAGGTAAACAGCTTTAAATACATGGAGTATTGATCAAAACTATTAGCAAGGTTGGCTCAAAACCAGTCAATACTAGTATTGACATATAGCAAGCAGTATTTTCCACGAAATACTGGCAAATACTGGTCAATTGAAATGTTGACAGACAATATTACCATAAAACTTTACTACAGATATAGTGGAAGGACAGACAGTCACTTATTTAATAGTTATCATTATTTAAAAAAAAAAAATTTGATGCAAAAGTTTTTAAAAAGTATACATAGATCTTTTTTTTTAAATTTTGCATCAAAATTCTATTGTTGTTGTTTTTAAATGAGAAGTTCAAATCATGAATTAAAGAAGTGGTATTGATTTGCTAAAAAATTTTGGACTAGCCCTCACCAAATAATGAGGAGTCCTGTACATGTGTGTAAAGTCCATATTGTTTGCACTAAATACATTTTACATACATGTATCAAATTTAGATAAATTCGTTGTTAACACAATGTACAAATAATGACGATTTATGCACCTCCTAATTATCTTATCATAATAACTGATGATAAGAAAAGAATGCACATTTAAAGGGGCACTAGCTGTCAAATTCATGGTCACCAATTTGACTCAAATTCTCACATTTGATTAATAACAATGTAAAACATTTATCCAATTTATCAAACGTTTAAAATAAACAGTTTACGGAGCATGGGGTAGATGATATGTAGGCTCGTTTCGTGTGTATTAAAATCCAGATGCCATCTAATTAACTATCGATTTGACCTCAGATGACCATATAAGCGATGTAAACACAAATAAAGATATGAATAGGTTAAACCAGCACGTGCAATTGGATTTTTATAGGTCTGTTTGATTTGAATTTATAGATTAAAAATATAATTTTCTTATTGTTTTAAACCGTATAAGAATGATTTATGTGGATCGAATTAGTAATCAAATGATTTACCGTAGTTTCACTTTCATTGTTGACATTTTGTTTCTTTAAATAACCAGTTCACGTACAATGCATGCGTTGTCAGTCTCTAGCTAGGGGGTTAAATTGAGTTCACATGAATACCGGTTAGAATGATGATGACGTATTCACTTGCAAGTTAATCAGTCAAAAATTATGTATAATCGCTTATTTCAACAAAATTAAAGCAAATTGATTGCTAAAAGCAAATTATTATTTCATTATTCCAATTCAATTAATGATTAATCTAAAAAAATCATACTTTATTTTTTTATATATATCGTAGCTAGTGCTCCTTTAATGTTTATATGAATATCATGTAAACATGTGAAGTCAGAATGTCCTGGGTGAAAAAAATACATGATTATTTTATACCTTGTAGATGTACAGTAACAACTGTAGATGGACAAAAGTATTTTTTTGTGAAGAAAAATATTAAAAATTGAAAACTATACATGTACACATGTAGTGAATGGGGAAGAATGTTCCCGTTTGTTCTACAATTCTGACATTCTATTTGCTGCTCATCCTACAATGTATATCATTGCGGAGTTTAGCGCTGACAGTTGTCATTTTGTAATTTCTACTATTAATTCTGAACTAGCATTATGATTCAGGGAATTTTAGAAACATAATACAAGGTTGCAATTGTAAGCATAGTCTATACACATTCAACATGTTTCTGATTAAATGGTGAAATTTTGTGGCAAACCTCTAGCCCTGGGCTTTTGTATGTTCATACCCGTGCCCACTCCAGCTATAATCTCTTTTTTTATAAAAATATTTATTAGCTTATCTGCCTTTTTCAATTGATTGTATACCCACTTCTATGGGTGGACAGAGTGGACAAGCAAGAAATTTTGCCCAACCGGTGCCAATTCCCACTGTGGACAAAGAAAAATCCACCTGAGCTGTGACATGAGACGTTCATGGATTATTTTCCATTAACAAAAAAAGATATTAAAAGTCAATTGAAAATGACAATTCCAATTGTTTGCTTTATAAGAAAAGTATTGATTTTCATCACAGGGAATTTCTTATAATGGAAAAACTACTGGACAAGTTTATTTTTACTAGTAGCTATATAGTCTCTAGCATTTCATAAAATTAAAAACAAACAAAAATAAATAACTTAGACAGTTCACTTATTCTAAATTATAACAAATCCTACATGTACACATATTTCCATATTTAAATAAAATCAGAAAGAGCAGGAAAATTAAGGGCATAGGGTTGTAATTAGGGTATATAAATACCTTCACGACAAATAACAACAAACCATCTATCCAAATGAAGTTATTAAAGATAATTTTTGGTGCATGGTATCGATGATAAAATGAACACTGTCTTTATAGGTGATAAAAAAAATACAAATTATTTTTAACGAATCACTTTATTCTTTTTCTCCAAAAGTTCTGATAACAGATACATGTATTTGTTTCAGACCTCTGACGAATCTGTTTAATCACAATAAGGTTAAGGATATCAATACGAATCATGATAAAAACTTTAATTAACAAATTCAGCGTTTACAGTACCTGAAAATGACTATTCAATGCCTGACAGTAAAGGGCATATCTCCCCTTATACATGTACTTACAAATGGTGACAGATACGTAGTTTATGAGAGGAGGGTAGTAATGCCCTTTACCGTCGGACGCCAAAGGTCATTTTCAGCTACATTGCACATTTCATCAAATTGCTTAAATTTTTACCTTGATTGTACCAGGTTTCATCAAAATATCCTTGTAGTGATTCTTTAGGTTTAGAAGCCACAAATAATTATGGTTACCATTATTTTTGGAGAAAAAAATATAGTGATTCGTCAAAATCGCCGAACTGGCCATCTATAAATAAAAGTGCACGTTTTATCCCCTATGCACCAAACATTACTGTTAATGTCATTTGGCAAGATTTGTTACAGTTATTTGTCATATATACAGGTACAATGTACCTACTCCCATCAAAGACATAGAGGGTTTGCACCCACAAAGCATAGAATATAAATCTATGGCATAAAAAAATGTGGAGAAATAAATAACAACAATGAATATGCATTTTATAGCATTATTTTGATGTTCTGTGGTATCTGGGAACAGTATATCTGTTAATATATATGTTCTTGGTGGTATATACATTTTTGTTTATTATTTTGTATCCTGTTAATTAATATATAAGTGTTTAATAAAAAGATGTATATATCATAGTCATGGTAGTTGGATCTGAAGTAGTTCACACAGATCAAAATTATTAACTTCTTGTTTTAAAATGATTAAAATACCTTCTGTTATATTGAGTTGTACACTGTTAATAGGAACTGCTCCATATGAACCATTATCTTGACTTTTTTCACCTATTCTTGATTCTTCGTCAGCCTTTGTAACAGTAAATCTTTGAGAAGCCATGATTTTACAGACTTTGACAGAGAGACGTTTTGGAAGCCGTGAAGACGATACTGCAAGATATACGCACCGTTCCTTATACCTTCATTTTCAAAACAGCAAAACCAATCACACAGTTCCGTGTAAAGGATAACAATTATCCTGAATGTTAATTGATTGGTATTACCTCACAGCCGGCGATAAAAAGTCTGGAAGAAAAATCCCTACTCTTCAGTACTTTGTATATATTTTATGAATATTTGCGCTTATATTTACACTATGGGTCGTGTTAATGGGATACTTAGCCACGACTTTTCCATTCAACATTCTTCCATATTAATAATAAACATTTATTTATAGCTGGATGTTATCATGTTTCCATTTGCGTGTCATGAAAACCGGAAGTATCAATGAATAGAGACAAGGAAAAGACAACTAGATTTCCCGCGATAATTTCACAGGCTTTTATTGTGAGGTTTTTTTATGATCTTTCATATTTCAGTCAAATCTCATAAAAAAAAACCTTATAAAAATTTCTGGATCCGCCACTGGACAATGGGAACGATCTTTTAACTTCCAGGGGATAAAAAATTATTCTGAATGGCAAATTCACCCCATACAAGAGGGTTGTATATAAATGGGTACCTTCAAGACGTATTACGGTAAACATTCTTGGCAAATGAAGTCAACGGTAATGTTTAGTGCATGACGATAAAATTTACACTTTGTTTTAGACGATAAAAAAACAGCTAAATTTGACAAATCACGCCGTATATGCATGTGGTTGGTTTTTTTTAAGAACGCCGGGCGATATGATTATTTCTGACGAATCACGATAAGGATATTTTGACGAAGCACGGTAAAATTTTAACCAATTTGACGCCTGACGGTATTACCACCCTCAAACAATAGTGTAAAATTTTGAAGAAAAAAAATCCAATTGTTGGCGTTGAAAAACTAAATAAAATCAAACTGAGGGAAAAAAAGAACCGAGAGTGTAGAATGCAGTTATATATATATCTCAAAAACAAATTGTTCATAATGACATTAGGTCAAATAATGTCACTCTTGAAATTTTCAGATGAATCTAAGAAACTATCAATGGCTTGTTGCAACTAAAATGGTAACTCTAAGCATTTTGGGCTTTGCTCATTGTTGAATGCCGTACGGTCATTAAGGTACAGTATTCGACAATCGATTGATTCGACAAGAGTTGATTTTTCCTTCAGGTTTTAATTCAATTCAATTAAAAAGAATGAATTGAATAGACACATTAACGATCGATTTATTCAACAAAACTTTCATGATAGATACGATCGATAACGATTGAACATTGTTTGTCGATTCAATCAACTCAATGTATTAATGATGGATACTCGATTGTAACGATTGATACGATCGATAACGATTGAACATAGTTTGTCGATTCAATCAACTCAATGCATACGTGTTATGACGAAGACTCAATCGAAACGATAGATACGATCGATAACGATTGAACGTCATATGTCGAATCAATCAACTCAATGTATTTTGATGAAGACGTCACTCGATCGTAACGATCGATACGATCGATATCGATTGAACGTTATATGTCGAATCAATCAACTCAATGTGTTTCATGAAGACTCGATTGAACGCCATATATGGAATCAACGGCGACTTAATTTGTTAACGGTATAAACTACTTTTAAAATAAATTTTATTAATAAAGATTTATCAAAATAAGTTGTATTACTGTATTTCCCACTTCAGCACTGATGGAGATAAACTCTATGAAAATAATATATGTCAGATTGGGAACGGAGATATTAGTATAGTGAACATAAAATGTACACACAATTGAAACAGATACAAAAGTTGAAGCATAGGAATTTGCTGTTTCAAAGACTTTTTACACTGATAAAACATTTTTAACATTAATTCAAGTTTGAAGAAGGTTCATAGCAACAGTTTCAGGAGAGAAAAATACGAATGTCACAAAAATGTGTATTGTAGTAGCCAGTTTATGAGAGTAGTATATATAGATCATTAAAATGAAGAAACTGAAGTGAGTAAACAAACATGAAAATTATTATCAAATGAATATTAGAGGAAAGATCGTTCAATGTGCCTGCTTGTGCTGTAGTATGTAAATATATGCTGGCTTAATTGCGCATATACAATTTTTTTTTATAGCTGTATTAAATATAAGCCATCTAGAGTCGTAAACTGTGTTTATGTGCCTTTTAGCGCAGTAGGCTGTGTCAATTTATCGCTTAGCACCGAAGTCTATGTTGTTGTGTCAGACTCCGGTTAGGGTTGGAGCAAGAACATATATATTACTGTATACTGTTCCCAGGTTGAAGTTCGGGTGACAGTAAGACTGCATACGACTACTAGCGCCGTAGTCTGTGTCAATATGCCTATTAGCGCCGTAGGCTATGTTATTGTATCAGACGTAGGTTATGGTTAAAGTTAGAGTAATAGTAAGACTGTATTAAATATACTTCTACCGCCATAGACTGTATCTATATGTCACCGAGTGCTACCGTAGGCTATTTTATTGTGTTATACATAGGTTAGGGTTAGATTTAGGGTTATATTAAGACTGTAATGAATATGCCTTCTAGCGACGTAGGCTGTGTAAATAAAACACGTATATAGGAGCGTATACTATTTTATTGTATCGTACTTAGGTTAGGGTTAGAGTTGGTGTAATAGTAAGAATGTATCAAATATAAGCCATCTAGCGTCGTAGACCGTGTTGATGTGCCTTAATTGTAGCACCGTAGGCTGTGTCAATGTATCGCCCAGCACCGAAGTCTATGTTATTGTGTCAGACTAAGTTAAGGGTAGATTAGGGTGACAGTAAGACTGTAATATATACGGATTTAAGAGCCGAAGGTTGTGTCAATATGATATACCGTAGGCTATGTTATTGTATCAGACTTAGGTTAGGGTTAAACTGTTAAAGTTAGAGTAATAGTAAGACTGGATTGATTAAATATGCATTCTAACGCCGTAGGCTGTGTCAATACGCCGCCAGCGGCGTATGCGTATGTTTATGACAATCCGTCCTCGTCAAAACTATGTTTAAACTATTTTTGGAAAAAATCACATACTGAGAATTACAACAAAGCACACTAAGATTTAAAAAAATAAAAAAAAACACACTGAGAATTAAAAATTACACACTGAGAATTAAAAAGTACACACTGAGAATTGAAAATTACACACTGAGAACAAAAAATTACACACTGAGATTTCCTAAAGACGCACTGAGATTACAAAAATGAAAAACACACACTGAATTGAAAATTACACAATATCACACCTAGCTATATATATATATATATATAACTCGTCTAAACATCAACCCAACAATGTTATATATATATAAGTGTCTAAGAATGTAACTTTAACACACTAATGAGTGTTATAAAATTAGGTGTTATATTTTATATATTATTCACGCAATATTTCGCTAAACAAATTAGCTTCATCGGGCGTGTGCATCTATCAAGGTGAAATCGGATGCATGACAAAAAATATCTTTGTAGCTTGAGCTACACAAAAGTTTAACATATTGATTAATGATCTGTATAAAACAAATTTTTCCCGTTTATTATACATAAACATTTTTTTCCAAAAATTAAAACAAATAGTTGTTTTAGTTAAATAGAAGTAAAATTGATGAGTTATTCCTTTGCTTTCGGGTAGAACTGTTTTTCATCCCTCTCATTAAGTCCATCAGGTTCAAGAGTACGTAGCTGATGCATATATATATATATATATAGTGCCATAGACATTTATTTTATTGTGGCATACACATATAAAAAAATAGAGTTGACTGAGTTGAATAAATTGTTCAACTGTGGCACAATCGTAATGATTGAATACGATCGATACGATCGTGCAACGTTTTAAATATATAAAAAAAAAATAGAGTTGACTGAGTTGATTAGATTGATCAACTGTGGCACAATCGTAACGATTGAATACGATCGATACGATCGTGCAACGTTTAAAGAAAAAATAGAGTTGACTGAGTTGATTCAATTGATCAACTGTGGCACAATCGTAATGATTGAATACGATCGATACGATCCTGCAACGTTTAAAATATAAAAAAATAGAGTTGACTGAGTTGAATAAATTGTTCAAATGTGGCACAATCGTAACGATTGAATACGATCGATATGATCGTGTAACGTTTAAAATATAAAAAAATAGAGTTGACTGAGTTGAATAAATTGTTCAACTATGGCACAATCGTAACGATTGAATACGATCGATACGATCGTGCAACGTTTTAAATATAAAAAAAAATATAGTTGACTGAGTTGATTAAATTGATCAACTGTGGCACAATCGTAACGATTGAATACGATCGATACGATCGTGCAACGTTTAAAAAAAAATAGAGTTGACTGAGTTGAATAAATTGATCAACTGTGGCAAAATCGTAATGATTGAATACGATCGATACGATCCTGCAACGCTTAAAATATAAAAAAAAATAAAGTTGACTGAGTTGAATAAATTGTTCAACTGTGGCACAATCATAACGATTGAATACGATCGATACGATTGTGCAACTTTTAAAATATAAAACAATAAAGTTGACTGAGTTAATTAAATTGATCAACTGTGACACAATCGTAACGATTGAATACGATCGATACGATCGTGCAACGTTTAAAATATAAAAAAAAAGAGTTGACTGAGTTGATTAAATTGATCAACTGTGGCACAATCGTAACGATTGAATACGATCGATACGATCGTGCAACGTTTAAAATATTAAAAAAATAGAGTTGACTGAGTTGATTAAATTGATCAACTGTGGCACAATCGTAACGATTGAATACGATCGATACGATCGTGCAACGTTTAAAAAAAATTAGAGTTGACTGAGTTGAATAAATTGATCAACTGTGACACAATCGAAACGATTGAATACGATCGATACGATCGTGCAACGTTTAAAATATAAAAAATAGAGTTGACTGAGTTGATTCAATTGATCAACTGTGGCAAAATCGTAATGATTGAAAACGATCGATACGATCCTGCAACGCTTAAAATATAAAAAAAAATAGAGTTGACTGAGTTGAATAAATTGTTCAACTGTGGCACAATCGTAACGATTGAATACGATCGATACGATCGTGCAACTTTTAAAATATAAAACAATAAAGTTGACTGAATTAATTAAATTGATCATCTGTGACACAATCGTAACGATTGAATACGATCGATACGATCGTGCAACGTTTAAAATATAAAAAAAACCAGAGTTGACTGAGTTGATTAAATTGATCAACTGTGGCACAATCGTAACGATTGAATACGATCGATACGATCGTGCAACGTTTAAAATATAAAAAAAATAGAGTTGACTGAGTTGATTAAATTGATCAACTGTGGCACAATCGTAACGATTGAATACGATCGATACGATCGTGCAACGTATAAAATAGGAATATACAGGTGACTGAGTTGATTATATTGATCGTACAGTTGACTGAGTTGATTATATTGATCGTACAGTTGACTGAGTTGATTATATTGATCGTACAGTTGACTGAGTTGATTAATCCAGACACTAAGAAAGTTTGTAAATTTGGTACAACAATTGATTGAATCGACACATTGACACGATCGAATACAGTTGACAAGATAATTATACTATAAAAAAAATATTGTCGAATCAATCGATTGTCGAATACTGTACCATACTCCGTACGGTGGCCTATTGTTGTTAATCATGTTTGTGTCATTTTGGTCTTTTTGTGGATAGTTGTCTCATTTGCAATCATACCACATCTTCTTTTTTTATATTAGTCAGCTTTTGGTTATTATCTCAGTGAACTTGTCATGACACTATTATAGATAAAGAAAACTGTAAACAGCACAAAAGTTCAGCAAAGTAAGACCTACAAATAACTTTCACGACTAAAATTTGCAATTGGCCGCTGAAGGACAGAAATAGTTCTTTAATTACAGACAATTTTAGACAATTTGTTAATCATGTTTCAGCCTAACTTTTAAACGTATTCTCCTCTCAAACCACTGAAAAAATTAAACTAAACTTACGCTGAATGATTCTTATGTTATCTAGAATAAAGTGTTTATTATCGGCTAGTAAAGATACTGTACAGAAAAGCAAGATCTGCAAACAAGTCTATAGGTTCTAATTTGTCAATTAACTCCTCAAAGTGTAATTGTTACACATTTGTTCACAGACACACTGACACTCAACACAAGGCATGTGGTTAAAAAAAGTCGCTAGCTAGAAGGATACACAAAATATTTTAAATATTTTTTGGGAAAAGACGGATTCAAGCCGTCAATCCCCAATGGGGTTGACCAGAGTGACCGTGGCATTCCCTCACATCATTCATTTTGTTTTTATAGTGTGGAAAACCCCCATCAAATCTTACTGAGATTGAAGGGGAGACGCAAATGAATAGAATGAATTTAATCACTTTTTTTTACACATTTCCCTTCTGTTTCTCTCGAAATTATCTTATATTGAACTCTCCTTTACACTATTTATGTTTCTTTTACAATCCGGAAGAATCAGTATGACGAGATATTCTAAATATATCCAACCTACATTATATTTTATAGTGACGTCATGTTAGAATGCCACACTACGTTGAAGCAGGAACATCCTTCACTGGTTATTTAAATCATTGAATGATTACATGTGATTCTTCCGGCTGGAGTCAAAATCTCCCGCTTTTAAGACCGTCTTCCGTCCCTCCCGTTAAAATTTGAAATCGTCCGCTTTTTGAGAATGTCAACCTCGAAAAATTTTCAGTAGAAATTTTTGTTTACAAAATTGATACTGACAGGGAAAAGTCGGAACAAACTCAAAATTCATATCGGAAAAGTCCGAGAAAAACGGAAGTTTTCTTTAGTTGTTTTGATGTCAAAAGGTAAATTGGCTCGAGTTATCTATGAAGGTGTTAAGTATTAGACTGTATAAACAGCAATACAAGAGTATTGACAATTACCTGGTGATCAACTAGCAAGTTTAGGACACATGCCTGGATGATTAAAAGTGAAATACTGACAATCGATTAATCAAAGTTGTATAAACAACGACTTTTTTGTGATGCTGTTAAAAACATTGAACAGTAACTGTTATATTACTTAACCTCAAGACAAATGTCTTAATGATCTAAAATATGATATGTATGCCTACTACACTTGTTACAAAGCTGACTATGGTGACCATAATGACTTGACCAAAGTGAAACATATGGATACAGCAAACCCACCAGAAAGCTCACAACTCTATCAAGTCAACACCACTGTTCAGTTAGTGGTACCAAAATTGACAATGTAGCTTAAGCAGAGATACTTTTTACCAACTATATCAGTCTTCACGCTGAGTGGCAGCCCAGGCAGCTCAGGCTAGTAAAATTGCTCTCGGGCCTGTAAAAATCATATCTTCAGGCCAACAGAATAACAAAAAAATTTCAAAAATTGAGCTCTGGGCCTGTAGATTTCAAATTTCGTCGTGAAGACTGCTATATATGATGGCTAATCACTCAATCTTGAACTTGCTTTATTTATAAAAAATAAATATTTAAAAGACCCTTATCTTCTATTTCTATCAAGTAAAAATGGCTATGGAGTTATAGAATCATTAACAAAAAAGGAAATATATGCAGTTTAAACACCAAAAAACCATTGCGTACGTCGATAAAAATGTCGATAAAAAATCTCCAGTTATGAGGCACAAACTCCAGCTGAAAATTTCTAAATCTCCAGTTGTGACTTGACAACTCTGTCACATGTCTCAGACATGACCAGTGGCGGATCCAGAACTTTTCCTTAGGGGGGGGGGGGGGGGGGGGCTGACTGACCTCAGAGGGGGCCCTCTCAAGTCAGGCTTGAAGTGATTCCCTATATAATCAATCAATTTTTTCCCACGATTAGGGGGGCAGGGCCCCCCTCCTGCCCCCTGGATCCGCCTATGATGACAGACATTCTCAAAGATTGTGCACTTATTAAAAAATCGTATTTGTTTAATTTAATCGTAATTGTGTTTGCTGTAGATAATTCAAACATCAATATGCAATATTTTAATTTGTAGGTCATCAACTTTCAAAGTAAACAAAGTCCGAAGGCTACATGAGATTGGGGAAAGAAACGATTTTTTTCTGCAAACTTTGTTATGAGAATCTTCCTTCAAATCAGGAGCACCTCCATTTATGAGTAATTATCCACTGAAATAAACTCTTAAAATGTAACATTTAGTATATGATAACTTAAGAAGCTATATATAGCCTTCCATTAAAACTAAATTGTGTGTACCAACATAATCATTGTAATGGTAACAAGAAAAAAATAAATTCCAAATGTTGCATTTTGTTGTTTAAACCTATTTATTCATAAAATTTTACAAATATTTTAAAATGTAGGATTTGGAAACAAGCTTCACACAGTTTACATTAATCATATTAGTTTTTTTTTATTAGTACCTGTACCCGTGTGATGAGAGTTTTAACTGGAAACTTTATCAATGGAAATTCAAAACTGAATAGATTTTTCAGTCCTAACTTTTTTAAGAAAAAAAAGAAAAATCTTAAGAGCACTGTCACAAGAAATGGAAAATGGCCCGAGCCTGCAGTTCAGTCGTACACTATTAAGATTTCAAAAAATATTGTAGTTGTTGTTAAATGACCGAATTCAACTAGTTGAGTTTTAGACAATTAACTATCAACTTTAGTTGAATGTTTAGATTTTGAAGATGCAGATCTCTTCCATTGGTCTAAATTGAATCCTAATAAACTAAAGAAACGAAATTACATTAAACAACAGTTTATTTCAATATTGTCAACCTTTCTACACGTTTCTAGCTGTTTTTTTTTGTCATTCTTTATATGAGAACTATCAAACGAATCCCCCCCTCTCCAAAAAAAAATGATATAGAAACAATGGCCGTCTTTCCCCTCAGAGCTTTTCAGCTCTTTGATTATTTCCTATTCTTTATTAATGTATATTGATCTATATTGAAAAACAAAAATAATCATTGATAAAAGATTTCAGCAAAAATAAAATACAGGTGAACGATTCAGGCTCTTGAGAGCCTCTTGTTTTGAATCAAGTGTTCAGTCTTAAAGAATTACGTACAAACATCTGTCATTTTTCTGTCATCTTGCCATATCAAACATCATGGCACAAGGTAAGTTTGTAATGGAATTTATCTTTAAGTTTAAACATATACAGTAAATATGGATTGCATTGGGAAACAAATTATTACAACTTATGTTAATTCCTTTCCACTTAGCTGGTGATATTGCTGCCTTGTAGAAGCAATAAGCATGCTTTATTTCGAAATCTACATGGGTGTCTTTTACGTGCAAGGTATATTGCTTTCTTTACATGTGTCAGCCATTTGTTGTCTCATTTGTTGTCTCCTTCGGACGCACTATAATAGTTTATCAAGACCATACTCGAAAATGGTGTCAAGAGAGAGCCGAATAATATGTCCCTGAAATTTTCTCCCGGAACGGTGTCGAACCAGAAACCTTTGTGTTTGTAGTCCGAAGCGCTAACCACTACAGCACGGCTCTCCTTATCGTTTCAAACAGTGTCCTCAGAACCTAGTTCTTTTAGTAAATACCAGGGGCGGATCCAGGATTTTGGAAAGGGGGGCGAAGATTTAAAATTTTGCCGAGCGGAGCAAGGGGGGAAATTTTTGGGACCTTTTTGGGGCTAAAAAACATAAAATAAATGAAATATGCACTATTTAAACGGTCCCTGGCTTGCATGGGACATGTATATTTTATAGTTGCTGTAAAGTGTACGGTTTGGACATTTTTTATGCTGTATTCTCCCTTTTAATTGTCTATCATATAATGATTGTATTGTTCCAAAGCTCTGAACTGATATATTTGATGTATACTTGTCAGTAAAAAATAGACATGGAAATTCGATGAAATTTACAATACGACTTACACGAGTTAGAAAAGACAATTAAGCAGTTATCAAAACATTTGATTGATATGTTTCACCCAACATAACTTAGGGAACCGAAGTGAGGGGTTCCAAATCCATCAAAGACTACGAAAGTGTCTGAAATAACAACGAAAGTACGATAACATTGAAACTGCTTAGTAAATACAGGTAGCCTTTGTGAGAAATAAATAAAGATACAAAACATACTTTACTCAATTAATTATATATGGTGAGAGGTAAAGATATATAGATCGATAATGATAGCAGGTACATGGACATTTGTACAAGGATAGATACTATTTTTAAAGGTTGATGTTAATAATTTAAAGTGGGAGTTTTTTTTTCTCATTTGCTTTCCCCCCGACAAATGAGACTGTGAAAATTGGGGCCCCTTAGTTGCTCCCCTGGGAAACTGAGGGTTGATGTAACAGGTGATTGTTAATAAAATATGTTTTATATTTAAAAAAAACCAAAAAAAAAACCAACGAAGTTGTGAATGACGGTCGACAAATAGAGACATAAGGGAGCTACCATTTGATTTTTAGGGGGGGGGGGTTTGGCGCTAGGATGAAATTTGAAAAAAATAGGCAGGACAGGAGTTTTGAGTAAAAAAGGCAGGATGAGACACTTTCAAAAAAAAAAGTCAGGACTACAATTTAGGTAAAAAAAAAAGTCAAGATAACCCCCCCCCCCCCCCCCCCCCCCCCCATATAAATCAAATGGTAGCTCCCTAAAGGTCACACTCCACACTCAGCAGACAAGTGACAGTCTTGTCTTGAAAAAAGTATTTCATATGTATAAGTCCGGCGAAATTCAGACATGCAAACCCCGGTCACAAAAAATACGCCTGTTTTTATTCATTATGTTCATTTCATTAAATAATTTTGTTGGACATTTTCGTTTTTAATAGCAAAAACGTGGACAAGACTATTGTTTTCAATCCAGATACGGCCAGAATTTTTGTTAAAGACGAGAATCAGAGTCAATTTTTTTTTCTCTCAAATATCTCGGACTGCCTCCTCAAATCAAATGGTTCGTACATGAGACTTGAAATCTTTCAGGAGCTTATACTGACTGATGATCATTAATCTTTGTTATTTATAAAATAGGCTGGGGCATTTGGGGTTAAACATGTTTTCGTAGGTAAACTTATATTGTTGAACTTTTTTTCATGAGAGTGTAATAGTCTAGAGTATTTACTATTACTTTCTGCATGGCGAAATAGTGACATAGAAGTCAATACTTTCTTGCTCAAACCTGTGTCGCTTTGAAGTTTCCTGATTGTCATGACTTTCTCAGCCTAAGCAATGTGTACTACTGTCATTTGAATTTCAAAATGACCGAGTGCCGTTTTTTCAACGCACTGGTCAACTTCACCATAGCAAATCACATGACTTTGACAATCAGTAAATACCAGCGAAAAATATATTTATAAGTAAGGAATTATCGTATAAAAATTAAATACTCGGAATGGCAAAGTTCACGAAGTCAAGTCTGATCAATCATTTTTACCACAAAAAAAAGTCTGAGCAAAAGGTGGGGGGCGTACGCTCTCGACGCCCCCCTCTGAATCCGCCAATGAATATTAATTGCTTGAATATGAATTTTAAAGTTTTACGACAAAGATGATGAATACAGCTACTAGTCATCACAGCAGTAATATGTTTTATTTAAATTTACTATAGCCCTAATTATTTCCCCCTTTATAATGAAAATGAAAGTTTGTAGTAAATGGATACATGGATATTTGTATATACAAATTGTTTCTTTTAAGATCTTTTAAATCATAGGCGCTTTTGTGCAGAATTTTTATTTCCGATTTCGTCTATGTCATTGTGTGATTAGTGAATATTCAATTTTCTATTTCTTGTCCCACATATCAGGAGCCTGGACTCATTCAGTGGCTGTAATTAGTTGCTAGTTCATTCATGTTTTGTACACTGATTAGGCCGATAGTTTTCTCGTTTGCATCGATTTACATTTGTCTTTTAGGGGCCTTTAATCAGAGCTGACTATGCGGTATGGGCTTTGCTTGCTTTCCCTTGACTGAGGACGTATAGTGACCTATAGTTGTGACTTTCTGTGACATTGGGTCTTTTGTGGTGAGTTGTCTCCGGCATTGTCAATCATACCCCATCTTCTTTTTATACTATAATGTATGTCTAACTCTTTAGCTACTAAATATAGTAACATAGGGATATTTCACAAAACGTCGATTTTATGTCACGTCATCGAACATTGACCTTATATTGTATAAAATTTGTAAGGGTTCCGCGGAACCCAGTGTCTCGCCTACTTTTGCTGTAACTCCCAGGCTCAATAAAAACGAGGAAAACAATCAATAAAAATATTCCTCTTGATACTATCTTTTGATTGTAAGAAGCTTCTGTCCAAGTTTGGTAAAAAAAAATAGGATACTTGTAGTTTATGAATCAAATAAATGTTTTAAAAACTATAGACTGTATGTAATGTTAGCTGGAAGAAAAACTAAGTCCATTTATAAGTAAAATACAGATACACAGATACCAAATATTAACAAAATTTCCTTTCTAGATACTAGCTTTTGATCATAAACAAGCTTCTGTCCAAGTTTGGTGCAAATTTAAAATAGTATAAGAAAGTCATTAATTTTTTTTAAAATTTAACCACAGAGTGAATGTGTTGTTTCCTGGCAGAAAACCTTAGTCCATTTAAAAGTATAATACAGAAAAAATGAATTTATTTTTTTTACAAAATTTACTTCTGGATACTATCTTATGATCATAAACAAGCTTCTGTCCAAGTTTGGTACAAACCCAGGATAGTTAAAGAAAGTTATTAAAATTTTAAAAACTTTAACCACAGAGTGAATGTAATGTTTCCCCGCAGAAAAACTAAGTCCATTTATAAGTAAAAAATTTGTAAGGGTTCCGCGGAACCCAGTGTCTCGCCTACTTTTGCTGAAATTCACAGGCTCAACAAAATGAGGAAAAAAATCAATAAAAATATTCCTCTTGATACTATCTTTTGATTTTAAGTAGCTTCTGTCCAAGTTTAGTAAAAATCCAGGATAGTTTATGAATCTAATAAATGTTTAAAAACTTTAACTGCAGACTGTATGTAATGTTAACTGGAAGAAAACTTAGTCCATATAAGTAAAATACAGATACACAGGTACAAAATATTATCAAAATTTCCTTCTAAATACTAGCTTATGATCTTAAACAAGCTTAAATTGCGTTCTCATTGATAAAACTCAATGTTTACATGTAGTTTAAATCATGTTTTACCTACACACAGTCGATAGTCAATGTAGGCCTTGTGTATGTTAAGTGTACACAAAACTAGGCATTTATATGGAACGCCGTAACTGCCTTATGGTACTTCATTCTTTATCATGATGAGGTTTTTCTTTATTATGATGAGGTTTTTCTCTATTATGATGAGGTTTTTCTTTATTATGATGAGGTTTTTCTCTATTATGATGAGCTTTTTCTTTATCATGATGAGCTTTTTCCTTATTATGATGAGCTTTTTCTTTATTATGATGAGCTTTTTCTTTATCATGATGAGCTTTTTCTCTATTATGATGAGCTTTTTCTTTATTATGATGAGCTTTTTCTCTATTATGATGAGCTTTTTCTTTATTATGATGAGCTTTTTCTTTATTATGGTGAGCTTTTTCTCTATTATGATGAGGTTTTTCTTTATGATGAAATTTCTTTATCATGATGAGCTGTTAGAAGGGAATCATGGGAAATTAAGAGAATTACTGTCAAACAAAAAGAAAAATGGCCAAATCAGAAATGTTGAAAGTTTTTCGGAAAGTTAGCTTGCTCCATGTGCGGAAAATGTTTGATAAAGAAAAAATAACACAAAATTTTGTCAGCATGCTTTCAAAACATGAACTGGAATATCTAGGAGTTACCATTCCAGCCCATATGATGACACTGCGAATGGAATACATCAAGTATGGAAACATGAAACCTGTGAAAACTGATAGTTCGGATGGCAATCAAAAATACCCTGTAGACAAAAATGTATTAGAATCGTTGTTGGATTGTGACTTCAAGATATCGACATTGGAAATTTCTTATAACTCTCAGAGAGAACAATATATTGACGAGTGTCTCATTTTGGACTACAGAAAGAGACTTTTCTGACATTGAAGATGGCAACCTTGACAGTATACTTTTGGCATTGTCGTTGACTTTTCTCGTTGTGGCGAACGCATGTTGCGTGAAATACTGAAAGGAAAATAGTACAAAGATTGAGGTAAAGAGATGCCATTCTTAGAATATACTTAGCTGGTACCTAAGAGAGAGAGAGAAAAAGGCCGACTGCACAGACTCGTATATAAAATTACGGCACCGAACCACTTATGGCACATATACACTAACCATAAATTAGTAAGATGGAGATTCATTATACTCGGTGGAGCTGATGGGTTCAGTAGGCTTATTATGTTTCTACATTGTCGTAGCAACAATAATTCCGCCACCGTTCGTATTTAGGAGTAGGTTTTTTGTATTCGTTCTGTCAGCAGTGGCGAATCCAGAAATTTTTATAAGTGAGTCCTCCCAAAGACTGCCTAAGAGGGGGCCCGCTCCGGTCATGCCTCAGTGATTCCCTATATAATCAACCAATTTTTTTCCAGAAAAAGGGGGGTGGGTCCCCTTGGTCTCCTCTAAATACGCCTCTGGTCAGATAAGGGACTAGAAAATTTATACATGGCGGATTTCATGTTGACAAAACATGGTGACGGCAGTGATTACAGACTCAAGCACGCAGTCAGAGAATAGAGAGCCGTCTTGTGAAGGGACGTTAATGAGAGTGTTTTGTGCTATTTCTATAACTTATTCTATCCTTTGGAAGACCAGGGAATTTCCGATCAACTAAATGGACTGCATCTAATAGCCCTGTTCTACATTTACATATCTAAAATTAACAGAAGACTTTATATTTGAACTCAAGTTTGGGCAAGCCATAGAATGAGAACAACAAAATCATCTCCTGTCAATATTTGGATCACCGGTCACATACAGAATCCAGTTGGTACACAGCTCAATGAACGAGATTTAGTTGATTATGAATTAGAAGGAAACATTGATGCGGCTAATCTTATGGATGATGGAAGGCAATTTTGTTTAACCACATGAACATTGCAATTAATGACTAACGAATAACTAGATCAGATTTTAATAGGACAGGTACCAAATTTGGCATCAATGACTTCGTGAATTGTGTTGAAATCCTTTCTGCACAAGCCTGATTGAACTGTCCTTATTTTTTTGCGTACAATAACAATGTTATAAATGATCATTGTCTATAATTGTTTGGCCTATTCCCCTCCACCTCCCCATTTTAGTCTTGGTTTTGTTATATCCATCATAGAACTCATCTGGTACACCTATATATCAAAAGAAAGCGTTTGATGATTTCCAATGAGACAACTCTCCACAAGAGACCAAATGACACTGAAATTAACAACTATATGTCACCTCACGGTCTTCAACAATAAGCAAATTTAATACCGCATAGTCCGCTATAAAAGGCCTCAAAATTACAATGTAAAACAATTCAGACGAGAAAAACTAACGGCCTAATTTATATACAAACAAGAGTGTATCCTAAGCACATGGATGCCCCATCCGCATTATCATTTTCTATATTCAATGGACCGTGAAAATGGGATAAAATATCTAATTTGGCATTCAAATTAGAAAGATCATATCAGAGGAAACATGCTTAAGTTTCAAGTTGATTGGACTTCAACTTCATCAAAAACTACCTTGATCAAAAACTTTTAACCTGAAGTGGAATAGACGAACGATCGTAAGAACGGACGAATGAACGATTGAACGAAAACATAATGCCTATAAATGGGGCATCAAAATGAAAAAAAAAGCAAATATGTAACACATAAACAAACGACAACAACTGAATTACTGGCTTCTGATTTGGGACTGGCACACACATACATAATGTGGCGGGATCCCAACCCTCCCCCTAACCTGGGACAGTGGTACAACATAAGAACGAGCAATAAAAATAAGTTAAGAAGGCTCAAATCGATCCTCAGATGGATAAACATGCAAATACTACAAATGCAAGCGGACATGGGCCGGATACTTGTAAATCTAAACAACAAAAAGACAAAAAAACTAATAAATAAAATCATGCATCTAAGACTAAATTATTAATCAGTACATATCAAACATCCAATGAATTTAGTGCAAAGACGTCAATAAAAAGTCCGAGAAAAACCTGACATTGTGCTATGCTAAGATACATGAGTCGTCATATTGCAGATCCATGAATGTGTATATGTATATAAAAATGATATTTACTTGTCTTACTGATAACAAAATCAATATCAATACCAATAAAACAATATTCAATGATCTAATTACAGTGCTGAATTGGTAACCTTTTAGAATGAGTTTATTTAAAGAATAAATAAGTTTACCAGGATAGTTTCAAAAGTGCCGGGCACGACAAACAACATTTCTGTAAAAATTGAGGATGTGCTACATGTATCTCGTTTGAAATAAGTTTTAAAGTACAACCAAACTTTGAAACCTAATTTTTATGTATATGAAAGAATTAAGTAAACTTTAAGGTATTTGTGGAAACGAATTTTCTATAACGTATGCATAGTCGTGAGGAGCATAGTTGGCGGCAGAAGTGAAAAGCAGTGTCATCATATGCGCTGGAATGGTAACTTCTAGATATTTCAGTTCATGTTTTGAGTATCTGCCAACTTTTCAAAATGCCCATGGGGGTTTTATGTGCAAGATGGGACTTATAATCCTTCAAGGGAGCCTTTAAATATATTTAATGTTGTGTTTTGGCTTCTTCATACTTTAAGAAGCCTATAGTCATTGTTAAATTAATTGTTTGTTTAAAATTGTGAACAAAATTGCTCTTTCAAAAATTCATTTTGGGAGCTTCTATGGGGAAAATCCCCCGCAAATAGTTACAGTTGACAGGTATGCACTTTTGAAAGCATGCTGACAATATTAGGAGTTATTTTTTCGTTATCAAATATTTCCCGCGCCTGGAGCAAGCCAACTTTACGTAGGACTTTCAACATTTCTGATATTGAGATTTTTCTTTTTGTTTAATCTTAATTCTCTTAATTTCATATTTTCTAACAACTGATCATAATAGAGAAAAAGCTCATCATAATAAAGAAAAAGCTCATCATAATAAAGAAAAAGCTCATCATAATAGAGAAAAAGCTCATCATATTAAAGAAAAAGCTCATCATAATAAAGAAAAAGACCATCATAATAGAGAAAAAGCTCATCATAATAGAGAAAAAGCTCATCATAATAAAGAAAAAGCTCAACGTAATAGAGAAAAAGCTCATCATAATAGAGAAAAAGCTCATCATAATAAAGAAAAAGCTCATCATAAAAAAGAAAAATCTCATCATGATAGAGAAAAAGCTCATCATGATAAAGAAAAATCTCATCATGATAAAGAATGAAGTACCATAAGGCAGTTACGGCGTTCCATACATTTAGGACATTAGTTTTATCGTGTATATATTTAAGGAGGAAACTATTTTTGAGTAAAATTGATATTTTTGATAATTATTAGTTGTCTAAATTTTACAGATTTTTTTTGGTTAAAAAAAAATAACGTACTTTATTAACCCCTAATCAAGACTCAAAGCAGCATCATTGCCGAACCCATAAGGCAGCAACCAATTGATTTTTTTTTCGGGGGGGGGGGGGGGGGTATTATAGTTAAGTATAAAACATAATGGCAAGGGGGTGGGGTGGTGAGCTATGGATTTTGTTTTGGAAACAAAAAATGTTTCCAGTTTTTTGCCCCTGAAAAAAAATTTGTTTGTTTCACCCTCAGCTGCCACTATCTAATGCTAAAATTGATTTCGACTTGTCACCAAATTTGTCCTGAAAAAAATCAATAGCTCACGCCCCCCCCCCTCCACAAAAAATGAAGTAAATAGTTGCTGCCTAATTCATTTGAAAAGGTCTTCCCGAATCGACTTGACGTACACAGAAATATTCGCCACTGGTTTTTACTCAAAAAACGATTCACGCATAAATGCATGACTAAAAAAAGTGTGAGGTAAATGATATGTTTGTCTAGTATCTCAGTTCCGTTTAATAACACGTAAAATAAATAAAAAAACGTTACCCTATTCCTTTACCAAATACTCCTTGAAGAAGAAATACCATTTGAATCGAACAGAAAAGATACAAATGTAGTGATCCCCATTATCTCAATCCTTTTATTTTCGGCTGTAAGCACGCTGTTGCAGCTAACGTTTTCTAATGCGTTATCGAGACATCTCTAGTATTTTCAAACTACTGCAAATTGTATAAATGGCTTTCATAAATTAGCAACCATTTAACTTTAAAAAATGAGGGAGGGTTATCTTTTTTATCTGAGTCAGATTTTTTTTCGCGCGTACGTTTTTATTCCTTTTTTTTTTCGATGCTGGTGATCAAATACCTTTTTTTCAATATTTAACACTATAATGTATGGGGTAAACTCTTGATTCAGAATATCTTTTTTATCATCTGTATGACCATATTTTTTTTTTATCGATTTGGGGATCGGAATATTTTTATTCCAACCCCCACCACCGTTTTGAAGTCTAATGGTTGTTCCCTTACCGCTAGAAAATTTTTCCAAAAATTTTGAATTCAAATCTACGTAATGGTTAAATGACATATAGTTTACAAGTGGGAACAAATCTTATGTACAGGTAGCTAAACAAGGTGTATAGATGCGAACAAATGTAATGTGAAACCAGTGTACACTACACTAAACTAATTGGTTAAACATGTTTACTCTACACGGCTTTTGGTGTGAACACGGCCTAAGTTTGGTACAAATCAAAAGTAGCAAAAGAAAGTTTTTTTTTTAAATATAACCACAGAGTAAACATGTTATTTCCTGGCAGAAAATCTTAGTCCATTTAAAAGTAAAATACGGAAAAAATGGATTTATTTTTTTACAAAATTTCCTTATGCATATTATCTTTTGATCATAAACTAGCTTCTGTCTAAGTTTAAGAAAGTTATTAAAATTTCAAAAACTTTAACCACAGAGTGAATATTTGTGGACGCCGCCGCCGCCGACGCCGACGACGACGGAATGTAGGATCGCTTAGTCTCGCTTTTTCGACAAAAGTCGAAGGCTCGACAAAAACAGAAAAAATGGAATTTCATTTTTGCAAACTTTACTTCTGGATACTATCTAATGATCATAAACAAGCTTCTGTCCGCGTTTGGTAGAAATCCAGTATAGTTTAAGAAAGATATTCAAATTTTAAAAACTTTAACCACAGAGTGAATGTAATGTTTCGCCGCAGAAAAACTAAGTTCATTTATAAATAAAATACAGAAAAAATGGAATTTAATTTTTACAAAATTAACTTCTGGATACTATCTAATGATCATAAACAAGCTTCTGTCCACATTTGGTAGAAATCCAGTATACTTTAAGAAAGTTATTAAAATTTAAAAAACTTTAATCACAGAGTGAATGTAATGTTTCGCCGCAGAAAAACTAAGTCCATTTATAAATAAAGTGAAGAAAAAATGGAATTTAATTCTTCTGGATACTATCTTATGATCATAAACAAGCTTCTGTCCAAGTTTGGTAGAAATCCAGTAAAGTTTAAGAAAGTTATTAAATTTTCAAAAACTTTAACCACAGAGTGAATAATTGTGGACGCCACCGACGACGACGACGGAATGTAGGATCGCTTAGTCTCGCTTTTTTCGACTAAAGTCGAAGGCTCGACAATAAGTACTAGTATAATTAGAACTTTCTTTCTGGTTAAAATGGCGTTAAAATCATTCGCAGGAACAGGGGAAGGTAGAGTATTTGTGCTGTTACATTTTTTCCAAGTTTAATATATAGATGTAATGACTATTTTTGTTTTAGATACTGACTTTTTTCAACAAGAATTGCAAGTGAATCCGTTGAAGCGAGCTGACGAAGTCGACATCAAAATTAATATTTTAATTAGATTGCATCAAAATATAAAATGCCTATTTCCTTTTATCGGCAATTTGTATTAAACAACATATGCATTTTTGGTTGAGCATATGAAATTAAAGGAATCTGTTAGTAAACCTTTATACGTACAAAAGGTTGTGATAGTTGTTCGGTTGTATGAACGAAGTCGCGTCCCATTTTCGACAAAAGATGTGTGGTGTAGATATAAACTTTCAGAAGATGAGACATTTTTGTTCAGCCACGTTTAGTTACCAATACTAATGTCTAGTAAAAGAAGTTTTCAATTTGAGGAATTTTTTTTTTGTAACTTTTGAAGTTAATCGCTTATAACTATCATTTTTGTTTATTTATGATATAATTTCTTGTTTGCTGCCTAAGCCCTTAGTCACTTATGTTTGGGTGATGCTTTGTCAACTACATGAATCTCCTATGATTAAGAAGATATTTTTTCAACTCCCCATGCAACAACAAGAAAAGATCTATGGAACGCCAGGACTGCCCCATCACCGATCATCACCTTCATCAACAATAAAAGTATATGTTGTGACCACTTCATAAAATGTTGTGACCCCTGCATATAATGTTTGGACCACTGCGTATAATGTTGTGAGCACTTAATATAATGTTGTGAGCACTTAATATAATGTTGTGAGCACTTAATTTAATGTTGTGAGCACTGCATATAATGGTGTGAGCACTGCATATAATGCTGATCATTAACACCAGGCAGTCATGGCGTTCCATAAAGATCGGGTAATTGATTGGTTGTTGATTGCTTAAGTTTCAGCGACACATATTTGAAGCATCCCGACCGAAAAGAACCTTTTTTTGTTTTGATGATTTGTTGTGTATGACTTTTTTTTTAAAAGGGAACATGTATTAGTCCTTTTTAATGCATTTTGACCCTTGTTCATATATTATTTTTAGTAAAAAAATGCGGGGCAGCTTTCAAGTATGTTCGATATTCTCATCATTTGAGAGTCCGGTATTTAAGATATTGTTATAAATTAGGGGATATCCAGTATTTAAGATTTTCTTATAAATTGGAACATCAAGTGGTAAAGATATTCCAAGGAATAGGGATTTCCAGAAATTTAGATATCGTTGTAAATACTAATATTGAGTATTTTTAAAAACTACTATTATTCTTATACAATAGATGTTTTTACTGTAGGGGCAAATGGACAGCCACTAGTTTCATTAGAAGAATTCCATGAACTATTCGCCGTTCCATTTAAGTATGGTGATAGAGAACAACCTTGGCCACGTTCAACAATTCTACTTTACAAATACAACTCAAAAGCCACCGTAAAGTATGTGGACATTCCCGAGAACAGCTGGATTAGGGTAGACAATGCTATAGGAAAACATGCTGAAATAATAATGATAAAAGATCTGAAGAAAATTCAGAACCATTTGGAAGAACAGGCAGATTATAAAATAGGAAGTTATAAAGGTATACTCAGCATAGAAGTCATAATTAACTACTCACCAGATAGAGATTGTTCCGACAAATTGTGTACTTGTAAGAAATATCTCGATGCAGAAATAATCAAGCAACGGACAGATGCAGAAATAGTCAGGCAACGGACAAACCGATATGACGGACATGCTGATAAGGTTAGGAAAATGTCCCTGACAACTGAAGTTGAAAGAGTAGAAAATATTAACTTTAAAATCACTTTTTCTAATTTCTATAAACATATTGAGGACATATATGGACAAGAAAACATGGAAGGATTGACAAATCTTTTGAAAAGTGATATAAAACTTGATATATTGACAGATGAGAACTGGACATATTTTTTTAATGCTGCAGGGTTAGAAACCGAGAGACAAAGAAGAGAAAAGGATGACAAGAAAATTCTCCAATATCTAAAAGGATTAGCAGCCCTTGATCAAACCAATATAGACTACATGAGAGATAATAATCTTGTGTAGTATACTAGTACATCATAAACAAAGCAGCTCTTGATCAGACCAATATAGTAGATATCATAAACAACAACTTGGAAGTGGATTTTTAAAAAGTGTAAAGAACTTCCGGATAATTTTAAATCTCAGTCTGTTTCTGAAAAGTTAATTCTAACATAACTTTTGATTTTTAACCCTGTATACCACCATTCCCCATGTGAAATAATAAAGGTTTGTAGACATTGAACTACAAATTTCCTCCTATGTGACGTTTACATTTTCTGACGTCAAACAGGCGTAGATGCTTTTTGTGCTTTTTTTTGCATATGTTTGTTTGTTTTGAGATTTCAACATAGTTATGACTGCTGTAATCATATTTTGACTATTTTACCTATTTTGTCTGTTTTGTTCACGTATCGTTGTAAATATGAAGGAATTTGATGCGACTGTCATACAAGTGAGAGGTATAGCGCTATAAAACAAGGTTCAATCCACCAAAATGCCTGTACCAAGTCAGGAATAAGACAGTTGTTGTCCATTCGTTTGATGTTTTATTATTTTCAGGGGCAGATCCAGCTATTTAAAAAAAGGGGGGTCCCAACCCAGGACAAAGGGAGGGTTCGAACTATATGTCCCCATTCAAATGCATTGTTGGTCCAAAAAAAGGGGGGTCCAAACCCCGTAACCCTCCCCTTGATCTGCCACTGATTTTTCCATTTGATTAGGGACTATCTGTTTTGAATTCAGTATTTTTGTGATTTTACTTTTAAGTGATTTATTCATTTCGGTTTCTAGTATTAAATGACAACTGTGATAAAAACATTAAAATAATATTAAAGATAAACAATGTTAACTCATATATATGAGGTAGATATACAAGTAGTCCTGAATTTAAAATTAAATTCATATCTTATAATAATTTTATTTTCATCATTAAACAATATAAGCACATTTTATGTTTTTCGATAAGTACTGGAAACTAGGATGGTAAACCCTTTAAAATTCAAATCCCAATAGCAGATTGTACAATAGAATACACACACTCGTACCACTTGTTTAACTGTTATCTTATCAAAACACTTTATATGTTCAAAATATTATAGCATATATAGTTCACACACGAACATTTCAGGCGTACTTTACTGACTTGAATGTTGAATGTCAGATAAACCCAACCAAAAATGCATGTGAACCTTACAATCATACTGTGCACAAAATATAGTTGAACTATTCCTTATAGTTTATAAGAAACACACTTAAGTAAAAAGGAAAACTTAACATTGACCAAATTGCAATGGACCAAGAAAATGAGATCATGGTCAGATGAACTATGCCAGACAGACATGTACACCTTACAATCAATATATAACCATGCAAACATAACATTTGCCCAAGGAACAAAGAAAATGAGTCAAGGTCACATGAAACATGACAAAGACATATACACCTTACAATCATTCCATACATCAAGTTAGTTGACCTATTGGGTATAGTTTTAAGAAAAAGACCAGAACACATAACTTAACACAGGGAAATGAACACTGAAAATGAGGTCAAGATCAGATAAAACCTGCTAGGTTGAAAGTTACATTATTCACCTAAAATTGTTGACCTGCACATGGTGTTGGAAAAACAGACCAAAACAAAAATACAGGCTCTAAAGAGCCTGAGTGTGTCGTTCATCTTGGTCTATGTGCATATTAAACAAAGGACACACATTCATGACAAAATTCTCTGTTTTTGTAATAGTCTTTTTTGGTGAAAATTCTTGCTGATTATTTCTCTCTTTAATGAACTTGGTCCAGTAGTGTCAGAGAAAAATATTTTTTGTATAAATTTTCCAAAAACATACGAAAATTCTGAAATTTTTTCATAAGGGTAATTACTCCTGAAGGGGACAATTGTTGACAATTTGGATTATGCTGACTTATTTGTAGAGCTAACTTTGCTGAACAATTTCGATGTTCACAGTTTATCTCTATTATATTATTCAAGATAACCAAAAACTGCAAATGTCCTTAAGATTACCAATTCAGGGGCAGCAACCCAACAACAGGTTGTCCGATGTGTCTGAAAATTTCAGGGCATATATATCTTGATCTGATAAACATTTTTACCCACGTGCAGGCTTTGGTCTAAATGCTTAAATTTCAGAGAAATAAGCCAAAAACACATTTTACTCCTCCATATTTTCTATATTTAGCCATTGTAGCCATCTTTGTTGATGGACCAGGTCATCAATACATTTTTAAAACTCGATTTCCTAAGGATGATTTAGACCAAAAAGTCGTTTTATTTTGGCCATTGAATTAGTTTTAGATATTTTTTGTTGTTGAAGTTGACAGATGACAAGAACTGACTAGTGATGAGAAAGTAAAAAGGAGCAAGTGAGCTAAAAATTTCACTAAACCACAGAAACATTTGAATGAGGTCAAAGTAAAACAGGAGTGTACACGCTGAAATGAGTCGCCGTCTTTACTTACCATTGATATTATGTTGATAGTGCTAAATATAAACTTCCCCTGATCCAAGAAAATGAGGTCAAGGTCATATAAACCAAACAAGAAATACATGTACACCTTACAATCATTTAATTCACTAAATATATTGCTTAAAGATTCTAATAAACAGACTTAACAAGGAAATCTAAACATTGACCAATAAACCATGCAAATGGGGTTAAGGTCAGATGAACCATGCCAGGCAGACATGAACAGCTTAAAATCCTTCCATACAGGAAATAAAGTTGACCTTTTGCTTATAGTTTAAGAAAAGTAGACAAAAACACAAAAACAGCAATGGACCTTGAAAATTAGTATGGACACAACATTCAAGCTGGATTCAGCTCTAAATTTGAATTGTGATTAAATAGTTGACACAGCATAGGTTTCTGACACAGAATGAATGTGGTCTAATGAACTTAAAATTTTTTTTTTTGCCTTTGAGCAATTCACTATGCTGTTGAATATTAAACCTCTCAAAAAAATGTTTGAAGAAATTTTCTTTTTATTTATGAAATTTCAATTGAGAAAAAATGACCCCCCCCCATTTTTTTTCACATCCCCCTTTCCTTTTTTCCAAAATCAAGCTCAAAATTTTCACGGGTGTATAAAAATTAAGAATCTACATACACAGTTAGATTTGGCATATCAAAGAACCCCATTTATTCAATTTTTGATGAAATCAAACAAAGTTTAATTTTGGACCCTTTGGACCTTATGTAGACCAATTTAAAAACAGGACCAAAAATTAAGAATCTACATACACAGTTAGATTTGGCATATCAAACAACCCCAATTATTCAATTTTTTATGAAATCAAACAAAAGTTTAATTTTGGACCCTTTGGGCCCCTTATTCCTAAACTGTTGGGACCAAAACTCCCAAAATCAATACCAACCTTCCTTTTATGGACATTAACCTTGTGTTTAAATTTCATAGATTTCAATTTACTAATACTAAAGTTATGGTGCAAAAACCAAGAATAATGCTTATTTGCGCCCTTTTTTGGCCCCTTATTCCTAAACTGTTGGAACCAAAACTCCCAAAATCAATCCCAATCTTCCTTTTGTGGTCATAAACCTTGTGTCAAAATTTCATAGATTTCTATTTACTTAAACTTAAGTTATTGTGCGAAAACCAAGAAAATGCTTATTTGGGCCCTTTTTGGGCCCAAATTCCTAAAATGTTAGGATCAAAACTCCCAAAATCAATCCTAACCTTCCTTTTGGGTCTTAACCTTGTGTTAAAATTTCATAGATTTTTATCACTTTTACCAAAGTTAGAGTGCGAAAACTAAAAGTATTTGGACGACGCAGACAGCAATGACGACGCCGCCGCAGTCGTATAATAAAACCAGTGAGACTGACATTAACATCATAAAATATTTCCATACACCAAATGTAGTTGACCATTTTGCATACAGTATGAGAAAAACAGACCAAAACACAAACTTAACTATAACCACTGAACCATAAAAATGAGGTCAATGTCAGGTGACACCTGCCAGTTGGACATATACACCTTACAATCCCTCCATACACCAAATATACTAGACCCATTGCTTATAGTATCTGCGATATGGATCCATGAATTGAGTATATCTAGGTCAAGTGAAAACTGTCTGACGGGCATGAACCCTTGCAAGGTACACACATACCAAATATATTTACTAGTAACCTATTACTCATATTAAAGAAAAAAATTGACATTAGCCTTATAAAAAATTTTCAGTTTTTTTTTTTAGTAGTCACTGTACCATGAAAATTGAGTCAAGGACATTGGCCATGTGACCCACTGAAACTTCATAACATGGGGCATCTATAAACAAAGTACAAATCATCCAGGTCTTCCACCTTCATAATTATATAGCTTTTAAGAAGTAAGCTTACGCTGCCGTCAAATCACTTTCCCTATGTTGAGCTTTCTGCGGCAAAAGTCGCAGGCTTGATAATGACACTTGCCAATTGGAAATGTACCTTATGATCATTATATTCACCAAATATGGTAGACTTATTACTTATAGTATCTGATATATCATAATCAATTGGACCATGAAAAGAGAGTCGAGAAGAAAACTGTCTGACATGCATGAGGACCTTCCAAGGTACGCACATACTAAATATAGTTATTCTTTTACTCATAAGAGAGAGATTAACTTACAACAAATCTGAAATTTCTTTTCCAAGTAGTCACTGAACCATAAAAACGATGTCTTGGACAAAAGACATATGAAATATGTCAAACAGACAGAAACTTCATAGCACAAGGCATCTCTATACAAAGTATGAATGATCTAGGTCTTTTACCTTCTAAAATATTATACTTTGTAAAAAATAATTAGCACCACATCTGGAGCAATATCCATATGTCAAGCTTTCTGCGATGGATGTCCCAGTTTTTTGCTTATGATATGGTGGTAAAAGATGTGCATTTCAAGTAAAACTACACAACAGACCAAGTGGATTTTGCTTTCCACCTGCCCATCGTGCCCACTCTAGCTATAATCTCATTTTTTGTTAAAACATTGATTATAAATGCTTATCTGCTTTTCTGCTTTTTTCATGCAAGTCTTTAGATTAAACAAAAGAACTGGCATGCCCACTCCTATGGACAAGGTAGAAATTTTGCCCATCCGGTGCCCACTCCCATGGTGGGCCGGTGGACAAAGCAAAATCCACTCGAGTTGTAGTGTATTGAAGTCAATTAATCATCAGAGAAGAAATCTTGTTAATAATTTTGGTCAACAGTTTCTGAGCAAAAACTTGTGAACCTAATCGATGACAAAATTAAGGTCAATTTCGTTATCTTTCTGTGGTTATTGTTTTTGATATATGGGGAAATATCAGTTCCTGGCATCTTGACAAATTTGTAGATTTTGTTTTATTGAACATGACCAAAAAAGATTATTGTTATTAGGGCAATAACACAAGTCGTTCAACAAAAATTAAGCAAAAGGGCAGTAGGTTTAATAGGATCATTCTGATCATTTCTGCTTCTGAAAGATTTTATATGTTGATAGGGCTTCAAGATAAGACAAAACTTGCATTTGACCCTTTTGTTCTATTTTAAGCCATGCTGTCTTTTGTGTTGTATAATAGGATCATGTGACTATTTTTTTTTCTTTTTTAAGCCATGGCTGCGTTCATGTTATCAGTTTATTTCTCACTTATGAGTTTAAAGCATCAACTTATATAGTTTCAAGTCTTTTGCATAACCTGGCTGTGAAGGGTTCATGACCTTCCGTTTCTATAACCTATAGTATCTTGCTACAGGACAAACAAAATGTTTCTCTGAACTGTTCACAGTAGCAATTTATTATGTAATACACTACATAAATTACTTAATTACATATCAACCTGAATCAATTTCTGGTATAAAAATTTCATCATAAAAGCGTATGTATCACAGTTCTGAATTCTGCATTCATATTTCCTATTTGAAAATTCTTTGAAAATTTCCAAGAATCAGAAATCCTATGACAAGAGTCTAATGTTGTTTTAATTGTCAATTTAATTAGAGCTTATTCATTCTTGTGTTGACTGTATTCTCCCACTAAGGTTTGATCTCAACAGATGCATTTGATCCAAGGCTTTGGTGAGGAATGGTCTTGCAGTGTTCAACTCCATCAATGTCAAATAATTCAACTGAAATAATTATTATCAATGATTAAAATAACCACAATAAAATTGTACTTTACATATTGGTAAAGTGGGAATTATAGGAATGCATGCCTTTATTTACGCTTTATTATCTTGAAAATATTTCTAAGCATAAATTTAATCTTTCAAAATTAAAAGAAGCAAAAAAAATATTTTCTCAAAGAGAATTTCATCACGAAATTGTGAATTTAAAACTACCGAGAGTCAGAGTTTTCAACATCAGCTTTCTTTAGTGGTTCTTTTAGAAATCTGCTGGTCCTCACTGTTATTGCTATTTCGGTAATCAACACCTTAAGACCACCTATTATTTATAATTCTACTAAGTGGTTTTGTTTGACTGAAATGATCATTATAACTCTATAACAACTATAGAACTATCTTGGAGTATTAGATATTGATTCAGATAAGTACATGAAATGTGGTAATTTGTAGAAATTTTGGGAATGTTGTAAAAATATTTGAATACCACATTTTAATGTGCAGGGAAATGATTGGTGATCAAATTGTCAGAATATTTTAGGGAGTTTCAAATGATCTCAGCGTGCCATTATGTTGCAACATGCCAAAAATAGTAAAAGTTTCATTACCCCTGCAAATTTGGTCAAATCTTAATGGCCGTGCAGAAAAGTCAACAACTCATGAGGAAAGACATTATTCTGTGGAGGGAGAGACTATCTAATACTCTATGAATTCATAAATAGGACATTTTCTATATAGCTACCAAGTTCTAAGGCCACGGTTTTTTAATTTGTTGGTTTACAGATTTTCTCCATGAAAAGTCGGGTCGGTCGGTCGGAAAAAAATTATCTTTCAAGACATAAAACTGATATGCAAAATAAATATATATATTTCACCTTTCTAATAATATGTTGTCATACTATTTTGTCATCATTCTTAAATTTTAGTTTGATGAAATAGTATTTCTCAGCTGTAATAAACATCGCATGACATTGTTTCATTTTTTTCACAAAAGAAAGTGTCATTACTGCTGTAAGTGATGTATGCATTTCCTTTCATCTAAAAGGATATTTTAATTATTTTTCAGGGATAATGCATTTGTTAGGGTCGGCGGGATTAAAAAAGCATGAAAAGTCAATTTTATTTTTAATCTGGAAATCGGCAAAATCGGGTCGGCTGATCTGTAAACCAACAAATTAAAAAATCCTGGCCTAATTGATATTTTTGGTTTGATGGTCTTTTTGTTTCATTTATTCATTGAAAATCTTTAAGTGTTCCATTACAACAGCAATTGTCTAACAATAAAAGCCTATGCATTTGGAGTTAAGTAGTACCTTAGCATGTGTAGCATCACTTTTTAAAAAAGTGTCAATACTGCTTCTTAACTTGGCAATTCTTAAATCCCATATATCTTTTACAAGGGTGCGTATTTCATCTGCATGAGGAATATCGTCTGTGGCACTGAAAGTATAAAATACCAATCTTTGTTCATCTCAAATGATGAAAGACTTAAACTAATTGGAATTTGATTGACAAAATGTAATTTGTACAATGATTTCTTCCCTGTTCTGAATTTTAACATTGTGAAGTCAACATCTTTTTTAGTAGAACATGTTGTCTAATACAAAAGTAACCTTGCTTGTGAATTTGTTATTTCTCTGATGTTGAGTATAGAGTAACTTATCATTGAAGTTGTGTTATTTAATTGATGAGCATACAGTAATTTAACATTTAATTAACAGTTGTGTTATTTCTTTGATATTGAGTATACAGTAATTTTTAACATTTAATTAACAGTTGTGTTGTTTCTTTGATGATGAGTATACAGTTACTAACCAATTAAGCAACAGTTGTGTATTTCACGAGATTTGGTCGTGGAATCTGTTTCTCTTATGATTTTAAAACAATACGCAACCAAACTTAATGCTTCTTTGCGACTGATCTGCAAACAGATGTGTTCTTTCAATGTGACGTCATCGGACATGGTCGCCTTTATTCATGCCGTCACAATAGGAAATTCAGAGGAAACCAAGAATATTTGACGTCATAATTGGATTTTAACCAATAAAGAACTGAGATTAAACGAACCACACGTTGATTAATATTTTTTATACAACAGGTGCAGAAAGGGATAAATTGATGAAGAATTAGATAAATTAGAGAAATACAGTTACTAACCATTTAAGTAACAGCTGTGTTATTTCCATAAAATGAGGACTAGGCATCTCTGTAAAGAACTTGCTATCTGTTTCTTCTTGTTTCTTGTCTTGAAGCCTTTCTAAGAAATAATATAATTACAGATGAATTAAAATAGCTGCCGACTCCCCAAAAATGTTGCCTTAAAACAAGACAGTAAAATAAGTGTTTATAAAGAGTACAATAATTTCAAAAGAAATATAAGGGAAACAACTTAAAGCCAATCTGTTCACATGTTTATTCCTTTACATCAAATTAGGATGAGTTTTAATATTGTGTTCATCTATAAAGCCAAAATAGTTGATGTGAAAGTCTTGGAAAATAAAAACTTGCAAAGGTCAAGGAACCCAGTATTTTAACTTCTTTATGATCTAATTAATATTTTAAAAACTTCAACTGCAGAATGTTTGCAATGTTAACTAAGTCCATTTATAAATTAATAAATTTGGTGTATTACTGATTTTTGATTGGTTAAAAGTATTACTTGTATTTTCAAACTTGTCAATTTTTATGGCGACACCCCACTCTGAGGTTGTGTATTCAATATGACAACATGTGTGTATTTGTTATTGTTAATATAAATAATATAAAAAGTTCTTTCAGTCTTATTTTTGATAGAAATTTATGAATGACAATAATTTATTTTGAATTTATTGAACCATAAAATTAATTTTTACATAATCTGCTTCTCTGATTATTCAATGTGAGGAGTCAAAAATTAATTTCATGGTTCAATAAATTCAAAATAGATATTAGCCATTCATTAAGTAAAATACAAATAAACAGGATTTTTTGGTTTACAAAATTTACTTCTGGATACTACCATTTATCTTATGATCATAAACAAACTTCTGTCCATATTTGGTAAAAATCAAAAATAGTTTAAGAAATTTATCAAAATTTCGAAAAACTTTAACCGGAGTGAATATTTGTGGCTGCCCGTCTGGAATGCAAGATTGCTTTTGTCTCACTATAGCGACAAGTCCTGGGCTTGACATAAATGATTAAGATATGTTTCACCTGAGAAACCTTCATATTGCATTGATAGCAAATATGCATCATAATTTATCTTTGAATTTTAACAGCAGGTATTAATACTATTCTTTTATTAAGTCTTTCCACTTTTCTGTGGAAAGACTTATTGTTTTTGTTCTGATTATTATTATTAAGTCTTTCCACTTTTCTGTGGAAAGACTTATTGTATTTGTTCTGATTATTATTATTATTATTAGGTCTTTCCACTTTTCTGTGGAAAGCCTATTGTATTTGTTCTGATTATTATTATTATTATTATTATTTTTTTTTTCCGCCAAATTTTGTTCGTGCGATAAATGTTTGTTTCGCAATATGTCGCTTAGATTTTTTTCATATTGTATCGTATAGTTTATGCGCTTTTAAATTTCACCCTGCTAAGCCGAACCATTTTCTTTGTAAGAGTTATCTCCCTATTCACTGTTTGTCATGTGTGTGCATCTCCTTCGTAACAAAATAAGAAAGCGACAAAATTCTTTTTACAAATTGTTCGTTACATCCTCAGGAATTTTTGGCTAATTTGGATCGAAGCGATTCGATGAAATTTTATAGGAGTTATCTACCTTTACGGAATAAATTTGTCGGTATGTTTTTTTAACTCATAAACCGTTAACCGTATAACCCTGGAATGTTTTTATTTGAGTCCCCTGATTCCTAACTAAGAAAATTAGGTCAAGGTCAAAGGTCAAGGTCATATTTAAGATTTTCATATGTCTTTGATTTCCCTATAATTCTTGAATGGTTATAGATACAGAAAATTTAAGCAGTGAAAAATGTTGAGTACTTCAAGGGGCAACTTTATTACATTATGACTGTATTGGTTTTACCATTATGTAAGGGACATAACCCCCATTGATGGTTTATAAAAAGCCATTATTAGGCAAAACTCTTAAACAAAAGATCCTTGACCCATAGGGTCTTTTGCAATGACATTGTGAAGCAATGACCTTGACAAAGGTCACAAGGTCAAAGGTCAAAGTCATGTACATATGTGATTTGGGGCACTACTTGAAATTTTTTATGTGTGTTTGCCAACCAACCAATCAATCAATCAATCATAATCATGATCAATCAACCAATAATGATCATGATCAATCAATCAATCATGTTTCCGTCTCATGTGTTAATTATAGGGTTCAAGATCTTCTTCGTTTCTTTTTCGCTGTTTCAATTGACCCTATCCAACGTGTTTAACCAACCAACCAACCAACCAAATAATCAATCAATCAATCAATCGATCATGATCATGATCAATCAATCATGTTTCCGTCTCATGTGTTTAATAAACGGTCCAAGATCTTTGTTTCTCTTTCGCTGTTTCAATTGACTCTATCCAAAGTGTTTAACCAACCAACCAACCAACTTATCAATCAATCAATCAATCAATCAATCAATCAATCATGATCATGATCAATCAATCATGTATCCGTCACATGTGTTTAATAAACGGTCCAAGATCTTCTTTGTTTCTTTATCGCTGTTTCAATTGACCCTATCCAACGTGTTTGACCAACCAACCAACCAACCAACCAACTAATCAATCAATCAATCAATCAATCAATCAATCAATCAATCAATCAATCAATCAATCATGATCATGATCAATCAATCATGTTTCATGAAAAAATTGAAATTTAATATTGTTCTTGCGTCACTTCTGAAAAAAAATCCACATGTTCTCTGAAACTACAAGTACAATCGACCTCAAAATTTGCAGTCAGCAGGGCATACATGTACTGAAAGTTTAAAAAAAAAACTTTGTGCAGATATCTCTCAAAGCTTTGTCTAGAGAAAAGAAATGGCAATGCCGTAAAAATCGCTTGCTAGGTCCGTGAATCTCAGTAAAAACCTACAACAAAATGTCCGCTCCGAGATTGAAAGACTAATCTGTGTTACAAACAGGTGCTGAAAAATGTACAATATCAGAATATAATCAATAAATGGGTTTAAAAGTTACACCGGATCAATTAAATCCAAAACATGCACTGCCCGTGAACTGTCATTAAAATGTCAATTTCCTACAATGACAAAAGAAATTACATTGTGTACATTCCATCTCTATAGATGTTGTCTGTTTAACGTCCCCACCTAAAAAGAAATAAAAAGACTATCTTTTCGTTATTATAAACCCGTGTCACGTGATGTGGCGCGCGCGCTGTACCTAAAATAAAAGAAAAACTTTCCAAACTAAACTTGAAACTTCTCCGGTAACAATAATATAGACCCCATACAGAAACAAACAAACAAACAAACAAACAAACAAACAACCCCCCCCCCCCCCCCCGCAATTCAATTAATTTTAAAGGGGGAAAGACCCCCTACAATTGCTTTTTTAAAGCAATTGATTTATATTTATTATTATTTTTTTTCTTTTTTTCCGCCAACTTTTGTTCTTGCGATAAATGTTTGTTTCGCAATATGTCACTTAGATATTTCTCATATTGTATCGTATAGTTTATGCGCTTTTAAATTTCACCCTGCTAAGCCGAACCATTTTCTTTGTAAGAGTTATCTCCCTATTCTCTGTTTATCATCAGAGCGTATCTCCTCCGTAACAAAAAAAGATAGCGACAAAATTCTTTTTACAAATTGTTCGTTACATCCTAAGTAATTTTTGGCGTATTTGGATCGAAGCGATTCGATGAAATTTTAAAGGAGTTATCTACCTTTACAGAATAAATTTGTTCGTATGTTTTTTTTATCTCATAAACCGTTAACCGTATAACCCTGGAATGTTTTTATTTGAGTTCCCTGGGTCCTAACTTAGAAAATTAGGTCAAGGTCAAGGTCAAGTTCTCAATTGTGACTTTTGCTTGTTTTCGGCATTTTCTCTGACACTGTGAGATATACATATAAAAGAACAAGTGCAAAACGTCTGCTTTATTGTAATGAAGATATGCAACATTTAGTCTTATACAATTAAATGGTATCTTATAGGAGTTGTTGTCCCTGAAATGTCTTGATATGAGGTTAATTGATAATAACTTCAATAACGTTCATTATAAAGACATTTGACTTGATACAAAAGGTTGAGTGACAAATGACCTTGAAAAATTGCTACCGGAAGTGACCTTGAGAAAACCGGAAGTAGCCTTTTTTGGAATTTTTTCATCTAAAAGTACTCAGAATCCATATATTTTGTCATATAGATACATAAACTGATTACTGAAGCCTAAATATGACTTCCATCATACCGGAAGTGGCCTATTATTTCCCCTTCTATATACAAAAGTATATAGAAACTATATATTTTTGGAATCAGTGTGAAAAAAGCTATCATATGAGACCGGAAGCATATTATCTCCCTTATTTCACTCAAAAATATAATTAAACCATTATTTATCTTATTAGTATGAAGAAAGTATCTTCTTATAAAAAGTTCTTTGGTGTGGAAAGACTTTCAATTGTTCTCTGAACAATTGGTTTTTAATTATTATTATTATTTATTTATTTTTTTTCCGCCAACTTTTGTTCTTGCGATAAATGTTTGTTTCGCAATATGTCGCTTAGATATTTCTCATATTGTATCGTATAGTTTATGCGCTTTTAAATTTCACCCTGCTAAGCCGAACCTTTTTCTTTGCAAGAGTTATCTCCCTATTCACTGTTTATCATCAAAGCGTATCTCCTTCATAACAAAAAAAGATAGTGACAAAATTCTTTTTACAAATTGTTTGTTACATCCTCAGTAATTTTTGGCGTATTTGGATCGAAGCGATTCCATGAAATTTTATAGGAGTTATCTACCTTTAAAAAAAAAATTTGAAGGTATGTTTATTTAACTAATTAACAGATAACCGTATAACCCTGGGATGTTTTTATTTGAGTCCCCTAGGTCCTAACTTAGAAAATGAGGTCAAGGTCAAAGGTCAAGGCCAAGTTCTCAATTGTGACTTTTGCTCGTTTTTGCATTTTCTCCCTCACTTTGAGAGATACATATAAAAGAACAAGTGCAAAATGTCTGCTTAATTGTAATGAAGATATGCTAAATTAAGTCTTATACAATTAGATGGCATCTTAAAGGAGTTGTCGCCCCTGAAATGTCTTGATATGAGGTTATTTGATTATAACTTCAAGTAAGTTCATTATAAAGACATTTGACCTGATACAAAAGGTTAAGTGACAAATGACCCTGAAAAATGGCTACCGGAAGTGACCTTGAGAAAACCGGAAGTAGCTTTTTTTGCAATTTTTCACATAAAAGTACTCAGAATCCATATATTTTTTCATATAGATACATGAACAAAATACTGAAGACTAAAAATGACTTCCAACAAACCGGAAGTGGCCAATTATCTCCCATTCTACATACAAAAGTATATAGAAACTATATATTTTTGCAATCAGTTTGAAAGAAGCTATCATATGAGACCAGATGTGACATTCATTTCACCGGAAGTAGCATATTATCTCCCTTATATCACTCAAAAAGATAATTAAACCATTATTTATCGCATCAGTATGAAGAAACTACCTTCTTATCCAAATTTCTGTGGTGTGGAAAGACTTTCAATTGTTCTCTGAACAATTGGTTTTTAATTTTTCTATGATTGTTTGTTACAGCATGTATCCTAGTGTTATCGGTTCTCAATAGTGTAACAATCTTTTGCTCCGTATGGCCAGTTCTTCAAATAAAAGTGAGCTGATTGTGTTAATTTAGTAGATACTTTTATTCATTTCCTATTATCCTCATGATTTTCTCTTCAATGCACAAATCAAGAAAAATCAAAACATCTGTTGTTGTGCTCAATTTTGTCATTACATGCAATACCTATCAGTTCTAGATAGTTGTGAAAAGTCTAGTATGGTAAGCATGTTCAGACTACTCGAATGAATTTTATTTTTACAGGCCATTCGGTCTGGTAAGCATCCTAGCTTTACCAGACCGAATGAAATTTTACCAGACAAATTATTTTTTGACACCTTATTGTATATTATCCGGAAAAAAACCCCAAACATATGACTTTGTTGTGCCCTACTCTTCCCCAACATGCACAGAAACAAAATGATGTAACAAGAGGGTATATTGTTATGAAAGTTGTGCACAATTGCTTAAATGCATTTCAGTGAAGAGTAATGTCCCATTTTATTGGATTTTGACAATGATTGTGAATGAAACATAATTAAGAGTTTCATTATAAAATAGTATTTCCTGTTTCTTCTTTCTTTTTCATATATCTTTTGGTTTTCAATTCTAGTGTTTATATTTCATAGCTGAATATTGTGATCTGCTTGGATTTTTAATCATTTATTGTATTTAATCAGAATTATTCTGATCCGTTTCCAGAATCGGATCCGGTTTTAACCGTTTCATTGACATTTCCGGTTGTGCCAATGATGGCAGCCATTGTTGTTTTTGACAGTCGGATATGTTTTTACCTGGATTTACACATTTCTGGTTGGCAATTTTCGGCATAAAGCCAGCGGTTGAACAAAATAAACATCACTGTAATGAATAATAAAGATGGAAATGAATTTGAGATCGTTTGGCAATTTTGCTAGAATGTTAGAAAAAAATCCATGAAAAAAAAACACCAGACATTCGGACCATAATTGATTTTTTTTTTACCAGACCCATCCATTATTCAGCGGATTTGTCTGATGGTCCGACGCATTTCGTGTAGTCTGGATGTTTGATATCAATAGAAGATTTAAAATTGCGCAAATTGAAGAAAAGTATCTATTAACAACTAACATTTGTCTCTAGAAACAATTTGTCGGACAAAAATATGCATTGAATATTAATTTTAGATGATTTTAAATTATTGAACCAATTCTTATATGTTATAAGATGTTGTCATAACTGTTATTAATATTTTTCTGTCACAGTAACAATATTTAAGGGCATCACACCACATCTTACAATTGTGTATTACATATGTAGACTTGACCTTCTCTCTGAGCAAAGTTTTGTTTACATTTGAAAATGTGCTATTTATGAACTGAGGGGATGAATTTGGGGTTGATTAGGGAATAAGGAAAAGGCGGCTAAAATCTGAAAATATTATTTTTACTGTTGTGGAATGTCAGAAAACTTGAAATATTGAAATTAATGCTAACTTCTTGAAGAGAAATTTTATTCTGTCCTTGAAATACCAATAAATAGAAAAACATGTGCGATTTCGTGAACTGCTATCATTTTAACCAAGGGTCCGGAAACGGTCCTATTTGCCAGTCATGTCCTAAACTGAAACTATAATGTCCTAAACTTTTAATTGGGATTTAGGTCAAATTTTATTTTTCAACAGTAATATTTTCGGTCATTTCGTTGAGATCGACCTTCAAAATCACCATTTTGAACATATTTTTGTTTTTGTTATCGACTTCCTGTAATTAAACTGCCACTCCAATAAAGTGTTAAAATCATGAGGGCCCTCCTAATAACTATATTAATTCCTCGGGGAGCTATTGGCTAATGGTTGCTAATCTCTTTACCTGTGTTTTTAATTCACACCTAGCAATTAATCACAAGCTCCAAACTATTATTATAAAGAAATAAAAATTCCATACCAAATGGCTTCATTATTTAATTACTCAACAGGTCAGACAATTGTCAATTATGATTTACAATTAAATTAAAACTTGGTTTAATTTATGTAGAAATTTTTTTTTTTTTACTTCCAACACACGCGCTTTGTTTACTATGTAATACGCATGCTTGAAATTCTCTTCCACAGATTTAGAATTAATCGTAAATTTAAAATAATTTCATCCTAAATAAAGCTAGTGCAACTCTTTTAATTAATATTCTTACACTATTAAAGGTAAAATATTTAAAAGCCGATGATTTCCTGTGATTTGGATAAACAAAACTAATCCTGGAAATGAGTCCGGAATTGTTCGTTTTAGTATTGTCGCAGTACATCCGGTTTGAATTTTGACTTCAGAATCGAAAGAAGCGTAAGCGATAACTGAGAATATTATCGTTTTGAGTCATTAAAATCATTTAATTTTTAAACTGTTACCTTCCCTTAATTGCTCTTGATCGATTTTTGGAAAATGGTAGGACAAATCATGAAGTAAATGCGATGCAACAGTGAAACAAGTTTGTTAATGCTTCAAACATGACGATCGAGTATGAGCATACTCATAATGAGTCTCATGCAGTAATGTGATTTTGACAATCACCTTTTGAAAAGGGGCATCAACTTTTAAGTTGTATGAAAATGACCGAAATTAGATGAAAAAAATTCTCGGGATCTTTGATTTTAACCATGCGCAATGCTATCGAAAAAACTGATTAATATTGAGAACAGATGACTACACAATATTTAAACAATTCCTCAATTTATTTTTGATTGATTGTTGCTTAATGTTCAGTGGCAAATATTTCATGCATGTTGAATTGTTCAGGACAAACCATTCGAATTAGGAAATTGCCTTTAATAATATTACTGACATACTTAAACAGATTAAAAATTATGTTTATACATTTATTTTCTCTTTCAGTGGTTAAATACCTGTATCCATCCAATCAGGGGGAATAATCCTGCATTTCTGTCCTTGCTTCAGGTTAATGGCCATCCATAGTGGTACTTTGACAGGAAGTCCAGCATTAAATGGTCCTACATCTCCCTGTAAAATGTACATTTTAATCAGCATTGGTTAAAAGAAAAAAGCATGACCAAGAGTTTAAATGTCTTGCTTGCAAACTTTGTTAGGTTGTTTGCTCAGGCATTGCAATTAAGATTGACACCTTAATTCAATGGAGAGGTGGGGTAACAGTTTGTTTACTATATTAAAAAGAGTTGATTGGCAGTTGTATTCAACACCAGTCATCCCCCATTTCAAGTTTCAATTTGATGTTTCCACCATTGTATGTACACTAGCAACCCTCCACAACAAAAATAAAGTAGTCAATACAGACTAAGTCGCTAAGGACAGAAAACTTTACACCTCAGTTCTGAATAAATAAGGATAAAGCTGCATCACTAAATCATCCTTCAATTTAAAGCAAAGTTGATAATTTGATAGAGATTGGAATTAACTCTATTTCAAAAGTCCATAGATGTTAGTTATGTCTAGTTGCATTGACACACTGAGATGCTGGCCTTCAATTTAATGCCAGCATACAAAATGTGCCAAATAACCAAACAAATCAGAAAAGAACTTCCTTTCCTAAACTTAGAATTCTACACAAAAAGAGCAACAAAATTAACAAAAAGATTTCATTAATGCAAGTTTTATCTACCCGTCATCCTTTATTTTCTCATATATGGAAGGTTTGCACAGTGACCCATAGATTCAGGCATATTAACTTTCATACTTCTAATTTGTTTTGACCCCCTTCAACATGTTGTCATTGTTGAAGTTTATGTTACTTGTACTGTTGTAGTCAACTTTTACTGTACATGGCTTTGAAATTTCAGAAAATATAAAGTAAGTCTCTTGGTCTGTAGAGATGACTTTGGCGTTAGAGTAATTTTATAAGCCTGGGCTGCTGGGCCTTTGGTTATGCGTGAGAATTGGTAAGGCCTAAATTAAAATATTGTTTGTTTGCTGTCAGCTGACCGACCCAAAAAAATCGCCGCGACCCAAATAATTTTATTGACGTTTTTGAAAACATTTTTTTTTATTCCGGAATTTTGCCTGTTGCGGTTTAGAATCGAGTGCTGATTTCCGGTGTCATATGGTATTTTGAACCCCCTAAAAATTGACCCCGGGGTCATTTTTCACATATGGTATTTTGAACCCCCCTGCGGTATATTGAACCCCCTGTTTTTAAGAAATAGTATTGCAGATAATCTAATTTACAATTTATTGGCTATTATTTTTTTTATTAGAGGTTATGAGTAGGGGGTTCAATATACCGCAGGGGGGTCAAAATACCATGGCTATATAAAATTTTGCAAAATATCTTTTCCAGTATGCCAAATACATATAAACTACTTATTGGAGTATTATAACTATGTGAAGGAGTTAGAATAGCTTGGATTTTTGAAATTCAAGGTCTAAAGTAGGGGGTTCAATATACCGCAGGGGGGTCAAATTACCATGGCTAATTTAAATTTTCAAAATATCTTTTCCAGCATGTTGAATACATACAAATTACAATTTGGAGTGTTATTACTATGTAAAGGAGTTAGAATAGCTTGAATTTTTGAAATTCAAGGTCTATGGTAGGGGGTTCAATATACCGCAGGGGGATCAAAATACCATGGCAAAGTAAAATTTTCAAAATATCTTTTCCAGCATGTTAAATACATACAAACTACTTGTAGGAGTATTATAACTATGTTAAAGATTTTGAATAGCTAGACTTTTTGAAATTTAAGGTCTATAGTAGGGGGTTCAATATACCACAGGGGGGTCAAAATACCATGGAAATTATTTTTTTTCAAAACATTTTTTCTAGCATTTTAAATACTTACAAACTACTTATTGAAGTATTATAACTATGTTAAGGAGTTAGAATTGCAAGAATTTTCAAAATTTAAAGTCTATGGTAGGGGGTTCAATATACCGCAGGGGGGTCAAAATAACATGGCTAAGTAAAATGTTCAAAATATCTTTTCCAGTATGTTAAATACATACAAACTACTTGTAGGAATATTATAACTATGTTAAGGAGTTTGAATAGCTAATATTTTTGAAATTTTAGGTTTATAGTAGGGGGTTCAATATACTGCAGGGGGGTCAATATACCATGGAAATTATTTTTTTTCATAACATTTTTTCCAGGATATTAAATGCATACAAACTACTTATTGAAGTATTATTACTAAGTTAAGGAGTTAGAATAGCTAAAATTTTTGAATATTAAGGTCTATGGAAGGGGGTTCAATATACCGCAGGGGGGTCGAAATACCATGGAAATTATTTTTTTTTCTAACATCTTTTCCAGCATTTTAAATACATACAAACTTCTTATTGGAGTATTATTACTATGTTAAGGAGTAAGACTTGCAGGAATTTTTGAAATTGAAGGTCTATGGTAGGGGGTTCAATATACCGCAGGGGGGGTCAAAATACCATGGCAAAGTAAAATTTTCAAAATATCTTTTCCAGTATGTTAAATACATACAAACTACTTGTAGGAGTATTATAACTATGTTAAGGATTTTGAATAGCTAGAATTTTTGAAATTTAAGGTCTATAGTAGGGGGTTCAATATACCGCAGGGGGGTCAAAATACCATGGCTAAGTAAAATTTTCAAAATATCTTTTCCAGTATGTTAAATACATACAAACTACTTGTAGGAATATTATAACTATGTTAAGGAGTTTGAATAGCTAATATTTTTGAAATTTTAGGTTTATAGTAGGGGGTTCAATATACTGCAGGGGGGTCAATATACCATGGAAATTATTTTTTTTCAAAACATTTTTTCCAGGATGTTAAATGCATACAAACTACTTATTGCAGTATTATTACTAAGTTAAGGAGTTAGAATAGCTAAAATTTTTGAATATTAAGGTCTATGGAAGGGGGTTCAATATACCGCAGGGGGGTCGAAATACCATGGAAATTATTTTTTTTTCTAACATCTTTCATTTTAAATACATACAAACTTCTTATTGGAGTATTATTACTATGTTAAGGAGTAAGACTTGCAGGAATTTTTGAAATTGAAGGTCTATGGTAGGGGGTTCAATATACCGCAGGGGGGGTCAAAATACCATGGCAAAGTAAAATTTTCAAAATATCTTTTCCAGTATGTTAAATACATACAAACTACTTGTAGGAGTATTATAACTATGTTAAGGATTTTGAATAGCTAGAATTTTTGAAATTTAAGGTCTATAGTAGGGGTTCAATATACCACAGGGGGGTCAAAATACCATGGAAATAATTTTTTTTCAAAACATTTTTTCTAGCATTTTAAATACATACAAACTACTTCTTGAAGTATTATAACTATGTTAAGGAGTTTGAATTCCAAGAATTTTTGAAATTTAAAGTCTATGGTAGGGGGTTCAATATACAGCAGGGGGGTCAAAATACCATGGCTAAGTAAAATTTTCAAAATATCTTTTCCAGTATGTTAAATACATACAAACTACTTGTAAGAATATTATAACTATGTTAAGGAGTTTGAATAGCTAGAATTTTTGAAATTTAAGGTCTATAGTAGGGGGTTCAATATACCGCAGGGGGGTCAATATACCATGGAAATTATTTTTTTTCAAAACATTTTTTCCAGGATGTTAAAAGCATACAAACTACTTATTGGAGTATTATTACTAAGTTAAGGAGTTAGAATAGCTAGAATTTTTGAATATTAAGGTCTATGGTAGGGGGTTCAATATACCGCAGGGGGGTGGGTCAAAATACCATGGAAATTTATTTTTTTTCAAAACATTTTTTCTACCATTTTAAATACATTCCAAACTACTTATTGAAGTAGTATAACTATGTTTAGGAGTTAGAATTGCAAGAATTTTTGAAATTTAAAGCCTATGGTAGGGGGTTCAATATACCGCAGGGGGGTCAAAATACCATGGCTTAGTAAAATTTTCAAAATATCTTTTCCAGTATGTTAAATACATACAAACTACTTGTAGGAATATTATAACTATGTTTAGCAGTTTGAATAGCTAGAATTTTTGAAATTTAAGGTATATAGTAGGGGGTTCAATATACCGCAGGGGGGTCAATATACCATGGAAATTATTTTTTTTCAAAACATTTTTTCCAGGATGTTAAATGCATACAAACTACTTATTGGAGTATTATTACTAAGTTAAGGAGTTAGAATAGCTAGAATTTTTGAATATTAAGGTCTATGGTAGGGGGTTCAATATACCGCGGGGGGGGGGGGGGGGGGGGCTTAAAATACCATGGAAATTTATTTTTTTTCAAAACATTTTTTCCAGCATTTTAAATACATACAAACTACTTATTGAAGTATCATAACTATGTTAAGGAGTTAGAATTGCAAGAATTTTTGAAATTGAAAGTCTATGGTAGGGGGGTTCAATATACCGCAGGGGGGTCAAAATACCATGGCAAAGTAAAATTTTCAAAATATCTTTTCCAGTATGCTAAATACATACAAACTACTTTTAGGAGTATTATAACTATGTTAAGGAGTTTGAATAGCTAGAATTTTTAAAATTTAAGGTCTATAGTAGGGGTTCAATATACTGCAGGGGGGTCAAAATACCATGGAAATTATTATTTTTCAAAACATTTTTTCCATAATGTTAAGTGCATACAAACTACTTATTGAAGTATTATAACTATGTAAAGGAGTTAGAATAGCTAGAATTTTTTTAATTTAAGGTCTATAGTAGGGGGTTCAATATACCGCAGGGGGTTCAATATACCGCAGGGGGGGTCAAAATACCATAGCAGAGTAAAATTTTCAAACTTTCTTTTCCAGCATGTTAAATACATACAAAGAACTTATTGGAATATTATAACTATGTTAAGGAGTTATATAAGCTAGAATTTTTGAAATTGAAGGTCTAGGGTAGGGGGTTCAATATACCGCAGGGGGTTCAATATACCGCAGGGTATTCAAAATACCATGGCTAAGTAAATTTTTAAAAATAACTTTTCCATCATGTTAAATGCATACAAAGAACATATTGCAATATTATAACTATGTTAAGGAGTTAAAATAGCTAGAATTTTTGAAATTGAAGGTCTATAGTAGGGGTTCAATATACCACAGGGGGGTCAAAATACCATGGAAATAAAATTTTTTCAAAACATTTTTTCTAGCATTTTAAATACATACAAACTACTTCTTGAAGTATTATAACTATGTTAAGGAGTTAGAATTCCAAGAATTTTTGAAATTTAAAGTCTATGGTAGGATTGTTCAATATACAGCAGGGGGGTCAAAATACCATGGCTAAGTAAAATTTTCAAAATATCTTTTCCAGTATGTTTTAAAAATACATACAAACTACTTGTAGGAATTTTATAACTATGTTAAGCAGTTTGAATAGCTAGAATTTTTGAAATTAAAGGTCTATAGTAGGGGGTTCAATATACTGCAGGGGGGTCAATATACCATGGAAATTATTTTTTTTCAAAACATTTTTTCCAGGATGTTAAAAATGCATACAAACTACTTATTGGAGTATTATTACTAAGTTAAGGAGTTAGAATAGCTAGAATTTTTGAATATTAAGGTCTATGGTAGGGGGTTCAATATACCGCAGGGGGGGGGGGGGGGGGGGTCAAAATACCATGGAATTTATTTTTTTTTCAAAACATTTTTTCTAGCATTTTAAATACATTCCAAACTACTTATTGAAGTATTATAACTATGTTAAGGAGTTAGAATTGCAAGAATTTTTGAAATTTAAAGCCTATGGTAGGGGGTTCAATATACCGCAGGGGGGGTCAAAATACCATGGCTAAGTAAAATTTTCAAAATATCTTTTCCAGTATGTTAAATACATACAAACTACTTGTAGGAATTTTATAACTATGTTAAGCAGTTTGAATAGCTAGAATTTTTGAAATTTAAGGTCTATAGTAGGGGGTTCAATATACCGCAGGGGGGTCAATATACCATGGAAATTATTTTTTTTCAAAACATTTTTTCCAGGATGTTAAATGCATACAAACTACTTATTGGAGTATTATTACTAAGTTAAGGAGTTAGAATAGCTAGAATTTTTGAATATTAAGGTCTATGGTAGGGGGTTCAAAATACCATGGAAATTTTATTTTTTTCAAAACATTTTTTCTAGCATTTTAAATACATTCCAAACTACTTATTGAAGTATTATAACTATGTTAAGGAGTTAGAATTGCAAGAATTTTTGAAATTTAAAGCCTATGGTAGGGGGTTCAATATACCGCAGGGGGGTCAAAATACCATGGCTTAGTAAAATTTTCAAAATATCTTTTCCAGTATGTTAAATACATACAAACTACTTGTAGGAATATTATAACCATGTTAAGGAGTTATATAAGCTAGAATTTTTGAAATTGAAGGTCTAGGGTAGGGGGTTCAATATACCGCAGGGGGTTCGAAATACCATGGCTGAGTAAATTTTTAAAAATAACTTTTCCATCATGTTAAATGCATACAAAGAACATATTGCAATATTATAACTATGTTAAGGAGTTATAATAGCTAGAATTTTTGAAATTGAAGGTCTATGGTAGGGGGTTCAATATGACCCCCCCCCCCCCCCCCTTGCGGTATATTGAACCCCCTACCATAGACCTTAATATTCAAAAATTCTAGCTATTCTAACTCCTTAACTAAGTAATAATACTCCAATAAGTAGTTTGTATGCATTTAACATCCTGGAAAAAATATTTTGAAAAAAAATAATTTCCATGGTATTTTGACCCCCTGTGGTATATGGAACCCCCTACCATAGACCTTAAATTTCAAAAATTCTTGAAATTCTAACACCTTAATATAGTAATAATACTTCAATAAGTAGTTTGTATGCATTTAACATCCTGGAAAAAATATTTTGAAAAAAAATAATTTCCATGGTATTTTGACCCCCCTGCGGTATATTGAACCCCTACTATAGACCTTAAATTTAGAATATTCTAGCTATTCTAACTCCTTAACATAGTAATAATACTCCAACAAGTAGTTTATATGTATTTAAAATGCTGGAAAAGATATTAGGAAAAAAAATAATTTCCATGGTATTTTGACCCCCCTGCGGTATATTAATTGAACCCCCTACCATATACCTTAAATTTCCAAAATTCTTGCTATTCTGACTCCTTAACATAGTAATAATACTCCAATAAGTAGTTTATATGTATTTAAAATGCTGGAAAAGATATTAGGAAAAAAAATAATTTCCATGGTATTTTGACCCCCCCTGCGGTATATTGAACCCCCTACCATAGACCTTAAATTTCAAAAATTCTAGCTATTCTAACTCCTTAACATAGTAATAATACTTCAATAAGTAGTATGTATGCATTTAACATCCTGGAAAAAATATTTTGAAGAAAAAAATATTTTCATAGTATTTTGACCCCCCTGCAGTATATTGAACCGCCTTTTATAGGCCTTGATTTTCAAAAATTCAAGCTATTCTAACTCCTTAACATAGTAAAAATACTTCAATAAGTAGTTTGTATGCATTTAACATCCTGGAAAAAATATTTTGAAAAAAAATAATTTCCATGGTATTTTGACCCCCTGCGGTATATTGAACCCCCTACAATTGACCTTAAATTTCAAAAATTCTTGCTATTCTAACACCTTAATATAGTTATAATACTTCAATAAGTAGTTTGTATGCATTTAACATCCTGGAAAAAATATTTTGAAGAAAAGAATATTTTCATGGTATTTTGACCCCCCAGTGGTATATTGAACCCCCTACTATAGACCTTAAATTTCAAAAATTCTAGCTATTCTAACACCTTAATATAGTAATAATACTTCAATAAGTAGTTTGTATGCATTTAACATCCTGGAAAAAATATTTTGAAAAATATTAATTACCATGGTATTTTGACCCCCCTGAGGTATATTGAACCCCCTACCATAGACCTTAATTTTTAAAAATTCTAGCTATTCTAACTCTTTAACATAGTAATAATACTTCAATAAGTAGTATGTATGCATTTAACATCCTGGAAAAAATATTTTGAAGAAAAAAATATTTTCATGGTATTTTGACCCCCCTGCAGTATATTGAACCCCCTTCTATAGGCCTTGATTTTCAAAAATTCAAGCTATTCTAACTCCTTAACATAGTAAAAATACTTCAATAAGTAGTTTGTATGCATTTAACATCCTGGAAAAAATATTTTGAAAAAAAATAATTTCCATGGTATTTTGACCCCCTGCGGTATATTGAACCCCCTACCATTGACCTTAAATTTCAAAAATTCTTGCTATTCTAACACCTTAATATAGTTATAATACTTCAATAAGTAGTTTGTATGCATTTAACATCCTGGAAAAGATATTAGGAAAAAAAATAATTTCCATGGTATTTTGACCCCCCTGCGGTATATTGAACCCCCTACCATATACCTTAAATTTCAAAAATTCTTGCTATTCTGACTCCTTAACATAGTAATAATACTCCAATAAGTAGTTTATATGTATTTAAAATGCTGGAAAAGATATTAGGAAAAAAAATAATTTCCATGGTATTTTGACCCCCCTGCGGTATATTGAACCCCCTACCATAGACCTTAAATTTCAAAAATTCTAGCTATTCTAACTCCTTAACATAGTAATAATACTTCAATAAGTAGTATGTATGCATTTAACATCCTGGAAAAAATATTTTGAAGAAAAAAATATTTTCATGGTTTTTTTACACCCCCTGCAGTATATTGAACCCCCTTCTATAGACCTTGATTTTCAAAAATTCAAGCTATTCTAACTCCTTAACATAGTAAAAATACTTCAATAAGTAGTTTGTATGCATTTAACATGCTGGAAGATATTTTATAGAAAAAATATTTTTGTGGTATTTTGACCTCACCCCTCCCCCTTACCATGGTATATTGAACCCCCTACTATAGACCTTGAATTTCAATCAAAGAGCTGATAGCTCTGAAGTGGAAGAAGGTGAATAAAAAGTAACTTGAATTACCATAAAAGCAGCCCCACTTACCCAGGCTGCTTTGTTCCATTATTGTTAAAATGTATTTTTTTCTTCAAACAAGAAAAGGTCTTAAGTACATGGATTTCCCGGTGTCTTCCTCGAATGCCAACATTTTATATGTTACTTATTCCTTGAATGCCAACAAAAATATTTCAATAGATGTTTATATAAGAACAATAGGTGTTTTTATAACTGTTTAAATGATTTATAAGTATTTAAAAATGTAAAAATTAATTAAAATAAGAAAATAAAGTAGATTTTGGGGTTAAAATAATCAAGAATTCTAAAGAAAAAATAAAATAAAAATATTTTTATTACTTTTTACTTAAAAAATACATTTTGGGAATAGGAATGTTTATTAACATAAGACATTTTTTTTTTAAAGACATTCTAGTAAAATGCAATTGTTTTAAACTAAAAAGAGAATATAAGAGATTTATCTAAATCCATATCCAATAATATGGACTATTTTATAACAAAATATATTTTTCTATATTAATGTTTTAATTGAACAATTAATAAAATTTTACACTTGTAATAGACTGTTAGATAAAAATTGCTTGTATGAAATATTGCACAATAGTCACATATGAATTTATAGTGCCTTTTGTCAATCTGCTTATATTTACTTATTTTAAATGTATTGTTTTCTGTGTTCTCTGTCTGCAAACAAATAACATAATATAAAAAAAAAATCTTTTTATGCTATGAAAAAGTATGAGAATATCCAAAGGTTCGAGAAATTCCATCAAGTAAAATAGGAGGATATTACAGCACGTTACACACAAAACTATAGAAATATTGAAAAAGCATCCAAGTCCAAAGACTTAAGATGCAACAATTTCAAAGTTTTTTTTTAGGAAAAAAAAGCAAACTGGTTCAAGCAGTTACATAAAAAAATGAATTTTCACAATCTTTCCAAACATGAATGTGATTTAGCTACCTGGAATATACCTTTCTGTTTAATTAGTATGATTGTTTGGAAAAGCATCCACTTCTGTTGTGATAACTTCTTGCACCTGTTCCTCGAATGCCAACATAATTTTACAGGTAAATTGTCGGTAGATCAAAGGATGTTGGCATTCAAGGAATAAACCGATTTCCCATCCGTACAATCTCTTTCTATGTTCAGTTGACTATGAAAAGTAGGTAAAATCTTTAATTTGGCAGTAAAATTAAGAAGATTTCTTAGCTTACACAATAAAATCTAATATAAACTAACTTTAACACATTTAAATTTAAATTTAAATTAATCTGACTACTAGACCTTTTATGAGTCTAGTTGCACATTTTGTATGTTACCTGTTAATAAATGGAAACAAATTTATCATATAAACTTCAATGTAATCCTTGAAAGGAGGTCTAGATTGCTAAAATAATTTATAAATTTTAATTTTTTTATTTGTCCAAAATCATTCAAATTCATTTAATTAACATCATTTTATGATTATTTGATTAAAATATTAATCATTTATAGTCTTTTTACAATTTACATTTTTAAAAGCAAAATAACTGAAAACAGGCTAAAACAAAGGGAAGTAACGTATTTCAATATTCCCAATACACATCGTTTTGATAACACAACGGCAGTTAGCCGGAGGTAAACATCGTTGTTTACCAGTATGTTTGACACCCAAGCTGTCAAGTGAAGCCATATAATTATACATCTTCTTTGATGTTCAGGTAAAATTTAACTCAGGTGTCAATTACACCCGTACAGTAGTAAGAAATGATTAAATATGGCGTCTGAAAATTTTCATTCATGAAATATTTCATACTCGGGAGTTTTTTCTCCTAAACGGGAGGACGGGAGGAGACCCCTGAAATGTATGTTACGAAGGGCATCTAATTCACATGACAAAGGAAAACCATGAATAAAGACAACACTTTATATATCCTTTTTATTTAATTATATAAAAACAAAATCTTCTTGTCTGCAGGATTGCAAATTCGTAACTTCAAGGGCGAACTTGTAAACAGGGCGAGTTGTCCCGATACCAAATTCACGCATGCGTAATACAAATATCTACAGTTAAAACATCCTGTTACAAGTAAACAAATAACGTTCATGTGGATGAGATGAAATCTAATAATTTACATAAATAAAAGGGTCATATTTACGATAGTGATTGTTTTACAATCATAATTTACAAATTAAATGATTCAGATGCCTAATCATGTGTAAAAATCGGTGTCAGGAATCTAAGTTGTTTTGAAATTGTAATATACGAAATGAATGCGGCATACAGAGACTCAATGACAAGGGTCGGCCCCTTAAGTCTTCAGAAGACTTGACGTCTTCTTCCACTAAAAACCCAAGCTATTCTAACTCCTTATTATAGTTTTAATACCCCAATTAGTAGTTTGTATGTATTTAACATGCTGGAAAAGATATTTTGAAAATTTTACTTAGCCATGTTATTGTACCATGGTATATTGAACCCCCTACTATACATCTAAAGACCTTTCATGTTAAAATATCTTGCTACTGTAACTCCTTTAGATATTTATTATACTCCAATAAGTAGTATGTATTTATTTTATTAGCTTGAAAAGATGTTTTGAAAATTTTACTTTTTAGATTAACTGAGCCATGGTAATTTGACCCCCTCCCCCTTTTTTACCATGGAGAATTAAAATTTAAAAGTCTACCATTCTATATAAATATTTTTAATTTCAAAGAATTAAAGTGTCCAAGCTACATTGTTTGGTTTTAATGCTTTAAGAAGTTTTTTGAATGAAATTTTGTTGGTTAAGACTTCAGAGCGATTATACCAAGCAAATATTTTTCTTTTAACCAATCATTGAAAATTGACCTCCCCTTTTTGTATTAATGATTTTTAATATTTGATTAGCTTTTATATAATGTTAAATGTTTTATTAATCATTTAGAATGAAAAAAACAAGGGGGTTCAATTTACCATGGGGGTTCAATTTTCCATACAGGGGGGGTTCAATTTACCATGGGGGGGTTCAATTTACCATAGCGGTATTTTGACTCCGGGGTCATTTTACCATGGGGTTCAAAATACCATATGACACCGGGTTACATGCGGTTTTGATTTCCGGTAGTCTTTGCAGTGTGTAGCAGGCTATTTGATAAAACTACATCTTTTTATCACTTCGTGCATTTCCGCAAGTTCCGGTGATTGTTACTTGAAAACGTACATCAACCTAAATTTTGGCGGCAAACTAAGTTTGTTACTTCATTTAAACGTGATAAAAGTTGCCTCCAGTAAATGTTTAATCCATTAATTGCATTAAAAACGTCATGTTCCTTTCCAAATAACCAGATAACTTGACAAACATCGTTTATTTTTGTAAATTTTATTGCAATAGTCCGCCATTGACCGATTTCTATACTACGGATCTGAACCGGACCAGCTATGACCGAAATCCGTACTTTTACAATAATTACTACGGACGCACGGATGGAACAGCTGACAGAAAAATATTGATGCCAAAGGGGGAAATTACGTATTCCACACGCATTAAGAGGCTTTTGGTTTCATCTAATTGATTGGTGTATATAATTCCCTATTTTTATTATGGATTGTTTCAAACTATTGATTAAAGTTGCTTAACTTTGAGACTATTATACTTAGTATCAATATCAATATATTTTGGCCCAGCTTTAATAATATCTTTTATATTTTTTTGTGAGAAACACAGAATTTCATACACAAGATAGTTTTGAATTAAATTGTAATTGATATATTATAATTTCTTTACATTTTTTAAAATAAAAAAAATATTTTTTATAGTGCTAGATATTAAATATTTAGTTGGTAGTTTCTCACAAGAACCAGTGGCGGCCCACTGACTGACCTAAGAGGGGCCTGCTCCAGTCACGCTTCAGTGATTCCCTATATAAGCAACCAAATTTTTTCACAAAAAGGGGCTCCCCTATATCCGCCTCTGAGAACCTTAGTAAAACTTAAACAACTTTTAATATGAAATGTTACTTTAATTGTATACTCAGATATGAATTGAACAATATAAAAAGAACATTATTTACATATGACCCTTTATATTATAGTAAAATCCAAACATTGTAGCGCACCGCGCGAATGAGCACTTCTCTTTCAAATCTCACCACTTCTCCCTATTAATTACAAAAGAGAATTCACCTCCTCCATATAATTCTGAAGTAGTATGAGCACTGTGTCGGTAGTACATTGAAATGTTTCGAAGGTATACAAGTTTAATATTAATTTGCAAATAGAACAACACGACACGTGCAGTTGTATTACTAAGCCAGAAAGCACACTACAGAGGGTGATTAAGGATTAAAAGGTGCATATATAATAGCAGTGAATATATCTAGCAGAACACAATAAAGAAAAACTAGAGGCTCTAAAGAGCCTGTGTCGCTCACCTTGGTATATGTGAATATTAAACAAAGGAAGCAGATGAATTCATGACAAAATTGTGTTTTGTTGATGGTGATGTGTTTTTAAATCTTACTTTACTAAACAGTCTTGCTGCTTACAATTATCTCTATCTATATTGAAATTGGCCCAGTAGTATCAGTGGAAATGTTAATTAAAAATTTAAAATTTTATGAAAATTGTTAAAAATTGACTATAAAGGACAATAACTCCTGAGGGGGTCAATTGACCATTTCGGTCATGTTGACTTATTTATAGATCCTACTTTGCTGAACATTATTGCCGTTTACAGTTTATCTTTATCTATAATAATATTCAAGATAATAACCAAAAACAGCAAAATTTCCTTAAAATTACCGATTCACGGGCAGCAACCCAACAACAGGTTGTCAGATTCATCTTCCAATTACAGGGCAGATAGATATTGATCTGATAAACAAATTCACCCCAAGTCAGATTGCTCTAAATGCTTTGGTTTTGAGTTATAAGCCAAAAACTGCATTTTACCCCTATGTTCTATTTAAGCCTTTGTGGCCATCTTGGTTGGTTGACCTGGTCACGACACACATTTTTTAAACTAGATACCCCAAAGATGATTGTTGCCAAGTTTGGATTAATTTGGCCCAGTAGTTTCAGAGGAGAAAATTTTTGTAAAGATAACTAAGATTTACGAAAAAATGGTTAAAAATTGACTACAAAGGGCAATAACTCCTAAACAGGTCAACTGACCATTTCGGTCATGTTGACTTGTTTGTAGATAATACTTTGTTGAACATTATTGCTGTTTACAGTTTATCTCTATCTATAATAATATTCAAGATAAAAACCAAAAACAGCAAAATTTCCTTAAAATTACCAATTCAGGAGCAGCAACCCAACAACCAATTGACTGATTCATCTGAAAATTTCAGGGCAGATAGATCTTGACCTGATAAACATTTTTATTTCATGTCAAATTTCCTCAAAAGGTTTTGGTTTTTGAGTTATATGCCAAAAACTGCATTTTACCCCTATGTTCTATTTTTAGCCGTGGCGGCCATCTTGGTTGGTTGACCAGGTCACGCCACACATTTTTTAAACTAGATACCCCAAAGATGATTGTGGCCAAGTTTGGATTAACTTGGCCCAGTAGTTTCAGAGGAGAAGATTTTTGTAAAAGATAACTTTAATTTACGAAAAATGGTTAAAAATTTACTATAAAGGGCAATAACTCCTAAACGGGTCAACTGACCATTTTGGTCATGTTGACTTATTTGTAGATCTTACTTTGCTGAACATTATTGCTGTTTATAGTTTATCTCTATCTATAATAATATTCAAGATAAAAACCAAAAACAGCAAAATTTCCTTAAAATTACCAATTCAGGGGCAGCAACCCAACAACCGATTGACCGATTCATCTGAAAATTTCAGGGCAGATAGATCTTGACCTGATAAACATATTTACCCCATGTCAGATTTGCTCTAAATGCTTTGGTTTTTGAGTTATAAGCCAAAAACTGCATTTTACCCCTATGTTCTATTTTTAGCCCTGGCGGCCATCTTGGTTGGTTGACCGGGTCACGCCACACATTTTTTAAACTAGATACCCCAATGATGATTGTGGCCAAGTTTGGTTTGATTTGGCCCAGTAGTTTCAGAGGAGAAGATTTTTGTAAAAGTTAACGACGACGGACGACAGACGACGGACGACGGACGCCGGACGCCGGACGCAAAGTGATGGGAAAAGCTCACTTGGCCTGAGCTAAAAAAGAGCAGATATACACATACATGTATAAAAGAATATATAAGAGGTGAAGGTTATAGCAAGTGACACATAAATGCATGCATATGCAGAGATAAAAGATGTACGCGGCTCCCTACATTCATACTATTATATAAACATCCAAAATATTTTTCCAGAAAAAAAATAAAATAATTTACCTACCTACCTACCCACATAAAAAATTCTGGGTAGGAGAATGGCAAACAAACAATATTTTAATTTTGGCCTAACCAAAAAGACGAAGTAAACACCTGACTAAACTCGGAAAATTAACAATTTGTCATTCTTTCATAGTGTTCAACTTAAATTACTGCCCACTAGTTTGGCACTTTTGTGGGGAGGTATATGTAAATACAAAAAGATAGAGAAAATTTAAGAGATAGCACTTAGGTTTATCTATGAAGACCATTCAGCAAGTTATGAAAATCTATTCTGCAAATCAAAATAACCATCTAAAAAAATCAGAAGAATGCCACCTATGGCAATTGAAGTTTTCAAAATTATTAATGTATATCTCCATGATTTGATACACCAAAAGTAAAAAACTTACTCTTTCAGATATCAGAATACAGCCTATTTACCACATGGAAGAACAACTGCATATGGCCTACAATCCTTCAGGTATGCGGGTGCTAAGCTCTGGAATGAGCTGCCAGATGAGCTTTGCAACCAATAATCAATTCCAGAACTTGATAAATTCTTGGTCTGGTAGCTCATGCCAAAGCTTTGCATGCAACACCATTTGATTTCTGTTCATTATTTTTTGAATTGTTGCTTTAATTTCAGCATGGCAAATTTACTTTGTTGTCTTAACTAGAGTGCTTTTTGCTGCTTTGTGCTGTTTACAAGTGCATGACTCGATTTGTGTTTTGTTTTACTTCTTGTTATGTCAGTTTTAAAAGCTCTTCAGGGCTTATGTTTGTAATTGTTATGCTTATACCGACTCTAAATAAAGCTTCAAGTCTTAAACATAGAATTATGACAAAAGCTAAGCATATGAACATTGACATTATAAGCATATGAGCATTACTCATGAGTCTAAGGGAGACGAAACGCATGTCTGGCTTTAATAAATTATAATCCTGGTACCCATGGTCCCTGTAATAAGTTTTAACATATATACACATGCATATCAATATATCTCTGAAACACAGGCACTTGTCTGTCCATATAGGGTTAAATATCCATGCTCGTACGGGTATAGATAGTAAACCCAATATAATTTGACAGAAACAAGTGTCTGTACTCTGAAAAAAAATAGCAGCAAAAAAATGCCTTCAAATATTATGCTATTAAATTGTCATGCATTAAAAGCAAATTGATTGCTATAATCGTGTTACTACTAACACCAATCAGGTATATTTTATCCTGTGTAAAGTTGGGGACAACAGATATTTCCTCTTTTTCAGCAAGAAATTCTACTTCAGCCGGATCCATTCAAGATTTTCGCGGGAGTTACGGTCAAGGTCATCTGAATCGTCGTTGTTCAAATGATTTGTAGCAAAGGGAAAATGTCCATTCGTCAAACGCATTTAGGAGACAGACTTGCAATCGGGCAGTATGGCTGTCCTTCTGCTGTCCCGAAAAGCAGGACTTGGCAAACAAGTAGCAAAAGGAGTAAAGGTCTCAACAAATTCTTTATTGCCCTTGCTTTTTACGATTTCTGACATTGTTTCTATTGATTCTCTATAGTCAGACCTCTAACATTGGCTTGATTGATTAAGAAATTGACATCCTTCTTTCTGACAGTTTGACAATAATTTTTACATTCCTATTCCTTGAATCTTTTGTCCTTGTCTCTTAGATTATATGAGGAGATAGTTACATGTGAAAGATTATGAATTCTGTATAAAAAGCATTTAAACATGTTATGACTTTATGGGTTGAAGATGAACGTAGTCCAAAAAACTGAATATTATGACGTCTGGCAAGGCTATTTTTTATTTTTTTCTGGAATGCCATTGGGCATCTCAGATTTTTTTTTACAATAGCCTTGGGACCCTGCAACCTTACAGCTTGGTTCCCAGATATGAGACGGGTGCAACATAATGTGTTCCCAAGTCAAGGTTATTGTTTTTTTAGAGGCTTTCATGTAAATAGAGCCCCATATTTAAAGTCTTGCGACAGCAATATGAAAAATATTATTAGGTATAAAAATACAGTCAAGACAGAGGTGTTTTTGCAACTGGTGATATCATGCATTACCTGATTTGTCATTACTCATAATATCGGCAATGGAACACTCATAGATTTTTTTTTCTAATTGTTTTAGTATACACCTTATCGCTATTTGTCCGCCATTACTGGACATCATACAGGGTCCTGTAAAATTTTGACGTCATAATTCAAAATATCTGACGCCACAATGGAAAAGTGATTGTTGTATGACGCCAATAGTTCAAGCGGAACCTATTCTCGGGTCAAGCGGAAATAGCGATAAGGTGTATTTAGAAGGAACAGAAAATATTAAAAAAAATTAACTACAATTTGATGAGTAACCGTATTTAGCCAATTACCATTACATGTACATCTTCAGACAGTCTGCACGGTTAGCCACTAGTCCGATGCCCCAGACTAGTAAAATTTCATTCGGACTAGTAAGTTTTTGCAAAACTTTGTTTGGACCAATAAGAAAAATGTCAGAATATTGCTCTTCGGACTAGTAGTTGAAAAAGATTTTGGTGCAGACTGTCAGATAAAACTTGTTTCATAATTAAGTCAAATTTAAATAAGATTAAAATAAATTTTGCACTGCATCCTTGGCCATGTTGGCAGTCTTATTTGGTTTAAAAATAACTATATTTTGTACTATAAAATCTTTCTTTTATTCATAATAATCTATTCTTAGAACGCATGCACAAAATCATCAGAGATTTGAAGACCTCTTAAAACAGTTTTTTCCCTAATTTTAGACATGCATTACACAAAATATTAAGGGTGAAACCATACATACAGGAGATTTTATGAAATAAAAGATGTAATGTATTTGTTAATATTCATACCTGCCAACTGTCACTATTTGTGGATTATTTCCACCATGGAGGCTCCCAATTGGAAAGTTTGAAATAGCAATTTTGTCCACAATTTGAAACAAACAATCTTTATTTTTACCATTGGTATAGCATTGTTACGGTATGAAGAAGCATGATAACAACATAGAAATAAGTTTGAAGGCCCCTTTAAAAGTTTTGTAGGACCATGACAATCATATTGCATGTAAAACCCCAATGGGCGTTTTAAAATGTTGGCAGGTCACATGCAGGTATGAATATTTACTGATTATCATGATTATTGGTGAAGTCTTAGTTGCGTAGATACACCTGACTGCTGATTCAGCTTACAAACTAATCAGACTCATTTTTATAGACAATAGACAATATTTTATTCACACAAACACATTTACATTAAATGGTTATGGCATTCAAAATTAAGACAATAAACTGACAATAGTTAAATTGATTATTATTATATTAGAGTGACAGTGGTATTCACAGGCTATAAATATCAACAGTTAACACATTATTAATGTTCATGAACAATTAAAAAAAGATCACAAACAAAAATGAGGTTGCATATTAAAAGAAATACAAGTAATACAGATGTTCTCACTAAAAAACAATCAATACTTTATGGTGATTTTTATATTGACTGGTAGACTGCTAGATAAAAGTACAGTCAAATGCTTAAGTGTTATAGTGAACTGCAATTTAATAAAATTGAATTTATTTTTTATTAATATTTTGTATATAGGTATCCCTCAATGATGTATAGCATGGACAGATTGAGAAGAAATGGAATTCATCCTCAATTTCTTGTCTGTTACAGGATTAGCAAATGAGTTTACTTCTTTCAATGTTTTTTTTATACGACTGCAAACATTTTTTTGGGATCGTATAATGGTATGGTGTAGTCGTCTGCAACGTCCAAAGACACATTTGGTGTCCGGACAATAACTTTTGTTTAAGTGAATGGATCTCTCTGAAATTTAATAAGAAGGATTAATATGTACCACAAAAGGAAGGTTGTAGGCTTTATTTTGGGGGTGATGGTCCCAACTGTTTTAAAATTAGGGTCCCAAAAGGGACCCAAAACAAGCATTTTTTCTACTTTCAGGATATTAACTTGTGTATAAGTATTTCAATTGCTCTGAAATTGTACCACAATGTTTAATACCACAAGTAGAAGGTTTGGATTCATTTTGGGGGTTATTGTGCCAACAGTATACATTGTAGGAATAAAAAGACCAAAAACAAGCATTTTTGTAGTATATGGACAATAACTTGTGTTTAAGTGTATGGATCTCTCTCAAATTGTACTACAAGGTTCCATACTACAATGGAAAGGCTGGGATCGAAATCTTTAATTGCACAGTATTGTTTAATAGATTTGTAAGATCTGGACATTTTTTTAGTGTCAGAAACCTATATTATGTCAAAAATTTGAACACCATCCAAATTCAGAGCTGTATCAAGCTTGAATGTTGTGTCCATACTTGACCCAACTGTTCAGGGTTCAACCTCTGTGGTTGTATAAAGCTGTGACCTGCAGAGTATCTGGTTGTAAATTATTTTAAAAGTTACTCCAATATAAGGTAAACTTCACTTGGTTGTTGCTTGTCATTTATATTTTTATCATTCATACTTTTTAAAAATTTTATTTATTCTAATTTAAATAGGTAACCAAATCCTCAGAAGTTTATATAAATTATTCATTATTTTATGATTTGGCCAGATGGATGTGGGCAATCCTTTACAACATGAATCCTATTTAGCAGTCTTACTTAAAAGAAGACTACATGAATGATAGTCCCCTAGAAAAGTCATCAGACTTCAAATGTTGACTACCCCAGTACATGTAACAGTAAATTGAATCCGGTAGTAAAATTTGTCTGCCAGAATTCTTCCTATGTATTCAGATCCTTGACCAGAATTTAACTAGGAATCTATGTATTAAAGTTCTTGGATACATTTTTCAAGGAAAACAAGTCCATAGCTAAAAAGTGTTTTGCAATTATTTTCTTTGGGAAAGTTTTGTTTTATCCATATAACCATGTTTTTTCTATGAAAAAAGTACCTTTATTGATATTGGGATGAGGATAATTTTTTTTCTGAACTTTTAATTTCCCCATGGACATATGCATTAATACATGTAGAACTAAACCAGGGTTGGCAAAGTATAACCCGCCCGGGAATTCCCAGGCGGGAAAACCCGAGTTTTTGGTAATTTGTAAATTGGTAATAGTGGGCAATACTGGGCAATATGATTTTGAACTAGGCAGAACAGAAGATTTTTACATTTAAAGATACCTTTTTAATTACCAAGGATTGTTTTAATAAACCAAACCTTGAAACATGCATTTTATTGCAGTGTTTAAGTGACTTGTTAATTTTATTTGTCATACATTCATATTGCTAAATAAACACCCTAAGGGGTCATGCCAATAAAACTTATAGAATTATAAGGGCTGATTATTGTTACATAAACAAATCTGAGATCAAACTGAATAATTATTAATTAATTAGTGACATTACTTAAATGTAAATTTTCTTACAAATAATTGTTAATTCTTAATCATGTTAATAGGAGTTATGTTTTATTTGAAAAAAAAAAATTTTTGCTTTATATTTACAGTTTGCCAATCTAGACAAATGCTAAACAAACAAAATAGGGTATAAATAGCTTAATAAATGTATTACATTTGTGTTTATCACTGAATCCTCTTTAAAATTCAGACAAGTATTTTATATTACCCAGTATTGCCCAGTATTACCCACTAAAACCCAGTAAAACCCGGGTTTTCCCATTATTTCCCACTGGGCTGGGCAATACTCATAAAACCCGGGTTTTTGCACTAAACTGTGGCTTATCATAAAATACCAAAAAGCACTTGTACAACCACACTGACAAAAACAGTTTTAATTTGCACCCTTAGGTTACTTGATCGAACATAAACTTTTAAAATATCAATTTTGTTGTATTATATTTACAGTGTTTGCTGAATCATGAATTCACCATATGTTCTTTAAAAGCACCAAGATATTACCATATCAAGACATGCCAACACATACAACGGCGTACAATTTCTACAACTAGATGTGTAGGAAATGATAAACTAGCAGAGACGTCTGATGCAAAGAATGAAGTTGTAACTGCACCTGTTCTAGAAGTAGAAGAGGAAGAAGATTTGCACAAGTAATTTCTAGATATATGTTTACTACAGATTTGGTTTATTTTGTTTTAAGATACAATTCGATATTGTGTTGACACAGATTAAAATGCAAGGGAATCTCCATAAAGAAATGCTAGCTTCTGTTTTACTTAAAATTTGTTAATTAAGAGTATTTTTCAAATCAATAACTGGTCCAACATCTACCTCAGGAAATGCTCAGTACATATGTTATTTTTCTGGTACTGTAGATTCATTTATTTTCGTGGGTACCAATTTTCGTGGTTTGAGGAAAACTTACATATTCGTGGATATTCAATTTCGTGGTTATGGCAAAGTCTACATTCATTCCTTGAGAAAATTTCTAATTCGTTGAACATTTGAATTCGTGGTTATTCTGTACCCACGAAATCCACGAAAATTGGTATCCAACGAAAATTAATGAATCCACAGTATTAAAAAAAAAAAAGGATTGATGAAACCACTTATGACATACATTACTTTGTTCAGAGAAGAAAGTCCTACATTTTAATAATACAGTTACTTCAGAGTGAAGAGAGAGGCATCAATTTGTCCAGTTTAGAAATCAGTTTCACTCTCTATTTGGTACTGCATAGAGGATACTGCCGAGTTGGTAAAGCTTTGTACTTTTACTTTTAGTTTTTTTTTCAATGAGAATCAGACTAGCAAGTAAGATAAGACATTCAGGGACACATTTCAAACAGTCCCTTACACTCTAGACACTTTACATTACCCTTTCCCTTACACTCTAGACACTTTACATTACCCTTTCCCTTACACTCTAGACACTTTACATTACCCTTTCCCTTACACTCTAGACACTTTACATTACCCTTTCCATCAACCCTCAACACATTATTTCATTATTGGGGCAATTCAATATAAATGCTAATGAATTGTTTAAAATACAACAGATATATAATAGATTTAAAAAGATGTGGTATGAGTGCCAATGAAACTCTCCATCCATGTCGCAAATTGTAAAAGTAAACAGTATATGTCTTAGTACGGTCTTCAACACAGAGCCTTGGTTAACATTGAACAGCAAGCTATAAAGGCCCCAAAAAACTACTAGTGTAAAACCATTCAAACAGGACTACCAACAGTCTAATCTATATAAAAAGGAGAAACCAGAATCATTTATGAACCACATCAACAAACATTCAACCTGTTTTAAATTTAGATTCATGCTTTGATTTTTTGCTAAAATTATCTTTGTCTGTAATTTGGAAATAAGTTTTTTTGTGGGTTATCCTAATCTTGTTATAAAAGAATTATAGAACAGTATAATTTTGGCAGTGATAATTATAAACGACAGTGATTCTGTATCTTTGATCCATTTCTCTTTGGTTAATTTTTCAGTCATTATCATTTGATTTTAGAGAAAGGTACATTCCAATAACAAGACAGTCTTTGATTAGATTATTGGTTGAAGAAAAGGCTTTTCTAAGTGAAAGTGAGAAGAAAATTTATACAGATTTTGCTCTAGGACTAGATTCAGCAATTGTAAACAAATACCATGGCATTCTTAATGAAATTAAGGTAAGTACATTTAAACATTGTTGTTCATAGAAAAAAACATCTGCATTTTAAAATACTATAAAATCACACTTATCATTAAGAAGCCTTGGTGGCAAAGTGGTCTAAGTAGTTACTACTATAATAGCTAGCCAGTCAACACTGAGATTGTGAGATCAAACCCCTCTCGTGAGGGTGCACTCGACTCCATGCAATCTTTATTGATTAGGATTATCAGTTTTCCTATCGAAGGTCAGTGGTTTTCTTCAGGCAATGCGGCTTCCTCCACCCATAAAAACTGGCTTCCATGAAATAGCCTAAAAACAGTGCTTAAAAGTGGCATAAAAAATACGTAAATAAAAAATCACTTATCATTAACTGCAACTTATCTTTTCATTCAAAATATCAAACAACCTAGACCATATTTCCAATTTTTATTTACATAAAGTTATTTAATTTTTCAGGCACTGTTTGATCCTATTAATCCTGATAAAGATACAGTCAAAACCAGAAAGTACACTAGACGTGAGAAGCTTGACAATGAGTTCTGGTTATTACAAAGACTTGAGGACTTGGTAGAGAAGGCAAACTTCCATGAACTCTCTGAAAATACTCTCATTAGATCTATGAATGAGCATGATGTGGCAGAGGGTGTTAGGGTTTGTAAATTATCATTAGATCTATGAATGTGCACGATGTGTCAGAGGGTGTTAGGGTTTGTAAATTATCATTATATCTATGAATGAGCATGATGTGTCAGAGGGTGTTAGGGTTTGTAAATTATCATTAGATCTATGAATGAACATGATGTGTCAGAGGGTGTTAGGGTTTGTAAATTATCATTAGATCTATGAATGAGCATGATGTGTCAGAGGGTGTTAGGGTTTGTAAATTATCTTAAGATCTATGAATGAGCATGATGTGTCAGAGGGTGTTAGGGTTTGTAGATTATCATTAGATCTATGAATGAGCATGATGTGTCAGAGGGTGTTAGGGTTTGTAAATTATCATTAGATCTATGAATGAGCATGATGTGTCAGAGGGTGTTAGGGTTTGTAAATTATCTTTAGATCTATGAATGAGCATGATGTGTCAGAGGGTGTTAGGGTTTGTAGATTATCATTAGATCTATGAATGAGCATGATGTGTCAGAGGGTGTTAGGGTTTGTAAATTATCATTAGATCTATGAATGAGCATGATGTGTCAGAGGGTGTTAGGGTTTGTAAATTATCATTAGATCTATGAATGAGCATGATGTGTCAGAGGGTGTTAGGGTTTGTAAATTATCATTAGATCTATGAATGAGCATGATGTGTCAGAGGGTGTTAGGGTTTGTAAATTATCTTTAGATCTATGAATGAGCATGATGTGTCAGAGGGTGTTAGGGTTTGTAGATTATCATTAGATCTATGAATGAGCATGATGTGTCAGAGGGTGTTAGGGTTTGTAAATTATCATTTCATTTATGCTAAGATAGCGAAAACTATTGAGGCTGAATTCATTTCAAATTTAAAAAGATATGATAAAATGAAGGTCAGGATTTGTATCAACCATTCTTCATTGAATGTTCAAAAGTTATGGGTCCTGATTGCTTTAATAATGACACTTATAAATGAATTTTCTGTTATGTATTTAATTAATTTAGGAAACAATGAGCCTATACAATGAGCCTTGGTAATTTTATTATCATCATTTTTACTTGACATCAAATATTTTACCGAATGGAATGATATTGTCATCTTTTGAGGACATTTAGTTTCCAGACAATGACTTGTATATAAGTGTAAGGATCTCATGTAATTGTACCCCGAGGTTCCATACCTCAAAAGAAAAGTCGGGATAGTGATCAATTTCAATTGGGATTAATCCAAAGTCTTGAACTGTTTGTGTTATTTAATATGCTGAGTGTTACCACTTATTTTGAATTTCGGATATTAAGCCTGATTTAGGTCCAAAGGTTGGACATTCATGTCACTGCTTGAAGGCTGTGGTATCAACAATGTGTAACATTTGCTTTGCACTATCATATCTCTGTGTTAATAGTTTATTAAATTTGTGCTCCATTTCAAACTGGTCCACATTACAGTTCAAAGGGTCCAAATTAAACTGTTTGAGTTCAACAAAAATTGAATTCTTGGGGTTCTTCAATATGCTGAATTTAACCATTTATTAAATTTTATTACTTTGGTCCTTGTTATCAAATTGGTCTACATTGAAGTTCAAAGAGTTCAAAATTAAACTTTGTTTAATTTCATACAGAATTGAATTCTTCGGCTTTGTGGTACGCTTTATCTAACCACATATTTAGACTTTGGATTTTGAACCATAATAGGTTAATGTACAATTTCAAATATTTAAGTTCTTAAACCACATTCATTCTGTGTCAGAAACCTATGCTGTGTCAAATATTTAATCACAAACCAAATTCAGAGCTGTATCAAGCTTGAATGTTGTGTTCATACTTGCTAGGGTTGTATCAAGCTGCACCCTGCAGAGCATTTTATTTTTAGAGAAATAGCAGATAAATTTAAACAGCCTCAGTACCTGAATGTCTTTAAAATGTTGAATTTCTACACAAGAATAAATTATAAGACTTATATTTACAGGTCAAAGTGGATAGGAACAATTTTGATATTCTTCGTATTTGGGCCTTAGGAAAAGAGAAACCAGCAATGAGTATTCCATGGTATAGAAAATTACAGTTCTGGAAGACACCTGTTAAGCAGACAGATGGACCTGCCTTTTACAAACGTATTGTGGTAGCTTTAAGGTTGAAGAAAGATCAGAAACTTATGTTAAAAGTTTTTAAAGAAGTTCCAGTAAATGGTTTAGAAATGTTATTACCAGATGGAAGAATAGTAATCAAAGCTAGAGACAAACAAATTATAGCAGGATCAGGCTTCCTTGCAATGGCATCTGTTTTGGCGAAATGTGTCACGATTCTAGCTCACCTGCATATAGATTGGTTTTTGGCTGTGTTTATAACAGCTGGAACTTTAGGAGGTCGTACATATACTGTGTACAATAATCGTAAAAATAAATACCTTGCACGATTAAATAGACAATTATATTTCAAAAATATAGCAAATAACCGTGGCTCCTTGGCTTTGTTGGTTGATCGAGCTGAGGATGAAAGTTTTAAAGAGGCACTTATTGCCTACACATTTCTATTGACAAATAGATCAGTATTAGCAATGAAGAAGGACGTTCAGTTTGTACCAACAGAATTAGGTAAAAACTTAACAAAAATAAGTTCATAGTTGTTTAAGGGTTGGAACTATAATTTTTGGTCTTGAATAGAATTACAGATGACAATAAAAAATGATGGGCAAAATAAAAAGGGACAAAGAAAGAATAGAGAACAATATAGTTCTGAAGAATGGAGAACAATGGGTGAAAAAATTAGCAGAATGTCATTAAAAGATAAGAACACAGCAAAGGACACTTCTCATCTGGACTCTCATATATTTACCTTAAAGAGCTTTTTTATGCATAAAGAAATAGATGAATAATAATTGTATGAGTGACCATCAAATGTCTGACTTTAGCAGATAGATGCTTGAAATTTACTCTGATATTTTCAATACATACCTTTTAAATTTCATGTAAATTAGTATAAATGATTATTTGGAAGTGACCTGTATTTTTTCAAGTCTGACTTAAATTTAACTATTACTTAAGCTGTAGCATTTTAGTGCCATACAGACCAATACAGTCCAGCAAATCAGGCAATAATCACAGATTACATGTTTGAATTTAGACAACATTAATAAAAAACATACATCATTTGGCTTTGTGAAATTATGTTTTTTGTGAAAACAATATTCTTAAAATCTAAATGGGTCTGTCAAATCAGTGAAAGGACAAGTATTCTAATAAGCTGTTTTTTATGCATATTGCAAAAAGTACACAAGTTTATATGGTATTCTATATTATTCTCCTTTAGACACTTCCATATATTTGCTATCAGTTTGAATTGTAATTCTAATAATTCTTAAATATTTTATAAAATTGAGAAAGGAAATGGTTTATCTGTCAAAGTGACAACAACCCAACCATAGAGCAGACAACAGCCGAAGGTCACCAATGGGTCTTCAATGTAGCGAGAATTCCCGCACCCGTAGGTGTCCTTCAGCTGGCCCCTAAAAAATATGTATACTAATACAGTGATGATGGACGATGAACTAAACTCCAAATCATACACAAGAAACTTAAATTAAAAATCATACAAGACTAACAAAGTCCAGAGTCTCCCGACTTGGGACTTGAGGCGCAAAGTTGTGGCGGGTTTTAAAATGTTTATGAGATTTACAATGGTTTGACATCTTCTTTTATAAAATATCTTGATAGATATCAGTACCTGAAACCAGTAAGATTATTTCTGATTTTCTTTGTAATTTCAGGAAATATTACAGATTTAAATTTAGAGAAAAAATGTGAGGAATGGATAGAGAAAAAGACTGGTGCCAAAATTGAATTTAATTCATCAGAAGCTATCAAACACTTACAAGACTTCGGAATTCTAAGTAAATTAAACGGGAAACTTAATGTATTACCGCTTGATTCAGCCATGCGTAACCTTCCACAACAACCTTCACCAAAAGTAGAACGTATGGAGGAAGATTTATTAGAGGGTTACGATAGGGACTATTTCTTAGAAACGGAAGAGAAATACACAGAAGAGGAAAACAAAGACAAGAAGTATGGATGGTTTTGATGGATGAACTATGCATAGAAGGATTTTATATTTAATTTGATAGAGGTGTTTTTAAACATGATTTGTATTTATAAAGTTAGAATTTAAAGTAAATTTAACGACTTTGTGACTAGTAGTAGTGACGTGTATGTTTTCAGTTGATTTGTGGTGTGTCACCCCCTATAAATCATGAATTCAAGATTATTTAGAGGTAAAAGTAAATGAACTTGTCGATTTATTATTTATTGTCAATATTCATAAGAATAAAGTAAACAAAAATGCATGATGTTATTCAAATAATTACTATTTACAATGTAAATTCCTAACAATTGGAAATTACATCCTGCTAATATGTACAAAAGTTAAAAGGAGTCTCAGTGAGATAGCATTTTTTTTTTTAATAAACAGACTAAAAATAGACATAGTTTAACAATGAGTCCTGTTATAAGAATGTAGAAAAAGTGTCAATATGTTAATCTCAAATTCAATCAAATTATTGACTACATGTTTTATGTTGCAAGGGAAATATCTTTCTGAGATAAGTTATTTATTTATATCAGTACTGAGATTAGATATTTATGTATGTAAGTAGAAGAGACTCCTGCAGTGTTCATTTGAATTCTAAATTTCATTTACTATTTCGGAAAAAATTGTGATTACTCTTTTCAGGTTCAAAATCAGATTCAGAATTACTTCATAGGCCATATTTTTGCTAATGATTAAAGTGCTTCACCTCACCTATCCTCTTCATGTTGGTCGGCATTTTAATAAGACCCTAATGATAAAAATGATAAAAGAACTAATGTCTTGAGAGTGTTTCTGATCTGTTTTATAACATTTCAAACTTGATAAATTGTTGTTTTTCTCCTCTGTAACATCCAGTACTTTATATAAATCCATGGCAAATTATGAAAAAAGAGGGTTTTTTCACAAAAAGAATCTAAACTCTATTGAAAGCAAATAATGATATTTCATAATTTAAAATTTTCTGAAATTTTTTTATTTCATTATTATTCATGGGTAGGCAATTATCTTAGATAAAAACCATGCATGTTCAACCAAGTACCAATTTTCTAAAGGCTTGTTGTATACTTTGGAAAACAACAAAATTCAATATCTACAAAAAAGATTCAATTTCATCTTCGTCCAGTAAAATTATTTTCACTAAATGAAATTAATCCACAGTTATATATTTTTTTATGGTTTTTTTTTATTAGGGGTAAGAACATTAAAAGTTGCCATTCCTTCGTTCAATACAGATATTAGGTTGTATTATAAACATGATAAATGGAAGGTCATTATAATGAAATTATTAAATGTAGGTTGGGTATCACTGAGAGCATATTATGGAAAAGATGATAAAGTCATATATGTTAATATATATAAATAAAAGATATAGAAAATTCTTTACTATTTATGTCTGATTTGTGAGAACCATTATGAAAGAAAAGTTTCCAATACAGTTTAAAAAAACCTGGTGCTAATTTCCTTTCCTGTGGTGTAAAATGTTTTGGTTTTAAATCCAGCTCTGTGTTGGATTAAATTGAGAATGGAAATGGGGAATACGACAAAGAGACAACTACCCAACCAAAGAGCGGATAACAATGGAAGGTAACCAATGGGTCTTCAACCCAGCGAGAAAATCCTGCAAGTTGAAATGTTACTCCGCTGTACTGTACATAAAATTGTATACTAGGACAGTTAAGAAGGACGCCACACTTAAATTCAAAACATATAAATGAACTAAAATTAAAAAACATACAAGACTAACAAATGCCAGAGGATCCTCATTTGGGACAGGTGCAAAAATGTGGTGGAGTTAAATATGTTTTGTGATATCTCAACCTTCTAACCAATGTAGAATATATAAGGAAACACATAGCAATGTGCATTTTAAAAGAAGTTATGATGCTTTCTAGCTGAGGACTTAATTACTGGAGAAAAAGAGGCCAATCTCTTAGTAGTTCTGCTGGAAATGCTCAGCAACTAATCAAACATAACATTTTACCGAATATATACATCATGGGTTACTATACATTTGGTATAAAATTTCATATTTCAGTTGAGGTAGACCTGGATACTTGTCCTGCAAATCTTATATATTTAAAATAACAAACACACAGAACTCAAAGAAAAATTCAGAACGGAAAGTCCTTTGTCAAATGGCGAAAACAAAAGATCAAACATGGAAACAACTCATATTCCTGACATGGAACAGGCATCTCTTGATAAAATGAATGCTTCTGAAGTGTTGTTCTTGCTTTACAAATAGCAGGAACATTTAAAACAGAGGAAAGCAAAGGATATGTATTTAAAACGCTTTGGGTTTGATACTGGTGTGTACACTTTCAAGGCACCTTGAATTAAACGTACAACTTTATGGTAACAAGGTTAACATGGCTTAATATTAACTTATTTATGACAAACCAAAAACGCCTGTTTTTATAACAAGCATTACAGCAGATATACAGATCAAGGGAATCTAAGATAAAGTTGTATCTCCGATGACACATACAGTTGTATATGTAAACAACTTGAACTGATAAATATCAACTTTGTAAATGTTCCCTCACGTATAGATATTCTTAGATGCCTTTGACACACTTTATCGGTATTGTCGATTTTACATGCTCCTCAAGTTTGTGATATTTGATTTTGCTTTTCAACTACTTGGAATCGAGCTTATCTGGTGACTTTTATTTAGACGAAACGCGCGTCTTGTGTACCTAATATACGTTTGGTATCTTTAATTTGTTTATAATAAACTCATCGTATAAACCATCTTATTTTATTGGCAAAAGAAAACATGACCGTAAATTGCTGACTACCTAATTGATTATTTATTTTGTTATTAAATGTGTTGTTAATGATTAAAATAGCTGACAATATTGAAATGAATAATTTTATGCTTATTAATTAATACGAATATCTTGTATGTGTTCAAGAAAGCCAACAAAGTACCTGTTAAACACGGTTAGTCAGTAGGAGAAATGTATCGAATGAAGTCAATAATATAGATTTGGATGAAGACTGTTGTCTACGTTTTCCAATGGTTATTTTTGATACATATCTGTTCGCTTTGTTCACATATCGTTGTCAATATAATGGAATTTTATTCGTCGATTGTCATACAATTGAGATGTATAGCTAGCTACAAAACAAGGTTTAATCCACCATTTTCTATATACGAAAATGCCTGCACTAAGTCAGGAATTTGACAGTTGTTATCCATTCGTTTGATGTGTTCGAGCTTTTGATTTTTGCGATTTGATTAGGGACTTTCCGTTTTGAATTTTCATCGGAGTTTGGTAATTGTGGGATTTTACTTTTGACACTAATCTGATGAGTTCATCTTTTCATCTTGTTTATCATTGAGTTGTATAAAGATCTATGAGAACATTTCCTCTTAAAATCAAAGTAAAATTATGATCGACGACACCAGGATGACTTTCGGGTTTCCGGACTATTCAAAATATCATGTAGCAAGATGAAATCATCATTGATACAAACCAACACTGTCTCATACGCACAGGAAAAAAAATCAGAAAGGCAGTATTACTCAGAAAAATAACAAACATGAAACTTTCTACCACTCAGTAATAATCATGGATCTTGACATAGGTGTGCATACACTATCCTACTAGGCACAGACACATCGGTGACTTCTAAACTACGTATAGAAACATCAGTTACAATTTAAACGTTTGTTAGCAGAGTAAGCAGAAAAGAGGGACGAAAGATATCAGAGGCACAGTCAAACTCATAGATCTGAAATAAACTGATAACTTCATGGCTAAAAATGAAAAAGACAAACAGACAAACAATAGTATACATGACAAAACATTGAAACTTAAGAATAAACAACACGAATCCCACCAAAAACTAGGGTTGATCTCAGGTGCTCCGGAAGGGTAAGCAGATCTTGCTCCACATATGTTACCCGTCGTGTTGTTTATGAGATAACTGATCCGGTAAATAGTCTAATTCGGTAGGTCACATTCATGAAAGGGGAGGGGATTGTAGTTACGACGGAAGGAATATATCCTATATCATTTTTATAAACGGTTATTCCATAACAGTCATAACTAACTTGTGATGGCATCCGTTAAATTTACGAAGGGATGATTTCAACTTCACCATTTGGAATTCTTGATTTAATAGATCCCATTGTAAGCAACAACCCTCTATCAAGAAAATGATGATAGGAGATGCAAACACGGGAATATCGTATCAATTGGGAGATATATACACTGTATGCAGGTGCTGCTGGAATGTTGCTACTTAGAAATGCAAAGTTCACAATTGGAAAGCTGAAATCATCTTAGTTGTCGTAAAGATTTGTTTTTAATCGACCCTCATTGTCAATTTTTATAGGTAAGTCAAGATAGGAGGCCGACTTAACTGTATCTGTTTTTATCCTTTATCTCTAGTTCAATGGGATAGATGCGATCGACATAATCACCAAATTTTGAATTATTTAGTGAAAGAACATCTTTATAGCGGAAAGTAGAGTTAAAGGATATTGCTAACTTTTTATCTTTATTCTTAAGAAGTTCCTGTATTAAGGATGTTTGCTTGTCATGTTTTGGAATTTTTGTCAGATTTTCGGATTCCTCTGGTATTATCCATTTGAATGCCATAAAAAAATTTGCCCATTGACCCCAATTTTTCCTATTATAAATGTTTTACATGTATAAAGATAAGCCATCTGTAAAAGTCTTATAACATTTTATTTATTTTTTGATAGTTTTTGAGAACTTTAACTTGTCAATGATAAAGTTATGAAAAGTCCAGAGAGAACATTTTCCCGCCAAAATTTCAATGGCTAATATCTCGAAAACAAGCACATTAACCTATATATTTTCTTGGCTCTCTTGATTCCATTATTAATCTCCTATCAACATATACCAGTGTTTTGAAAAGTTATTTATTTTGAAACTGAGAAGCGAACTCCCTTAAGTTAGCCCAATAATAATAAAGAAACAAGTCTGCTGAAAAACACGTCCTCCGAACGTAACAAATATGTTGTCAATCAAGAAATCAAGCATCTTGATAATGTCAGTTTCAGAGAATTTTTTGTTTGAATCAGAATGATCCTTTACAAAGTAGGATTTATCTCTTCTTAAGACAAGATACTAGTATCTACGTTTGCCATTCCAGATACTCCATCGTTTAGAAGTGACAATAATAAAGTGTAACTTGAAAACAAATTTGCGAGTTAAATTCGTCAAATAAGGACGAAACATGAATTGACATACACTCTAGATGAAACATTGACCAATACATATAGATATATACGGAAAAGCAGTTCAACGGTGGTAAAATCTGATAACCCGAGTAAGAAGACTAACCTAGGTAACAAACAAAACTGAAGAATCGCATTAAATAAAAAAATAGAGCGAGACAGAGATGATCGACATGGAATAGCGTCTCATGCAATGCATGCATCACCCGCATTCGAATCCACACTCTGTCACAATTTAACAATAGCGAAAATTATGATAACCCATGATTAGCTAGAAGCTTGAGGGCATATGATACAGTTACAAGGGAGGTTATGACGTTGCTAACGTAAAATGTTATTTTTCAAGACTTCAAACTGTGACATATTGGGAAAAGGTGTATTTTTCGACTGGTTTTTAATATTCAAACTGATTTGATTTAAGAAAAAAGATTCATGCACACGTCTTTTTTAAAATGGCATTTGGTTTGATAACGTATGAAGAATATTTGTACCAATTTTCAAGAAAGTGTCAAAAATGGATTTTTTTTAAAATTTGATAAACATACAGCAAAAAATGAAGTTTTTTTTCTACATTCATTAATATTTGATAAATATGAGTAATTTGTAAAATTAATATGCATTAATTTAAAATACATTTTTATTGACAGAAATTACAGATTATATATTTGACAAAAAAAAAAACCAGATTGTGTTTATCTTTGAAAATAAAGAAAAATGTATTTCTTTCGAAAGGGAAAATCCGAATTTTGTGCAAATATCTGAATTTCGACCTCATTTTACTCAAACAGTAGCATATCTTATAAAAATAGCCTAAATGCAAAATTTCATCAAAATTTCAATACAGGATAGAATGTATCGTATGCTCTTAATAGCCTTAAGTTCTGTATAAATCAAATTAATGCCTGTACCAAGTCAGAAATATGCTGTCACAGTTGTTATCCATTCGTTGATGTGTTTGAGCTTTTGATTATGCCATTTGATTAGAGACTTTTCGTTTGGAATTTTCCCCGGAGTTCAGTATTTTTGTAATTTTTCTTTTTTAAATATATTATGCAAGTGTCGTCAAGTATAATTGTAAGAATTAGAATGTATTTGTTATCAAACATGCATGCATACCATAATCCAAACACATATTTGCACAAGAAAAACTAGGATTACCAGTACTGAAATTAAATTTGACCTTTTCTAAATTACAAGTAGGCTAGTCTACCAAGCTAATTTTCTATCAGTTTTTGTGCATCATTAATACGTGCATTTAAAAGTTGTAGTTATACACATGTTATACACATATGTCCTTTGTAGGTAGGTTATAGTATATGAGTATAAAGAATTCATTCATTCAGAACATTTTCCACATTTAAATGTACAATTTCAATCAATTCAATGACGTATGTAAACCCTCTTTATAGACAAGGATGTAATACACGATGAACCAAATTAACAACGAACATTTTGACAATTTTAAGTCAGTTGTTGTTGCCTTGAAATTAACAGTTGATGGATTACAAGACTTCGTTAATGGAAACCTTCAAAGTTTACATCAAAATATATATAGAAAGTGTTCAATGGGTCAATGTAAGGTAAACTGTAGTAGACGATATGGAAATGCATTTTCACGTTGGTGCACTACGTGTAGTACTTGGAAGAAAGAACTCCACCAGTTTAATCGGTACCGGAACCATTGGGATAAAATAAAATGGACAAAATTAGATACAATAGATTTTCCTTTCTCCCATGAAGAGGTTGCAAAAGTCTTTGTTCAAGACTTCACGCACGTTCGACAAGGAGTACTGAAAGATTTAAGTGCTAAATTTGAAAATATTCAGCTGCATAATCAACGACACATTAATTGCCGATATTCAGCGCTTACGAAATATGTATTTTGCTCATAATTATGATGTTTCGTTACATGACGTTGAAAAAACTCAATGTTTTAATTGTTTTATTGCGCTATTGAAAATACAAGATATAGAGTGCACCCAAAGCTACAAAGCTGCTTTGAATATAATGGAAGAAATGAAAACATCACAGAAAATACCAGAGAGAATCTTAAGAGATCCAGACGTACAGTACACTATATCAATTATCCACAATGTTGTACAGAGAAAAACATTTGAAAGGATACAAGATAATGAAATTACGCTGGACAATGAACAACTTTATCATGTTCATACCAAACGATTAACTGAACTTAAAAAACAAACAAATTACTTGACACATTTCCTCCCTTTGGTATTCCTTTTGGCAACGCTAGCATTCGGTTTATATACAATATGGTACGGTTTATTTTCTGAAGACACAGAACCAGTTAAAGGTAAAACATTCTTATTCTTATTTCATCATTTCTTACAAGGATTTGGTTAATGCCATTGCTGCATAACGGATTAATTGATTAATATTTGATTTAAGCTGCCTTTGTAAATAAAGGCCTTATCACGGTGCTTGTGTGTATTACTATTTGCATTATACTGCCGGACGTTCAATACCCGATGATGACGAAATTAAAAAGTATAACTGTAGGCAATTTAAGTAGACATATTTGGTTAAGTAGACACTTATTATTGGGACCATGCAGCCAAAACTATGTAAACATACATCATAGAAAAAAACGACATAAAAACTCAAACAAACTTAAAAAAGCATTTGAAAAAATATTTTTTTGTAGTTGATAGTTCTTTGAGAGTTTTGAAACATAATTTTAGTATTTGTTTACTAAAACAAAAATATGACAATTTTAAAATGGGTTCTTATCCATGTTATTAACCCTTGATAATTTTAGATTGTTATACATTACTAAAGGAAACAAAACAAAACATTAAAACAAAGAAAAAACAGACAGCACCTTGCACAAAATAAAAAAAAGGGAAATGAGCAACAGTCCAAAAGTACTAAATAGAAATTGAAAGAGCAAAAACTAACCATACCACCGACAAAGCTGTAGTTTACACAAAAAAATAAATGTGTCCATGAAGAGCCAACATAATCTCTCTTAGTAATTGACATATAGCATTGCCTCTGGTATGTTTAAATTCAGTTTAAATTACAGGGTGTCTTAGCGTACGATTTGATGAATACTGGAAAAGTGATCTAGATTTTGATTTGTATGTCCAGGAAATAAACAACGAAAGCATAATTGAGAGATCATGGATTCTTCATGAGATTCAAACTCACAATAATTCTGAAAGAAAAGGAATACTAATGTCAGCTGATATGGGGTTCGGGAAATCAACCATCGTTTCAAAAATCGTTTGTGCAGACCAAACTTCTATCCGGTATTCATTAAGAAAACAAACACTTGTATATCACATTTGTCGGCATGACTTGATTTTATCTACCAAACCCGAAGTCTTCGTGCGTAATTTAGCAGGAGCAATCGTTAAAACAAACCCAGAGATTGGAAATGCAATTCTTTCAGATGATATGGCTCTTGATTTTTCTATATGGCAAATGTTCAATTGATCCAGTGGCCTGTTTAGAATTTTCTGTTTTGAATAAAATAAACCAAAGGAGTGATGATGGAAAGTATCTTATCATTATAGATGCAATTGATGAATGCGAAACTTCTGGAGGAATTGATTTAGCTGGTTTGTTATATAAGAAATTATCATTCTTTCCAGCTAACTTTAAGTTTTTAATAACTTCTAGAAATATTGAAAGATTGCTTTATAAATTCAAAGAACTTGAATATATCGATCTTCAAGCATATGAACAAAATAATTTGCAAGACATACGGTTGTATCTTGAAAATATAACCCAGATGACAAATGAAGAAATTGTAAAACAAACTGAAATTTCAGGAAGAAATTTTCTCCAAGTTAAACATTATTTCGATTATTGTAAGGATTTGAGTATCGATGATTGCGATCATATCCCAGAAAGTCTTGAAAAAATATATATTCTAAATTTCGAGCGAGTTTTTGGTGAAAAGGGATATCTTTTTGAAGAATTTATCAGTATGTTCGAAGTTTTATGTTCCTTGCAAGATCATCTTGATGAAAACAAACTTTTTGAAGTTGCAGGTCTTAAATCAAAAGAAATAAAAAGAAAAGCATCTCGTATTTTAGGAAATGAATTACGTCATTTTATAAAGATATCGAATAGTTTTATTTCATTTCAACACAAATCAATCAGTGAATTCCTTACAAATACCTCAAGAAAGCATTTGAACTTTTTTGTTGATTCCAGAAATGGTCATAAACTTTTTGCGAAGTATTTGTTGAATGACTTAAATGTCTCGAAGATCTTATTCATAATGGATGACAGAGATAAAATGATGTGCCAATATGAAGTATTTTGCGGTTATAACATGTTACATATTGCAGCACAACGTGGATATACCAAAATTGTAAAAGAACTTTTACTAAGAAATATAACATTACTTTATGAACATAATACTATGCAAATGAATGCATTTCACTTGGCAGCAGAAAATGGACATGCTCATGTTTTACGAATTTTCCTTCAAGTTAATAGTTCTTTAGGAGATTCACGTTCATTGTACTTGGCATAAAAAAATGGACACACGAAAGTTGTTGCTCTTTTACTTAATTATATTGAAGAACACTGTTTACCGTGTACTGTGAATATGTATGGGAGACCAAGTTTACAGACTGGTGAGGAACAAGAAGATGGAAAATTATTAGTGCAGTTTCTTTTTAACATGTCTGAAACTCCTGTCTTGAATTTCGCTGAGGATTTGCGATTAATAACTTGTGATACATCCCTAAATGCTGCCGTTAAAAATGGACATATTGAAATCGTTAAAATATTGATAGAAAAAAGCGCAAAAACAGTTAATTGCAGTATTTACGATGGGTCAATTCCTCTATTCACGGCAGTCAAATATAATCGAAATGAAATATTCAGACTTTTATATGATGTATCAGACTTATCTCATAAATGTAATGGGATTTATATTGATCAATTAAAACCCAGAGGTTCAGAAACACAAATTCTGAATTCACAGAAATGTCCAGATAATGCAGGAGTGGAATATTTACTAGCTATATATGACAATCTCAAATTGATCGAATACGTTGTTCAGAAAGGTCACGGAAATTGGGAAGCAGTAGATAAAGAGGGTTGTACTCCGCTTCATTACGCTTTTTGTCGTGGAAGTTACAAATTTGTATTTTTTTTCATATTTGAAAAAAGACTTCCTCTGAATTTGTTGTCGAGATCAATCAATGGTTCTACTCCTTTCCATTCGGCAGCAGCTTGTCAGTCATTCATATTACATCAATATATTCATAAGCTGAATGAGACTTTATTGCCACCTATACCGGATGTATTTGATAATCAAGGTCACTCTGTTTTACAATACGGTTTGAATAAATCAATCAGTGCCGATGATTTAATAAGAATTAACAAAATTGGTGAGGATGATTTTACTTTTTCATTGTTTTTAGTAGTAACAAGATTTGATCACAATATTCTGCATACTGATGAAGAAGAAAACAACTTTCTTCATTACGCTTCGAAATCTGGGAATAACTGGGTGTTTGCACTGATTTGTGCCGTAGATATGTTTAAAGATAAGGTACAGTTTTTATTAAATCAACGAAATAAACATAATCGAACCCCCTTGGAAGTCGCATTTGATACTTTACCAAGGCGGAAATCCTTTGAGGCAATCAAAATTCCTGACAACTGCAGTTTGACTGATGTTTTCCTTGTAAAATGTAAAGCAAACTATTCAGTTTTACTTTCTCCACACGAGTATTTTATGGTCGATACCTCTGCTGGTGGACTATCAGTCCCCGAGGGTATCATCAGCTCAGTAGTCAGTATTTCGATACTGACATGATTTAACAAACTTTACTAAAATTGTCCGTTTATAAATTTATAAATTATTAAAAAACTAAGGTTTCAACTCCCTCAGGCAAAGTTGGTCTTAGATGAATTTGGCTATTTATTTTAGGTATTTTTTATATATAGCTCTTCAACGGTTTCGGTACTTGTACATCTTCGGATTTCAAATGTTTGGCTTTGAGCGTTCCTGATGAAGGTAAATCCAGAAAAGCGCTTCGGACGCAAGAAATTAATAACGTGTTGTTTTCAATATTTTACATCACTGGGTCGATACCTCTGCTGGTGGACTATCAGTCCCCGAGGGTATCATCAGCTCAGTAGTCAGTATTTCGATACTGACATGATTTAACAAACTTTACTAAAATTGTCCGTTTATAAATTTATAAATTATTAAAAAACTAAGGTTTCAACTCCCTCAGGCAAAGTTGGTCTTAGATGAATTTGGCTATTTATTTTAGGTATTTTTTATATATAGCTCTTCAACGGTTTCGGTACTTGTACATCTTCGGATTTCAAATGTTTGGCTTTGAGCGTTCCTGATGAAGGTAAATCCAGAAAAGCGCTTCGGACGCAAGAAATTAATAACGTGTTGTTTTCAATATATTATACTTTCCGTGTTCCAGTATTTTCATGAAAAGGAAAACGTCTTGGAAATCAAGATCAGTGAACTACTAGAGATTTCTATAAATAAATCCAGAGTGTATCCGATTCTTATTATGAAAGCATATGCAGAACGGGAAGTTCAAAATGTTCTACAGAAGTCTTCAAAAATACCTTTGTTATTATCCAAGTCTAATTCGCCACACATTATCAAACTACTATTGCACACAGAAAATGCACTTTATTGTAACGGAAGGAAAAGTGCTCTTCATGAAATAGTACATAATGACAGGAATATCCAATGGACTTTTCACTCTCTATCTTTTCTAAATCCGGTTTTTAAAAAATACTCTGCAAAATATCTAGATGAATCTTTCGATGACCAAGGATACAATTTACTTCACAGATCCATTATAGGGGCACATAGGAATACGATAGAATATCTTATACATCAAGGAATGAATCTTTGGCAGCCTTCCAGAAATAACCAAACATCTCTTGAAATATGCATTTACAACTCACCATATACAGACAATGGTAATATACCAACGTACTACACACGTGGCTCTCGTTTTCATAGCATTCAGTATGTATCGTCAACTGATAATAAAGGTGTACGCGTCGATAGTAGTAGTCTTATAAGTTTTGACGAGACAGCAAACTTTCTCTTGAACAACATGATACAAACAAATGAAAATAAAAGACTATTTATCAAAAGTCAGCTGTGTGACTCGAAAAATAAACATTTTGGATTAATTCATATTGCAGCGGCTAAAGGTCTTTTTACGTTTTTGAAATCAGCAAGAGGAATCTATGGGTTAGATTATTTACGTTGTCAGGATAAATTTGGAGTAACACCAATGTATCTTGCGCATATTTACAATCAAACAAAAATTGTCCGTTGGATGAGAAAATTGAAACTAAATATCAAAAGACCCGAGAACAGCTCAGAAAATATATTACTTTTTAATTTGATAGATAATTATAAGTCACTAGATGAATACGATTGGACTTGTCTTCTTAGGTATAGATCAAAATATGGTGTACTTATACAAAACCAAATCCTTAGATGTAGTTTCAAGACTACACATTCACAAATTCATCATTCGTGGCCATTTAAGAGCAGCACGTATTCAAAATTCCGATTTCTTTGTTCTCTTATTGGCTATGCGGCGGATATTACATCACATCGAATTAATATGGACATTCTGCATTTTAGTAATTTCAATGATATGGAATATATACCTTCTGAACTAAAAACCTTGACCAAGAAATTGCGTTTAAGTTTAAGTAGCTTACAAAGATGTGTTAAAATGTTTGAGAAAAAAGCATACTATATGATGAGAAAATTTATGTTGTTTGGAGCTGATGATAAAGAATTTTATTTTAATCGATTACTTTCATCAGTAAAGAAGAAAAGTAGTTCACTTGGAGAAAATACAGAGTTAAACGTTTCCAAACTATTATATAAAGTTTATGATACAAATTACAGTCATTTTAGAAGACTCCAGATGCGATCTGAACTTCATAGTTTTTGGCTGAAACAAAACCAAATTCAATCAACCGACGATTTACAAATGGTCTTTAAATATCAAACTAATTATTTTCGAACATTAGATGATATCTTATTAGCTAGAAAGAAGTTTTTTCAAAAAGTGTAATAAGTTTGATCAATTAGTATGCGATAGTGTAAACATACAGTTGCAATACATAATATTTAGCTATATACAGAATTCTGCTTTGTGCTCCACTACTTTAAATACATTCTTTGTTACAAAACTATTAAGTTGTGGTTTTTGATAAGTGTACTGGTCTACTCGTGAAAGTCTTAACAAGAATAAAGTTTTGTTATGCGCATAATGTTCATTTCAATCATATGAGCATACCTGGAATATTCTTATTCAACTGCTTTTTGATCATTTATAGACTTAAAATTCTGAAATTGGAAAATATCAACTGACTGGTCTGAATTATTTCAAACTTGAATTTTGAATAAGATGTTTTTTGCAGTTTTTTGCAGTTTGTTGTTAGTAAAGTGATTGCAAATCTCGTTCAAGATGCACGAAGGGATGTTATGGGATGTTATGGTGATTTAGTATTACTATTTACCATGTCGCCAAATTCATTTTTTCTTCTTGCCTTAGATTATTGTAAAGCATACTATAAGTCTTGATATTGAGAGTCAATGTATAGAGAAGGCCGTTAATCAAAGCCACCAAAAACGAGAAAACAAATCCGGTTTACAAATTAAAACCGAGAGAAACGCATCAACTATAAAAGGCTAACAACTGACAAACAGAAAGTGCATCAAAAACAAACACAAACAATACATTAAAACAAACTATTTGGTAACATCTGCCACATGCCTGACTTGGTTCAGGATATTTAAAGAACAAATTGCTGGTTGAAAAAACAAATTATAAGAATTGAATCCGAATCATTGTCACGTGAACTGATTATATCATTTCTGTCCTCAATTCGGCAATAAAACAGAACTATAAGCACCTGTCACCCAGTATTGGAGATGCAGCTCATACACAATCAGTTCGATCTCCGAAAAATGTCTGTACCAAGTAAGGGATATGACAGCTGTAACAAGAAGATCCATTGTTTTATATAGTAGAGTGTTTAGTTGTCCAGTTTACATGGAATTTCCAATTTTTTAATTGCATTTGAAGTTCAACCTTTTGTCGTATATAGAACCGTTTTTTTATATTTTGGGTGAAACTCACCAAAGACATCAAACGTATAAGTTGGTATGCCAGAACCGAGCAGTGTCTACATAACACCTAGTAATTGCGCTCGGTCCAAAATAAAATCATGTATACGTTTAACGACCACAAACAGAAATTTCAAAACAAAGCGGTGCCAAATCTTGCTATGATAGGCAACACACGGCAGAAGAAACACCTTAATATTTCTACTGAAAAATAACAATTATCTATAGACAATAAATTTTTAAGAAGCAACAGACCAATAACATTGACTGAATATTAGATCAGGATTGTTAAGTCTTTTTGTCATTGTTTGATGTACAACATTCAGTTTTCCCGCACTATTAAGATTAAGTTGTTCGAGCGGGTAAAGAGTTGATTTTACTCGTTTCAAGGATTAACTTTGCTGCTTCAAAATTATTAAAAGCATAGAAGAGGTTTGTTTATATTGCTGATTTACACTTATATCATTTCTTTTTACGTTTGATTTTCAGATCCCGAGAATTTATTGAATTTTGTAAATGTTAAATGCTGAACATAATTGGTAAAGCACACGTTATTAAAAAGTTCATCGGAAAATACCATGACTTGTTGATAAATATGTCGTATCAACATTTGCCAAATAATACATGATGGTCCTGACGTGGTTTCTTATAGGTAATATGGGTTGAATTGTTTTATACCCCACCTACGATAGTAGAGGGGCATTCTGTTTTCTGGTCTGTGCGTCCGTTCGTCCGTCCGTACGTCGATTGTTCGTCTGATCGTCTGTTTTCTGTTCGTCCGTTCGTACCGCGTCAGGTTAAAGTTTTTGGTCAGGGTAGTTTTTGATGAAGTTGAAGTCCAGTCAACATGAAACTTAGAACACATGTTCCCTATGATATGATCTTTCTTATTTGAATGCCAAATTAAAGTTTTGACCCCAATTTCGTGGTCCACTGAACATGGAAAATGGTAGTGCTAAAGGGGCATCCGTGTACTATGGACACATTCTTGTTTTAAGTATACATTACTAGAATTTTGATCCTACTGTCATACAAGTGAGAGCTATTAATCTAGAATGTGTCTGGGTAAGGTGACAAGTCTTCCTGCTAACGGTTTCCTTATAAACTAGAACGTTTAAAACCCGACTCAGCGTATCGATCTAGTACAAAGAAGGGTTAATATTCATACTACATTATTATTATTTATTCTCCCAAATATATATATCAAACTGCCTCTGGACGTCAAGCAGTCATTTAACATCGCCTTTATTTAAAATTGAGAATTGAAATGGGGAAAATGTCAAAAAAGACAACAACCCGACTACAGGGCTGAGTCATAGCAAACTCCAAAAGTTCGGCGTGAAAGGAATCAAGGTTAGGATATTAATAAAGTTACAAGATACAGGAGTTCTGATCTGACTTATGCGTTGATTTCTTCCTCTTATTAAACAGGCACTATAACAAGCATACAAGATTTGCGCCGCTATATACATTTCTACGAAATATGGAAAAGTCTCGGGCTTTCCATCTGAAATATACTACCAACTGCACATGCTGTAACATGATGCGATATAATATCACCCCTGTTTGGTATCGGTTATCGCACTGATTTTTAATCTTGAAGGACAACCCAGATAATTTCATCGATTTGTCAAATCTTTATGATTGTGACATCGATGAATTTATAGATGCAGCTCAATCCAGTTAAAAGCTCTCAAGTCAATAGTTCTTTAGTTCATTGTACCTATCATAAAAAAGAGACACACGAAAGTTGTTGCTCTTTTACTTAATTATATTGAAGAAAACTGTTTACCGTGTACTGTGAATATGTCTGGGAGACCAATTTTACAGACTGATGAGGAACAAGAAGATGGACAATTATTAGTGCATTTTGTTTTTACCATGTCTGAATCTTCTGTCTTGAAATTCGCTGAGGATTTGCGATCAATAACTTGTGACACATCCCTAAATGCTGCCGTAAAAAATGGACATATTGAAATCATTAAAATATTGATAGAAAAAAGCGCCAAAACAATCAATTGCAGTATTTACGATGGGTCAATTCCTCTATTCACGGCGGTCAAATATAATCGAAATGAAATATTAAGACTTTTATATGATATATCAGACTTATCTCATAAATGTAATGGAATTTATATTGATCAATCAAAACTCAGAGTTTCAGAAACACAAATTCTGAGTTCACAGAAATGTCCAGATACTAGTAATGCAAGAGTGGAACATTTACTAGCTATATATGACAATCTCAAATTAATCGAATACGTTGTTCAGAAAGATCCCCGAAATTGGGAATCAGTAGATAGAGATGGTTGTACTCCGCTTCATTACGCATTTTGTCGTGGAAGTTACAAATTTGTATTTTTTTTCATATTTGAAAAAAGACTTCCTCTGAATTTGTTGTCGAGATCAATCAATGGTTCTACTCCTTTCCATTCGGCAGCAGCTTGTCAGTCATTAATTTTAGATCAATATTTTCATAAGCTGAATGATACTTTATTGCCACCTATACCGGATGTATTTGATAATCAAGGTCACTCTGTTTTACAATACGGTTTAAATAAATCAATCAGTGCCGATGATTTAATAAGAATTAACAAAATTGGTGAGGATGATTTTACTTTTTCATTGTTTTTAGTAGTTACAAGATTTGATCACAATATTCTGCATACTGATGAAGATGAAAACAACTTTCTTCATTATGCTTCGAAATCTGGGAATAACTGGGTGTTTGCACTGATTTGTGCTGTAGATATGTTTAAAGATAAGGTACAGTTGTTATTAAATCAACGAAAAAAACATAATCGAACCCCTTTGGAAGTCGTATTTGATACTTTACCAAAGCGGAAATCCTTTGAGGCAATCAAAATTCCTGACAACTGCAGTTTGACTGATGTTTTCCTTGTAAAATGTAAAGCAAACATTTCAGTTTAACTTTCTCCACACGAGTATTTTATACTTTCCGTGTTCCAGTATTTTCATTAAAAGGAAAACGTATTGGAAATCAAGATCAGTGAACTACTAGAGATTTCTATAAATAAATCCAGAATGTATCCGATTCTTATTATGAAAGCATATGCAGAACGGGAAGTTCAAAATGTTCTACAGAAGTCTTCAAAAATACCTTGGTTATTATCCAAGTCTAATTCGCCACACATTATCAAACTACTATTGCACACAGAAAATGCACTTTATTGTAACGGAAGGAAAAGTGCTCTTCGTGAAATAGTACATAATGACAGGAATATCCAATGGACTTTTCATTCTCTATCATTTCTAAATACGGTTTTTAAAAAATACTCTGCAAAATTTCTAGATGAATGTTTCGATGACCAAGAATACAATTTACTTCACAGATCTATTATACTGGCACACAGGAATACGATAGAATATCTTATACATCAAGGAATGAATCTTTGGCAGACTTCCAGGTATAACCAAACATCTCTTGAAATATGCATTTACAACTCACCATATACAGACAATGGTAATATACCAACGTACTACACACGTGACTCTCGTTTTCATAGCATTCAGTATGTATCGTCAACTGATAATAAAGGTGTACGCGTCGATAGTAGTAGTCTTATAAGTTTTGACGAGACAGCAAACTTTCTCTTGAACAACATGATACAAACAAATGAAAATAAAAGACTATTTATCAAAAGTCAGCTGTGTGACTCGAAAAATAAACATTTTGGATTAATTCATATTGCAGCGGCTAAAGGTCTTTTTACGTTTTTGAAATCAGCAAGAGGAATCTATGGGTTAGATTATTTACGTTGTCAGGATAAATTTGGAGTAACACCAATGTATCTTGCGCATATTTACAATCAAACAAAAATTGTCCGTTGGATGAGAAAATTGAAACTAAATATCAAAAGACCCGAGAACAGCTCAGAAAATATATTACTTTTTAATTTGATAGATAATTATAAGTCACTAGATGAATACGATTGGACTTGTCTTCTTATGTATAGAACAAAATATGGTGTACTTCTACAAAACCAAATCCTTAGATGTAGTTTCAAGACTACACATTCACCAATTCATCATTCGTGGCCATTTAAGAACAGCACGTATTCAAAATTCCGATTTCTTTGTTCTCTTATTGGTTATGCAGTAGATATTACTTCGCATAAAATTAATATGGACATTCTGCATTTTAGTAATTTCAATGAGATGGAATATATACCTTCTGAACTAAAAACCTTGACCAAGAAATTGCGTTTAAGTTTAAGTAGCTTACAAAGATGTGTTAAAATGTTTGAGAAAAAAGCATACTATATGATGAGAAATTTTATGTTGTTTGGAGCTGATGATAAAGAATTGTATTACAATCGATTACTTTCGTCAGTAAGGAAGAAAAGTAGTTTAATTGGAGAAAATACAGAGTTAAACGTTTCCAAACTATTGTATAACGTTTATGATACAAATTACAGTCATTTTAGAAGACTCCAGATGCGATCTGAACTTCATAGTTTTTGGCTGAAACAAAACAAAATTCAATCTTCTGACGATTTAAAAATGTTCTTTAAATATCAAACTAAATATTTTCGAACATTAGATGATATCTTATTAGCTAGAAAGAAGTTTTTTCAAAAAGTGTAATAAGTTTGATCAATTAGTATGCGAGTGTGAAAATACAGTTGCAATAAATCATATTAAGCTATATACAGAATTCTGCTTTGTGCTCCACTACTTTAAATATATTCTTTGTTACAAAACTATTAAGTTGTGGTGTACTGGTCTACTCGTTAAAGTCTTAACAAGAATAAAGTTATTGTTTTTGCGCATAATGTTCGTTTCAATCATATATTTGAGCATACCTGAAATATTCTTATTCAACTGCTCTTTGAACATTTATAGATTTAAAATTCTGAAGTTGGAAAATATCAACTGACTGGTCTGTTTAATTTCAAACTTGAATTATAAATAAGATGTTTTTTGAAATTTGTTGTTTGTAAAATGATTGCAAATTTCATTGAAGATGCACGAAGGGACGTTATGGTGATTTAGTGTTTCTTTTTACTATGTCGCCAAATTCATGTTAATTTCTTGCCTTGTCTTGATATTGAGAGTCAATGTATAGAGAAGGCCGTTAATTGAAGCCACCAAAAACGCACAGGGAAAACATATATTAAGGCAACAATAGTATACTGCTGTTCAAAATTCATAAATAGATTGAGAGAAAACAAATCCGGTTTACAAAATAAAACCGAGAGAAACACATCAACTATAAAAGGCTAACAACTGATCAACAGAAAGTGCATAAAAAACAAACACAAACAATACATTAAAACAAACTATTTGGTAACATCTGCCACATGCCTGACTTGGTTCAGGATATTTAAAGAACAAATTGCTGGTTGAATTAACAAATTATGAGAATTGAATCCGAATCATTGTCACGTGAACTGATTATATCATTTCTGTCCTCAATTCGGCAATAAAACAGAACTATAAGCACCTGTCAACCAAGTATTGGAGATGCAGCTCATACAAAATCAGTCGATCTCCAAAAAATGTATGTACCAAGTAAGGGATATGACAGCTGTTACAAGAAAATCCATTGTTTGATATAGTAGAGTGTTTAGTTTTCCAGTTTACATGGAATTTCCCTTTTTTGAATTTCAACCTTTTGTCGTATATAAAACCACCCGTCTGTAATCCGTGCAAGGTAATTGATAACAAAATTGTTATTGACAGAACCTAGCAGTGTCTACATAACACCTTGTCATTGCGCTCGGTCCAAAATAAAATCATGTATAAGTTTAACGACCACAAACAGAAATTTCAAAACAAAGCGGTGTCAAATCTTGCTATGGTAGGCAACACACGGAAGAAGAAACACCTTAATATTTCTACTGAACAATTACGATAATCTACAGACAATAAATCTAAAAGAAGCAACAGACCAATGCAGTTGACTGATTATTAGATCAGGATTGTTAAGTCTTTTAGTCATCGTTTCAAGGATAAACTTTGCTCCGTCAACATTATTAAAAGCATAGAAGAGGTTTGTTTATATTGCTGATTTACACTTATATCATTTCTTTTTACGTTTGATTTTCAGATCCCGCGAATTTATTGAATTTTGTAAATGTTAAATGCTGAAAATAAATGGTAAAGCACGCTTTATCAAAAAGTTCATCGGAAAATACCATGACTTGTTGATGAATATGTCGTATCAACATTTGCCAAATAATACATGATGGTCCTGACGTGGTTTCTTATAGGTAATCTGGGTTGAATTGTTTTATGCCCCACCTTCGATAGTAGAGGGGCATTCTGTTTTCTGGTCTGTGCGTCCGTTCGTCAGTCCGTTAGTCGATAGTTCGTTCGTCCGTCTGTTTTCCGTTTGTCCGTTCGTCCTGCATCAGGTTAAGTTTTTGGTCAAGGTAGTTTTTGATGAAGTTGAAGTCTAGTCAACATGAAACTTAGAACACATGTTCCCCATGATATCATCTTTCTTATTTGAATGCCAAATTAAAGTTTTGACCCCGATTTCGTGGTCCACTGAACATGGAAAATGGTAGTGCTAATTGGGCATCCGTGTACTATGGACACATTCTTGTTTTAAGTATACATTACTAGAATTTTGATCCTACTGTCATACAAGTGAGAGCTATAAATCTAGAATGTGTCCGGGTAAGGTGACAAGTCTTCCTGCTAACTGTTTCCTTATAAACTAGCACGTTTAAAACCCGACTCAGCGTGTCGATCTAGTACAAAGAAGGGTTACTTTTCGTTCATTTTTTTTACATAAATAAGGCCGTTAGTTTTCTCGTTTGAATTGTTTTACAATGTCTTATCGGGGCCTTTTATAGCTGACTACATGCGGTATGGGCTTTGCTCATTGTTGAAGGCCGTACGGCGACCGATTATTGTTAATGTTTGTGTCATTTTGGTCTTTTGTGGATAGTTGTCTCATTTGCAATCATACCACATCTTCTTTTTTATATTAATATTCATAATACATTATTATTATTTATTCTCCCAAATATATATATTAAATTGTCTCTTGACGTCAAGCAGTCATTTAGCATCGCCTGTATTTAAAATTGATAATTGAAATGGGGAAAATGTCTAAAAGACAACAACCCGACTACAGGGCTGATAACAGCTGAATGGGTTTTCAATGCAGCAAAAAATGCTGCATCCAGGACGTGGGTCGCAGATGGGCCCTAAATAAAAATGTGTTCTAGTTAAGTGAAAATGGACGTCATAGCAAACTCCAAAAGTTCGGCGTGAAAGGAATCAAGGGTAGGATAATAATAAAGTTACAAGATACAAGAGTTCTGATCTTATGCGTTGATTTCTTCCCCTTCATTCAGCATAAGCATGAGCTATGATATCAAACAGGCACTATAACAAGCATACAAGATTTGCGCCACTATATACATGTCCACGAAATATGGAAAAGTCTCGGGTTTGCCATCTGTAATATCCTACCAACTGCACATGGTGTAACATGATGCGATATAACTTAATCCCTGTTTTTAATCTTGAAGGACAACCCAGATGATTTCACCGATTTGTCAAATATTTATAATGGTGACATCGATGAATTTATAGATGCAGCTCAATCCAATAGACAACTTTCGAGTTCATCCGTCACCGGAAAAAAATCGTCAATTATACGCGCCTTTATCGCAGTAATCTGTGCGTTTAGGGGCGTCGTCACTTCCTTGCAAGGTTGAGCGAGTGGTTGGAAAATTATAATTCTATATTGTACGAATTAATCGGCAAATTGAATTCTAAAAATAGACAATCAACACTGCTGTCATTAGGGAATTGTCAGTAAGTACCTACAGAGCAACCATTATTTCTAGTTTATCCTGCACAAAAACGATCACTAAGACGCTTGATGAACGTAAATAGTGCAGGGATACAGGCGAGCCCCTCTATCTGGTAAATGACGTCATAAAGGCGTTCATAATTGACGAGTTTTTGCCGGTGACGGATGAACTCGAAAGTGGTCTTGAAACTTGAAATAGATCATAGTAACCTAAACAAATTGAGCGTAAAAGTGGCTAAAATTTCTCCCTTGTCCTCCTTGTGAATCTAATTTCAAACAATATGTAATAAGAGGTTCACTCCAGACACAATTTTGATGTCTTCCCATATAGCAAAACTACCTCAACATTCTCCTCTTCAGTTCGGATGTGAAAAAAAGAATGATTTGTTCCTGTCTATCTCGAAGGTCAGATAGCATATGAATTTCTGCAAGATTTAGTCTGTACTTGTAGGGGAAACCTGTGCTTTCAATGGGTTGCATTAGCTTCGAACAAAAGTTATCATAATAAAATTGAGAATGGAAATGTGGAATGTGTCAAAGAGACAACAACCCGACCGTAGAAAAAAAACCAGCAGAAGGTCTACAGATATATCTACATGTACAGATATATGACCTTGTCAGGCAAATGATATATGTCGAAATGTAAATACTCGTCTGGTTGCAGTTAGAAAAATGGATGCCGACGATGATGACGAGGTATAGATTTCATTTTTCTGTCTGTACCTTATTAATCATTGTTAGCAATCGAATGAAAATTAAGCAGTACATTATATTTTCTAAACAATAAATAAAACATCTACTCAATTTGAAATCATAGGAAATAAAGTAATACTTTAATCTATCTAGTGGGGAAAGATATATATATATATATATATATATAAAACATAAAAACCCTGCCACATGGTCTCTAATCTTGACGTGGTTAGTGGGCTTAAACTACAGCAGACCATAGAACGTAGGTTATATTAGCTTCGATCATAATTTTTCTATTTGCATTTGTTCTTTTTTTCCGTGTTATTGCCATGCTGTTGTCAAGTCTTCAATTAATAAGCGTTTAGTGTTCCTTTGGTTTCCCGCGCCTCATTTGTTTTCAATTGTTTGTAAAATATATCGGTGCTGATGATAACACTTTCTCTTATTATATGAGTCATATGTATATGTTGGATTGAGGTGTTTTACCTGTTCCTAATAGACGATTTGTTTTCATATCTTTAACCCCCCTTTTTCTCCGTTTGTAGTATTTTTACATCTGTAAAAGCAAAACTATACACAGAGCTTTATATTCAACAAAGTTTTGTTTTCGACAAATTATTAAAGTTAAGATCTAAAAAACATCTTTAGATCTTACTTGTAATGAATTGAATACAAACATTTCAAATTTAGAAATTGAAATAGGTCAAAGTCACTGTTATTTAACAGCTGTTTGAAAATTTCAAATCTGCACCCTATATACAAAAAATCAATCTAAAGTCATTTTTGGCGATAAAAATATAAAATAAGTTCTAAATGTAGATGCACAAGATATTTTTCTGTAAATTTGTTGTTATTCTTTTGCTCCAAACACATATAATATGTAGGAGAAACAAGCTATCTATATGTGAGTGTGCATTTTTCTGGATTTTTTTGTTTTGACCTTTGACCCTGATTTAAAACAAAACCGTGACCACGACAGAAAACGACAACAACGGTATTTCGATGAGGCTTGTTCACCTTATTTCAATGATATACAATATAGCCGTGTGTAATTCCGTTAAGGGAAATCGATCAAATTCGTTGATTGAGCAACCATGGGAATAATATTTATCTATATTCTGATTTTATGTTTGGTGTGATAGTTTTTCTCATTATTGCAGGCCGAAAAAGTATGCCGACATTAAATTTTGGATCGTTATTACATTGACAATCATTCCACATCTCCTTATATTTCATATAAAGTAAAAGAATAATTCCATCCATTTCATTAAAGGAATTTCTGTTCCAATATTTAACCTTAAATTAAAATACTTATAATACATATTCTGCTTTTGAAAGTTCATGATAAGTGCAACACAAGTTATGAGCTTACATTTAAGAATAATTCATATAGGAAACGTTTTATAAGAACTTTTTACACATAGTATATGGTTATATATATAATTATGACATGTATCTTGGCGTTTAATTTCATTTTCCTGAAATGAGATTCGCATTAGTTCTAACAGATTGTTTAAAATTGTAACGTCATAGTATGAAGGTATCATCACATATTCCACCGATACAGTTGCATTTTAATAATTTTTATCGAGATGAACTTTTTTATTCAGTTCTCCTCTTATATTCAATGCGTTTCCCTCAGTTTTAGTTTGTTATCCCGATTCGGTTTTTGTCAGCTTTGAACAGCGGTATACTACTGTTGCCTTGATTTGTGGTCATTATCTAATAAAATCAGACCATAAGTTGTTTAAAAATTGAAACACACGAATTTAAAGTTTAAAAGCATGCACAATTTTAAGTTTAACCCACCAGTTCATTACAAAAATGGCTGTACCAAATCAGAAAAAATGGCATTTGAAAATCTCTGGTTACAGTGATAACATCTACTTTTGTCTTTTTTTAAGGACATCCTCCTATTGTATTCGCATTGAGTTAAGTTTTTGGTAAAACCTTTTTTTTTCTCAAAACGCACCACGACCATAATCAACTACACAGCTACTTTTGCATAGGTACTATTTCTGTACTTAAATTATGTAGTACTAGAAATTTACTTGTAATATTTAGTACTATTTCTTTATTTTAAAAATATTTTAATATTTAGGTACTTGTATTTTCCAGTACTTGATTTGTACTCAAAATATTTATACACAAATGATACCAACAATGATCACAGTATTCCATGTTTGAACATGATATTAATCATGAGATATGAAAAAGACAAACGTGCAAAATGCTGAACATGTAACCGTGCAACCAAAAATATGTAGTTCTTAAATTTCAAGTACAAATTAAGTACTGTAAAATACAGGTACTTTAATATTACAATAATTCGTAAGTAACACAACAGTACTGAAAAATAAAAGTAGATTTCCTGTACCTCAGATTTGTGGTACACAAATAGTACATAAAAAGTACATATGCAAAACAAGCTGTGTATAAGAGTGAATAAAAAATAAAACCCATGAATTTGAATAGTGGTCAGATGAACCTTGTAATATAAATATTTTTATCTGAAAAATGAATACACTTTTATATACTACATGTTTGGATTTGGGGAGCAACGTACGTGTGTAAAACCCCGAGGAGCAATTATTGTCTTCAGGCGCGTAGCCGAGGGCAATAGTTGTATCCAATGGAGACAGTGAACTAACTATTCAGTAAGTGTTTTATTATGTACCGAAAGAGGCAACAGACAATAAATATCGGAGTCAAATCAACCATCGTAATATAAAATCAGTATTATAATTCATCAAGACTTATATATTAGTTTAAGAAAGGCTAACCATAACTGTCGTTGATGTGTACATAACAAAAATAATTAACATCAAAGCCAGTTATTCATGGTATTTTATATACTTATTAATGACGAATACTTTTACAGTGAATTCATTTATTTTCGTGGGATAATTTTCGTGGATAGAGGACATTTTGTGTTTTTGTTTATATTAATTTCGTGGTTTTGCCCATCACTACATCCGTAGCCTACGTATTTTTTTTATTTGTAGACCATATGAATTCATTGTTCATCTGTACCCACAAAACCCATGACAATTGGTATGCAACGAATAATAATGAATCCACTGTAATATTATTCGTCATAAATAAGTGTATTAAATTCCCGGATACATGTCACATTAAATTGAGGTTTCAGTAATCTTAAAGAAAGGAATTCCTCGACCAAATAACATTTACATATCATTCATGATAAGTGAAAACAGCTCAGACTAAAAATCATGTATTGCCTTATATGTATTCAACTGATCATCTCACAAGGATCAACGATATGGACAACTTTCAGGCGGAAACCTTCACACAATGTGACACCTAGATACAAAGTATGTTACAAAATATGCTTCGAAATAAACCATAACAATTAAAATAATTATATCAACAGCAATTTGTTAAAATACTATACATTTTACATGCTATTGTTCGTCTTTGTAGCCAAACATTGACGGCTTTGGATGCATTTTTGAACATATCTTCATTATGGGTTTTAATTCCAAAAAAGCATCAATTTGCAACTGAGAAAATGTCTGTGAATCGTTGGTAAAGCCACTTTTATAGGCTTTCAACCACATGTTGTGAAGATCAGATCGCATCTTGAATTTCCTTAAATGTCTGTAATGATTTCCATAAACATCATAAAATAATTGTTTATCATCTACCAAGGTATTTTTACTACGAGCATTAGTTTTCTCTTTTATCGATGAAAGAAATTGAAGAAAAACAAATTCTGTACCACCAGCTCTAAACAACATAAATTTTCTCATAAAATTGTATGCTCTGTTCTGTAACATATAAAGATAGCAAAGAACGACACGTAAATCGTGCAGCTCAAGTTTAAGTTTAGAAGGTAAATCGTCTATTCCTCTTTTGTTTCTCGGGTGTAAAACTTTCACAATTGTTTCAAGTGTAGGAAAGGTAATATCGCTTTCTATAGTAGAGATTAGGTGTCGAAATATCGGATATGTATATTTTCTAAACATTCCTGAATGATGAATTGGTAAATGTGTACTATTAAAACTACATTTTAAAATTTGAGTACGTATCAAACCAACGTATTCGTGTCTGTACCTAAGGAGACAAGTCCAATCATACTCTCCTGGAGATTTATAATTATCTAATAAATTAAAGAGTAACACTTTTTCTGACCTTTTCTAAGGTCTTTTCAAATGAAGTTTCAATTTTCTCATCCAACCGACAATTTTTGTTTGATTGTAAACATGCGCAATATACATTGGTGTTAGTCCAAAGCTATCTTCACAACGTAAATAATCCGTGCCATATAATTCTTTTACTTTTTTCAAAAACCTGAAAAGTCCTTTAGCCGCAGCAATATGTATTAATCCAATCTCTGTTTTATTTGAGTCACATAAATGACTTCTATTTTGATGGTATTTGATCTTATTTATGTACAATAGAAATATTGCAATGTTGTCAAAATCTATAAGTCGACTATAATCATAAACTACCTCTTGATTTTCTTTTGATGATACATATTGAACTGTCTGAAACTTTGAACCAAGCGTATAGTAAATCGGTATTATACCATTGTCATTATATGGCGAGTTGTAAATGCTTATTTCGAGCGCAGTTTTGTTATTTCTGGAGTGTTGCAAAGGGTTCATTCCTTGATCAAGTAGATATTGTATCGTCGTCGAATGTGCCCCCATAATAGATCTGTGAAGTAAGTTGTAACCTTGATCGTCAAAACAGTCATCCAAATATTTTGCAGGGTATTTTTTAAAAAGTGGATCAAGAAATGAAAGCGAACGAAATGTCCACTGAAAGTTCCTGTCGTTATGAACTATATCATGAAGAGCACTTTTCTTCCCATCACAACGCAGTGCTTTATTTGTGTTCAGAAGTAACTCTATGATATATGGAGAATTGCATTTGGAAAGTAAAAATGGTATTTTAAAAGACTTTTCTGTAATGCTTTGAACTTCACGATCTGCATGTACTTTCATTATAAGAATTGGATATATTCTTGATTTATTTATTGATATCTCAAGAAGTGCAAACAAATGAATTTCAGAAAAGTTTTTCTGAATATGATAATACTGAAACACTACGAATATAAAGTATTCATGCGGAGAAAGCAACAGTGAGAAATTTGTCTTGCAGTTAACCAAAAAAACATCAGTCCAACTACAGTTGTCAGGAAATCTGACAGCCTCAAAAGATTTTCGCCTTGGTAACGAATCAAATGCTGCTTCCAAAGGAGTTTGGTTATTTTGATTTCGTTGATTTAATAACAAATGCATTTTTCTCTCAGAGAGTTTTAAATCATAAAGCAGTTTGAAAGCCAAATAGTTCCCTGCCTTCGCAGCGTTATGAAGAAAATTATTGTTTTGCTCATCTTTGTGCAGTAAATTATGACGAGAACTGATTACTACATAATATAAAGAAAAGACGAAATCATCTTTATTAATTTTACCAATTCTAACTAAATCATCGGCGCTAATCGATTTATTGAGGCCGTACTGTAGAATAGAATGTCCCTTGTTATCAACTACATCTGGAATGACTGGTAAGTTTTTTTCATTCATCTTTTTCAAATATTGATGTAGTATAAAGGACTGACAACTTGCTGCCAAATGGAATGGAGATGAGCCATTTGTTGACCTGTACAAAAGATTAAGATTGAGCCTTTTTTCAAATATAAAGAAATTTACGAATGTGTAACTTCCATGACAAAACGCGTGATGAACAGGAGTACAACCTTGTTTATCACGTGATTCCCAATTCTTGTGACCTTTCTTAAAATGGTATTTGATTAACTGTAAATTGTCATATATAGCAAGTAAATGTTCCATTCCAGCATTTTCTGGACACTTCCTGGAATCTAATATTTCTTTTTCGGAAGCTGTTAGTTTTGATCGATCGTACACAATGCCTTTACATTTATGAGATAAATCTGACAAATCATATAAAATTTTAAATATTTCGAACTGGTTGTATTTGACTGCCGTGAAAAGAGGAGTTGATCCATCGTAAATACTGCAATTAACTGTCTTGGAATTGTTTTCTATCAAGATTTTAACGATTTCGATATATCCATTCTTGACCGCTGCATTTAACGGTGAATCACACGTTATCAATCTTACACTTTCAAAATTGTTCCAAAGTTTCAGTTCTTTTAAATATTTCAGGTTGTATCCTAGCTGAAAAAGTAGGCTTCCATCTTCTGATTGACCAACAGACTGTACAGTTGGTCTCCAAGAGATATCAAAGAAACAAGGTAAACACTTATTTTCGACGTAGTTAATTAAAAGAATAACAACTTTCGTGTGTCCATTTTTAGATGCTAAGTATAACGAATGAGTATCTGCAAGAGAACTGTTAATGTTGAGAAAAATTCGTAAAATATGAACATGGCCATACTCTGCAGCTAAATGGAATGCATTCGTTTGCATATTATTATGTTGATAAAGTAATGTAATATTTCTGTGTAGTAGTTCTCTTACTATTTTTATGTATCCACGTTGTGCTGAAATATGTAACATAGTGTAACCGCAAAATAGCTCATACTGACAACTTGTTCTTTCTGTTTCACTAGTGATAGGAACTGGAAAATCAAGATGGGAATACATGATATCGGATCCGTGGTCAAGGAGAGCCAACAAGGACCTTTCATTTCCGTATTGAGCAGCAATAAATGCAGCTTCAGGCATAACTTTCTTAATCCAGCCATTGTATCTTTGATCAGCTTGATGATATACATTTGGAATAATCAAATTAATGAATAATTTTAATGTTTTATAACAATTCACCGTCTTTGCTGCCTGATTCAAATATGTATTATTTAATAGAATTACGTTCAAATCACTTTTGAGTTCTCTCACATACCTAAACAATATATTCTCGTACTCTGGTTCTCTAGACATAGCTACATGGTATACAATATCTACCAGGTTGTCTGTCTTTGACACATTCAAAACATTAAGAAGATATTTTGCAAACAGTTTATGGCCATTTTGTGAATCAACATAAAAGTTTAGATGTTTTCTTGAAGAATCTGTTAGAAAGTCACTGATTGATTTGTGCTGAAACGAAATATAACCGTTCGATATCTTGATGAAGTGACGAAGTTCGTTACCTAAAATTCGTAATGCTTTTCCTCTGATATTTTCAGATTTCAGACCTGCAACCTCGAAAAGTTTATTTTCACCAATAGGATTTTGCAATGAACATAAAACTTCAAAAAGGCATATGAATTCATTGAAAAGATCTCCCTGTTTACCAAATACTCTCTGAAAATTTTCGGTATAGATTTTTTCAAGAGTTCCTGGAATAAAGTCACAATCATCCATACTCATATCCTTACAATACTGTAGATAAAGTTTGACGTGGAGAAAATTTCTGCCGGAAATAGTTGTAAATTTATCAATTTCGTCATTTGTCAACTGTTCAACTTTTTCAAGGTATAAACGTATGTCTTGCAAATTATTTTGTGTATATATCTGTAGGTCAATGCGCTCAAGTTCTTTGAATTTATGAAGCAATCTCTCTATATTTCTAGAAGTAATAAGAAACTGAAAATTATCTGGAAAGAATGAAATTTTCTTATACAATAAATCGACTAAATCAGTTCCTCCTGAAGTTTCGCATTCATCAATTGCGTCTATTATGATAAGATGCTTCCGATCAGTATTACTATGTCTCAACTTATTCAAAACAGAAAATTCTAAACAAGCTACTGGGTCCATGGCACATTTCCCATACAGAAAGTCTAATGCCATATCATCTGAGAGAATTGCATTTCCAATCTCTGGATTTGTTCTCACAATTGCACCTGCTAAATTTCGAACGAAGACTTCGGGTTTAGACGATAAAATCAAGTCATATCTACACATGTGATACACGAGTACCTGTTGTCTTAATGAATACCAGATAGACTTTGGGTCTGCACAAACTATATCTGACACGATGGTTGATTTTCCGAACCCCATGTCAGCTGATACAAGTATTCCTTTTCTTTCAGAATGTGTTTGTATCTTCTGAAGAATCCATTGTCTCTCAATTATGCTTTCGTTGCTTTTTTCTTCGACATACGAATCAAAATCTAGTTCATTTCTCCAGTATTCATCAAATCGTACACTCAGACACCCTATAATTAAAACTGATGTTAAACAGTATTGCAAAGTACTATTATACTATAATGTTGAAAATACACACACATTCAGCCAGTTGCTTTTTATTTAATATGAACAAACTCATCATAGAAACCAGGAATGAAATTTGTATTTGCGCTCAAATTAAAAAGGCCAAATAAAGTACGAAGTTGAAGAGCATTAATGATCAAAAGTTCCTATAATATTGGCAAAAAGTAATCTGTTCATCTATTTCTGCACACTTTAAAATAACCCGCCACGCGGGTTATTGAGTGTGCACCTAATTTTTTTAATGTTTTTTCTTCGTAGACAGAAAAAATATTACAGTCATTCCTCAATTAAAAAGAATCCCAGAAAAAAGAAAAAAACTTTTGAGCTTGTAGTTGGAGGCTGTGCACCGCAATTTTTTTTTTATTATACTTGTAAGGTGTCATTTAATCGCGCTTTTGTTGCATGTTTTCCCCACTCGTTCATATTGATGTCTTGTGTTGTATGTTCATTTTAAAAAAATTACCATCTACCGTAAAAAGACGCATATGGTGAACTATGTATTTACAGCACGTCTTGTTTTCATCTACCTATAGGATAATATTCTCTTATGTCGTCCCTTATGATTAGCTGATTCTGTAACAGTCATCTCGATTGTGATTTAAAGTCATCTGAGCGATTTTTTCAAATCAAATTTCCTGTTTCATGTTCATTTCTCGGTAGTAATTTGTGATTACCATACACTTACGTAGTATCAATGTATGCTTTGTAAACAAATGATATAGAAACACTTACTTAATTATAATGCTGGTACCTTTGATAACTATTTAACATTTAATACAGATAATGACCTTATATTTCTTCCGACATCTTGGGATGACCTTGAATGCAGTTACGGTCATCAGCTTAACCCCAGTGAAAGTGTTGTAAACAAGTAGTTAACAGTTATGACCATATCAATGAAAATTCACAGGTGCTGACTCCTGGGCTTGGCATTTTATTTTTAAACAGAATTGTGTCTTCTATTAAGAAGATGTGGTATGATTGCTAAGAGACAAATCTTTTGTCTTGTTCTTTTTTTGCCTGAAACTTCTGTGTTTGTAAAGTTGACCCTATTTTGTATCTATTTACGTTTTAAGTTAATCTAACTTAATCGTCTATTGATCTATAGTTCGTAGTTGAGTCTTACTTATGTCGACGAGACGTGCGTCAGGCGTGTCAAATCATAAGCCTGGCATCTTTAGTTACTATTGTAAATAAACTCATCATAGATACCAAGAGTTGATTGAGTATATTCACCTGACGCACGTTCCGTCTACTTAAGACTCATCAGTGACGCCCGAATCCAAAAAAGATAAAAAATAAAGGTCGAAGTTGAGGAGCATTGAGAACAAAAATTCCTAAAATAGAGTTTGAAAATTTCGATTGAGGTAAAAGGTAAAAATCACAAAAAATAACAAACTCTGTAAAAAGATCAAAACGGAAATTCCCTTATCAAATCAAAAGCTCTAACGCATAAAACAAATGGATACCAACTCCCATATTCTTCACTTGGTAGAGGCGTTTTCTTTATTAAAAATCGGGGTTTATAGCTGGCTTAACCTCTCATTATTTGTAAGACAGTGGTATACAATTCCATAATATATAAATCATTTGAGATGATTATGTATTTGTTTTTGTCTGTATTTCTGCTTTTATTTCAAAATGATGTATCATTTTTATTTAATATTATACCACTGCCGACTGACAACCTTCCGCTCTAAAAAAAAAAGCTGAAAAACCATTGTGATGAATAACAAAAAATATCATTTTTTCCCAATACTTGAAGACCACTAGGTTGTCTTGTGGTAACTCGTTCGCATCAATTGCAGGAAAGTCGTGGGTTCGAATCCAAACTGGGTCAAACCAAAGAATTGAAAATTGAAATTTGCTGTATTTCCATTTGGCATACGGCATTACTGAGTGAGAGCAAGGACTGGTCGGCTCGGAGTCAGAATAACATGTCCAGGTGAGAAATCTTGTCTTCCGGCGTATATGTCACCTGTGAACTAGCACATTACCATCAGGATCTGTGGGTCAGTCTAGTTTAATCAAGTCTACTCAAGCAGGGTTTATATACATATTTCATAAACAAGTCTTTATCCTGAATATACTATAAATTTAACGCTAGACGTTGAGCAACAATCCATCATGATCATCTTATACTTGATGGATCACAAGAATCGTTGTATGCATCCGTACTCTATATACCGTGGATTCATTATATTTCGTTGAATATTAATTTTCGTGGACTTCGTGGGTACAGGGAAACCACGAATTTACATGTTCAACGAATTGCAAATTTTCTGTATGATTAAATGCAGACTTTTGGAAAATCACGAAATCAATATTCATGAATAAAGGCAACAGTAGTATACCGCTGTTCAAAACTCATAAATCCATGGACAAAAAACAAAATCGGGGTAACAAACTAAAACCGAGGGAAACGCATTAAATATAAGAGGAGAACAACGACACAACACCGAAAGCAACACACACAGAAACGGACCAAGCAACAGACAAAACACCACGAGAATAACAAATATAACATCAAAACCAAATACGTGAATTTGGGATAGACAAGTACCGTGCCACGTCTTATCTCAATATCTCAAAAATATCTGAAAAGTTTTCATCAATCCACAAAAATTGATACCCACGAAAATAAATGAATCCACAGTATTTATGCAGGTCTAAAGATAAATTCAGACAAGACCAAATTGTTTGGAATGGGGAAAAATAGAAAAGAAATTATATTAGTTAATTGAGAATTTGAGAAGAGCATCAGGAAATTTATGAACTTTTATTGATTTTCCTCGTGATTTTTAATGAAATTGAAATTTAGAATATAGACAAAAAGTGACTATAATCGTAAAAATAAGTAAACTTGGACTGACAAGTTGGTATGCAGATCAATGATTTTTCAAAAATCTAAGTCTGGTAAAAAAGGTAAAACTTCCCATGCTAACCAATAACATTTGGGAGATCGTAGAAAATGTTTTCAATTCAAAAGACGGCAAATGAACAATTGGCCTTCACATTACAATTAAACGTGTAACAGTAGTAGGAACCACGCTTATATTTTATAAATGTAACCCACCCACTCATTTAAATAAAAAAAAAAATCTACACAATAATAATTAAAACCTCACTAATGCGGGATAAAAAAAAATAACAGAAATAATTTACCTTTAACCGGTTTCGTGTCTTTGGACAACAACCCATACATTATTATAAATGTTCCAATAACTAGTGTTGTGAGAAAGATTGCCAAGCGTAGAATCTTAATCATGCAATTTCGCGTCGGAGTGTTTTGCTTATTTGTAAATTGTTTTACACGAACATGTTTGTTGTCAACACATTCATCATAAAATGGATTTGATATTGTATTTTCTTCCAATTTTTCATTGGTCGTTGTGTTTAAAGCACCCTTGATAACGGCTAGTGTGTACTGCACGTTCGGTTTATGTAATATTCTCTCTGGAATATTCTGTGACGTTTTCATTTCTTGTACGTTTATAGCAGTTTTGGAGCTCAGAGTGCAAGATATTTCGGGTATTTTAAATAATACAATCAAACAATTAAAACATTGAGCTTTTTCAACGGCGTGTATACTTAAAGCATAGTTATGAGCGAAATATGTATTCCTTGTTCGCAGAATATCGCCTATTATATTGTCGTTGATAACGCAGTTAAATTGTCTTAAATTCCTGCATATTGACATCAAAGCACTCAAGTCCTCAAATAACCCTTGTCGTCTATTGGAGAAGTCTTGAACAAAGACTTTGCAAGCCTCTTCATAGGAAAAGGGAAAATCGATTGTGTCTAATTTATTCCATTTTATGTTTTCCCAATGTTTCCTGTGCCGATTAAGGCGGTGGAGTTCTTTCTTTCAAGTCTGACACGTAGTACACCATTGTGAAAATATGTGTCCGTACCTCCTGCTACAGTTGTCGTGACATTGACCAACTGAACACTTTCTGTATATATTTTGATGCAAGCCTCGAAGTTTGCTATGAACGTAGTCTTGCAATCCATCCACAGTAATTTTCAAAGCGACAGCAACTGACTTGAAATTGTCAAAATGTTCACTATTTATCTGATTCATTATGTTTCATTTGATCTTATTTATTATGCAACAAAAGCCCGAGTAACAAACCAGATTAAAAGTTTATATGTCGAATCATAGTGTTATCAGTATGAACCTTCCCACAACTATATCTATACCGTGTTTATTTCATTTGGTAAGATATTGATAGCAAAGATTAGAACTACATGAGCATACCCTTAAAATATAAAGATTAAAAGCTGGTCTTTAGCTTTAGGTATTTTATATGTATGTTTTACAGTAAATAGGTGAAATTAGGAATTACATGTAATTACTAAAATTTAGAAATTACATGTACTCCCCAATGCACTTAGTAAATACAAGTAATTCCTGAAAACGGCCCAGTTATTACCAGTAATTACTAGTTTTAAAATAAACTTTTACACCTATTTACTAACTGTTAAAACAATGTTGTAATATGGTCAGCTAATAAAAAGTTATGGTAATACCAAACATAGAACATCAGTGAGTACTCTTAACTAGAGGCTCTCAAGAACCTGTGTCGCTCACCTTGGTTTATGTGCATATTAAACAATGGAGACAGATAAATTCATAACAAAATTGTGTTTTAAATAACAGTGGAAAATACCTTCTAAAATCTACAAAAAATTATGAAAAATGTAAAAAATTGACTATAAAGGGCAATAACTCCTAAAGGGGTCAACTGACCATTTCGGTTATGCTGACTTATTTGTAAATTTTACTTTGCTGAACATTATTGCCGTTTACTTTTTATCTCTATCTATAATATCATTCAAGATATTAACCAAATACAGCAAAATTTCCTTAAAATTACCAATTCAAAGGCAGCAACCCAACAACCAGTTGTTCGATTCATCTGAAATTTTCAAGGCAGATCGATTATGACCTGTTGAACAATTTAACTCTGTCAGATTTGCTCTAAATGCTTTGGTTTTTAAGTTGTAAGCCAAAAACTGCATTTTACCAATATGTTCTATTTTTAGCCATGGCGGCCATCTTGAATGGTTGACCGGATCACCGGACACAATTTTCAAACTAGATACCCCAATGACGATTTTGACCAAGTTTTGTTCAATTTGGCCAAGTAGTTTCAGAGGAGAAGATTTTTGTAAAAGTTAACGACGACGGACGACGACGACGACGACGGACGCCGGACGCAAAGTGATGGGAAAAAGCTCACTTGGCCCTTCAGGCCAGGTGATCTAAAAAGTGATTAGCCTAAAATGTACCTTTTTATTATAGGAGCATTTGCTACGAGATATACAAAAAATAAAATACGATTTTTTTTTTGTTCAATCATTAATGAAAATGATATAGTGAAATTATATTTTAGCAGTCAATCTAATACTTGTGCACTTGCAAGTGAATAATTTGACCTTGGGTGTCCAAGCTTGGTAGAAATCAGTGATATTTTGAGAAATTATTAAATTCTAAAAGCTTTAACCACATTGTGAATGTAATGTTAACTGACATAAAAACTAAGTCCATTTATAGTAAAATACGGAAAAATTAATTTTATTTTTACAAAATTTACTTCTTGAAAACTATTATCTGATGGTTCATGTTAAACACGTGCTCAATATTCATGCTTCTTGTTGATTGTTGACAAACAGGTGACAATCGTTAAACTTCGGCTTCAAAACACGAACTTTAATTACCTGCCAAATTACGCAACATAACTGACCGATGGAAAAAACATGACGATTAAACGAAATTTATGCGAAAAAAAAAAATTTGCACAGAAGTTTATGATGTTTGTATGCATTAGTTCAAGAATTGGAATAACATTATGTTTCATCAGTCACACGTTTATTATGACTTTGATTAGTTATGGTTATTGGTGGTATATTACAGTATTAAAATTACGAGAGTTCTGCCCACCCCCAATTTGAACAGGATTTCTGCTTGGACCGAACTAAAAAATCCGAAAATATCACACATTCGTTCAAGATCAACTGTAACCACATAGTGAATATGTGTGGACGCTACTGACGACAGAATGGTTTGCTATGTCTCACGTTTGCGACAATAGTCGCAGTTTCGACAAAAAGAAACAGAATGACAACATTGAAAGTAAAACAAAGGGGTTTGACCAATTAGCTGACTTATACAATCCACAAAAAGATTTTTCTTATACAAGTAAAAACGATGATAAAATTTTGTTGCAAGTTTATAAGCTTAAGTTTGGAGGTAATGAAAAACTCATAAAAAAAGAAACACAGAAATATGAAATGTGACTCTTAACACCATCAAAGTGTATAAATTTATTTGTGAAGAATGTCGGCTTCAGTCTGACAAAAGAAGTCTTAAATAAACCTATTTTGTAAAAGGAATTTTACTTGTGTCATTTGGCAAGTATGCCTGATGGAGATTTAGATTTAAAGAAATTATGAGATTTTAAGAACTATCAAGGTTATTCAACCAAATTTGGCATTATCTAATGTCTATCAGCAAAAAGTGGTGATGAAGTTGCCCATCTACTTAGCACAATTTAATGCATTTCTCAAAAATGGATTGATATCATTGTCTTGAATGCTGAAAATGATTTTTACGGAATTTCAAAACTGTTAAAACAACCATTTTCCAGTTTCAGTTCACAAACACTAAATAGTATACACTTTTGATGTGCCTTATATTCCTTAATCCTTAATTAAGTTAGCCCTAAAATACCTACCCTTTTACTTTCTTATTTGGTATCTTGAATTCAACAAAAATATCAAGTTAGTAAATAGATGTAAAAATAACCAAAAAAAAAAATCAGTGAATACCAGTAATCACTAAAACAACTAGTAAATACATGTAATTACTAAATTGGCAAGTAATTACAGGTATTTACTGAAATGTTTAGTAATTACGTGTAATTCCTAATTTCACCTATTTACTGTAGCATATATATGTTCCTGACCATATGAGTATTAAGACCATATGCGTATGAGCATGACCGTATGGGTATAACTCATATAGTCCGACAATACGCGTATGGTTGGGATAATTAACAACTTCACAGGTAATACTCAACTCTTCATAAGGTATAACATGTCCTTCTAGTTGTCATGTCTTTAAAAAGACGATAATAATGGTCATTATATTATATCATAACAATACAAAGATTAAGTAAAAAGAAATGAGCTGTTTAACACAGTTAACATTTTACTCATTAGTCCCAACAGTTACTACAGTAAAACGTTTTATACTTATGGTCATTACCGATTTGTTATTTAAAGTGAATGGCAATATGTCGACTTGACTTGGGAAGATAACTTTCCAAAATATCTCAATAAACTGTTAAACAAGAATTGAATTGTTTTACTGACTGATAAAAAAATGTTTAAATAAAGAGTCTAATAGTTAATATTAAAGTTAAATTCAATCGTAAAATCCCTAATCAAATGGTAAAATCTGAGACTACTATTTATTCTCAGGTAAAATCAAAAGACAAAATACATCAAACGAATGGTCTATTCCTGACTTGGTACAGTCATTTATAAATGTAGAAATAGTGGATTGAACCTGGTTTTATAGAACTGAAACTCCCTGTTATAAGACAGTAACATCAAATTCCGTTATATTAGTATGCTCGAAGCACTATGAAATTGACCCCGCGTGGTACCTAACAGGTGGAATTGTCGTTGCGCCGCAGCGGTATGCCAAATCCAACAACCCTTACGTCGAATGTTTCAATGCCAACAAGTCAATTATCTTATGTATATGACAGCACATTTTGTCTCAAGACAAAATTTCCAGCCCAGTAGTCAGCACTTTTGTGTTGACATGAATTTGCATTATTATAAGTTACATGTATACAAAACTTTGGTCCTTAATGCTTTTAAAAAATGTACTTAATAAGGCATTTTCAACTTGTTTTGATTCGAGCGACACTCTCTGTGTGCATTTTCACCATTATAGTATCATAATACTTTACAAGTATTTTTAACATCAGTTTGAATATAGGTTGTCTAAGGCCGTGTTCACATTGACCTAATCTCGATGTTGTGTAAGTGTAACTCACACGTAAACTAAACAAAATTGTGTTCCCATTGATAAAACTTAATGTTTACATGTAGTGTAAATCATGTTTTGTCTACATGCAGTCGATACTCGATGTGGGCCTTGTGTAGATTAAGTGTACACAAAACTAGGTATTTTAAACATTAGTTTCACCGTGTATATTTAAGGAAGAAACAATTTTTGAATAATTTTGATATATATAACAATTCTTAATAAAGTTCTTTACAAAACTCTTTGTCCAAACTTGATATATATTTTTTTGTTGTTGCAGCCTACGTTTTCTACTGCTTAATCGATACATCTTTATTATTTTTAAGCTACAGCAAATCATCAAAAATGACTTTCTTAAAGGCGAAACCACTTTACTTTAAAAAAAAAAGGAGGGGGAGGGGATTCTGAGTCAGATTTTTTTCTCGCGCGAATTTTTTCTTTTCTTTCGATGGAACCAATTCAATATTTAACACTATAATGTATGGAGAAACTTTGGATTCAGAATATTGTTCATTTTATTCATCTGAATGACTGGCTTTTTTTTAATCAAATTGTTTGAAAAAAGCCCCACCCCCTTTTTAATGTCAAATGGTCGTTTCCTAACTACTAGAAGAGTTGTTCGAAAATTTGAATTCGGTACTACGTAATGAACCTTTAAATGACACATAGTTTACACGTGTGAACAAATCTTATGTACAGGTAGCTAAACAAGGTGTATAAATGTGAACAAATTTAATGTGAAACTAGTTTACATTTTGTGATTTTACTTTTGACATTAAACCAAATATAAACATGTTTAGTGTACACGGCGTTTGGTGTGAACATGGCCTAAGTGTAAGATTTGATGATTACTGGAGAAGTGAACTAGATTTTGATTCGTATGTCGAAGAAAAAATATACGAAAACATAATTGAGAGACCATGTATTCCTCAGAAGATACAAACACATTATGAAAGAAAAGGAATACTGGTTTCAACTGACATGGGGTTTGGAAAAGTAAACTTCGTGTCAGATATAGTTTGTGCAGACCAAAACTATATCTTGTATTTATTTTGACAACCAACACTTGTTTATCACATATGTTGGTATGACTTGATTTTATCTACACAATCCGAAGTTTTTTGTTCGTAATTTAGCAGGTGTAAGAACAAACCCAGAGATCGGACATTCAATTCTCTCAGATGATATGGCATTAGACTATCTGTATGGAAAATGTTCTATGGATCCAGTTGCTTGTTTAGAATGTTCTGTTCTGAATAAGTTGAGACATAGTAATACTGATCGGAAGCATCTTATCATAAAAGATGCGATTGATGAATGCGAAACTTCAGGAGAAACTGATTTAGTTGATTTATTGTATAAGAAGATTCCATTCTTTCCGAATAATTTTCAGTTTCTTATTACTTCTAGAAATATAGAGAGATTGCTTTATAAATTCAAAGAACTTGAGCACATTGACCTACAGATATATACACACAATAATTTGCAAGACATACGTTTATACCTTGAAAAAGTTGAACAGTTGACTAATGACGAAATTGATAAATTTACAACTATTTCCGGCAGAAATTTTCTCCACGTCAAACTTTATCTACAGTATTGTAAGGATGTGAGTGTGGATGATTGTGACTCTATTCCAGGAACTCTTGAAAAAATTTACTCTGAAAATTTTCAGAGGGTATTTGGTAAACATGGAGATCTTTCCAATGAATTCATATGCCTTTTTGAAGTTTTATGTTCATTGCAAAATCCTGTTGATGAAAATAAACTTTTCGGTGTTGCGGGTTTGAAATCTGAAAAAAACCAGAAGTAAAGCATGTCGAATTTTAGGTAACGAACTTCGTCATTTCATCAAGATATCGAACGGTTATATTTCATTTCAGCATAAATCAATCAGTGACTTCCTAACAGATTCTTCAAGAAAACATCTAAACTTTGATGTTGATTTACAAAATGGCCATAAACTGTTTGCGAAATATCTACTAAATGGTTTGAACCTGTCAAAGACGGACAACCTGGTACAGATTGTATACCATGTAGCTGTGTCCCGAGAAAAAAGACGAGCATATAATGTTTAGATATGTAAGAGAATTGAAGGGTGATCGAATTTCATTTAATTCTACGTATTTGAATTTAGCTGCAAAACAAGTAAATTGTTACGAAACTCTTAAAGTATTTATTGAATTGATAATACCGAACATACGTTATCCAGATAATCAAAGATTCGCTGCCAACCATCAGTGGATAAAGAATGCATTATCTGAGGCAGCATTCATTGCTGCTCAATATGGAAACGAAAAGTCTTGGTTGGCTCTTCTCGACCACAAATCTGATATAATGTTTACACATCTTAATGCTTCACTATCCCTTGATCTCGTTTTGAATGTAAGATATAGAACAATTTGTAAGTATGAACTATTTTGCAGCTACAATATGTTACATATAGCAGCACAGCGTGGATATATCAAAATAGTGAAAGAACTATTACGCAGGAACGTAAAATTACTTTATCAACATGCTACTATGCAAATGAACGCATTTTACTTGGCTGCTGAAAATGGGCATGTTCATGTATTACGGGAGTTTCTTAAATTTAACAGTTCACTGGCAGACTCTCATTCATTATACTTAGCCTGTGAAAATGGACACGTCAGAGTTGTTGTTCTTTTACTTAACTATGTTAAAGAAAAATGTTTGCCGTGTAACGTCGACATTTCTTGGAGACCAAGTGTACAGATCGTTGGGGAGTCAACAACGGGACATTTATCTTATAAGATACTTCATGCATTCAACCTGACAGATTTGACAGATCGAAAAAATCTAGAGGCATGGAAAACGAAATTGGAGGATACGAGATTGATTACTTGTGATACACCCTTAAATGCTGCTGTAAGAAATGGACATATTGAAATCGTAAAAATTGTAATTAAAAAGTGTGTCAGAACCGTTAATTGCAGTAACTATGATGGGTAGATTTCTCTTTTTACGGCTGTGAAATATAATCGAAACGAAATATTCAAACTTTTATATAACTTATCAGATGTATCAGATAGATGTAAAGGCATATATATTGACCAATCAAAACTTACAGCTTCCGAATTGCAAATAACAAATTCAATGAAGTGTCCAGATTATGCCAGAGTTGAACATTTATTAGCTACTTATGATAATACAGCTCATTGAGTTCCTTTTTAAGAAAGGCACCGAAATTGGGAATCAGCAGACGGAGACGGTTGTACTTCTCTGCATTACGCTTTTTGTCATGGAAGTTACAAATTTGTAAATTTCTTTATATTCGAAGACAGACTCCCTTTAAATTTGACATCCAGATCAATCAATGGATCTACACCTTTCCATTCGGCAGCAGCTTGCCAGTCAAATATACTATATCAGTACCAACAGAAGTTCAATTGGAGAAAATTACCCACGATACCTGATCTAGTAGATAATCAGAGACATTCTATCTTACAATACGGCTTGAATAAATCAATCAGCGCTAATGATGTGATAAGAATTGACAAAATTGGTAAAGATTATTTTACATTTTCTCTATTTGAAGTAGTTTCAAGTTTTCATCATAATTTACTGCATAATGATAAACGAAATAACAATTGTCTTCATTACGCCTCGAAAGCAGGAATTTACTTGGCATTTTCAGCGATTCGTGAATTTAAAATCCTACCTTTGTTATTAAATCAACGCAATCGAAACAATCGAACACCTTTGGAGATCGCATTTGATACTTTACCTAGGCAGGAATCTTTTGAGGCAGTCCGAATTTCTCACAACTGCAATCTTACGGATGTTTTTGTTGTTGATTGTAAAGCAAACGTCTCTGTGCTACTATCCCCACACGAATATGCGATTTTAGTCGTGTTCCAATACATATATAATAAAGGAAGTTTTTCGGGGTTTGATATAGGAGAACTACTAGAGATATCGATAAATAAATCACGAATATATCCGATTCTTATTATGAAAGTATATGCAGAGCGGGAATTTCAACACGTTCTAGAAATGTCTTCCAAAATACCATTGTTATTATCCAAAACTTATTCGCCATATATTACCGAAATACTATTGAGCACAAAGAATGCACTGCGATGTGACGGGAGGAGAAGTGCTATTCATGAAATATTACACAACGACAGGAACACCCAATGGACATTTCATCCTCTCACTTTTCTTAATCCTCTATTTCATAAATACTCTGTAAAATTTCTAGATAAATTTTTCGATAACCAAGGGTACAACTTACTTCAGAGATCTGTTATGGGGGCACATTTGAAGACGATAAAATATTTAATCGATCAAGGAATGGACCTTTACCAACTGTCTAAAGATAACAAAACAGCTCTGGAAATATGCATCTATAATTCACCATATACAGAAAATGGTATTATACCGACATATAATACCCGTGGTTCACGATTTCATACAGTTCAATATGTATCATCACTTAAAAATCAAAGTATACATAGACAATAATAGTGCATTGACTTGACATATCAACGATATAAGGATGAGGCTTAGAAACGGGAAAATGCGAGGCTGTGCCGACCATTTCCACGTTTCGGGCCGAATCCTTATATCGTTGATATGTCAAGTCAATGCACTATTATTGTCTTTATACTGCAATCTAAAAAAACATTTGCAATTGTTGTTTAGTGTGTTAATGTTATTTATTTGATTTAAATATTTGAAAAAATCCCCCTTTAAAAAGGCCTCATATCACACAGGCAGAGAAATATACAACACGATGAAATGTACACCATTCGTGACCTGTTGAAAACTGCAATCAATGGTGAACGAATTTGTTTGTTTACAGACTAAAATATCAACAATAAACATAAAACATAATGATTTATAGGTTGTAAACAAAAAATATTAATAAGTGAGATATGTTTTCCCAAACATTGTAAAAGAAACAAGTTTGAGTCGTTAAACTCATCGTTGTTTACATTGGTAACAAGAACAGGTTGAAGAGGTCGTTTGAATAATTAAATATAATTTCGACAATTTCTATTTAAATATTCATGAGGAAAAGTGATATCAGCTCAGTGACTGTATATGACATAGAAATATACGGTCAACGCATTTTGACTGCTTAAATAGAACGAGTGCAGTATGAAGAACGACAGCAGTCGTCTTATAAGTTTTGATGTAACAGCAAAATTCTTTTGAACACTTATGAGAAAAAAGGAAAGTTTATAATGAGTCTATTGTGTGATTTTAAAAATAACAAAGACCTTGGATTAATACATATCGCTGCGGCTAAAGGTCTTTTTATTTTTTTTGCAAAAAGTAGCCGACATCTATGGATTAGATTATTTATATATACGTTGTGAGGATGAATATGGAGTAACTCCTATGTATATTGCACATATATATAAACAAAAGAAAATCGTCAGTTGGTTGAAGAAATTGAAACTTGATATACAAAGACCCGATAAAAGATCAGAAAGTGTTTTACTTTTTAATATAATAGATAATTATGATACTCGGGGAGATACACTATGATGAGAAAATTGATGATGTTCGGAGTTGATGATAAGGACTTTTATTATTTACAGTTACTTTCATTGGTAAGAAAGGAAATGAACGTGATTAGGGATAATACACCAGAAATCTTTTCCAGTTTATTCTTCGATGTTTATGGAAAACAACATGCACATTTTAGTAAATTGAGAATGCGATCAGAAATGCATCGCGATTGGTTGAAACAAACTCAAATTCGCTTATCAGACGATTTCAGCATATTCTTTAAATACAAGACAAATCTACTAAACCAGAATGTGATGTACAATTGCTGGGCAAGATATGTAAGAACGCTGTAAATCTATCACAAAAATTATTGTCTAAAAGTTTAAATTGACATGGAAATAAATGGAGAGCAATTTTCAAATTGCTTTTTATAGTCAATAAAATATCAAACTGCAATGGTAAAAATATTGAATAAACAAGCCTATGAAAGGTATGAATAAAAGTTGAATGAAACAAATGTGGCTAAAGATCCAAATTGTATTGTTTTGCCAAAAAGAGGCAGAAACATGAACATGTATTTTGAACTATGAGAGTTTTCTAACATTCATTGATGAAATGATTTTTTTTCAAGGTATGAATTTTCAATGTTACCATAAAAGGTTTTCTATTTGCGTATATAACAAAATCCTGTAGGGGATGCTGTATATTTGATTGATCTGCAAATAAAACAATGTTTTGAACTGCGTATATAAAAAATGGTTTAACACGACAGACAGTGAAAGGTAAAGTAAAGTGTTTATACAGCAAACGAAAAAGTATTGCTTTGAAGTTAACAGACAAGATACTTTTGACAAGAGTAAATGATTTTGGCATACTTTTCAGTGATTGATCAGTAATTTTGTATAATGTGTTTGTGTACATAGTTTAGTAAAAAATAAAATTGTCATATGATTTATTGGCTCTTATATGAGAAAATTGTATATATTATTTTATCTGTGCAAATTGAAAACCGAATCAAAATAAAAAGCGTTTAACATGAAAAAAGAATCAATCTCTGATTACTTTTTTATTTTTTCAATTATTTTTTTTGTATGTGTGTTTTATAAATCTACAGATATACTTTAAAAAGATATCTCAACATTTTACCACCAAAACAACACAAACTGTGCTTCTGATGTGTTAAATAATTATGTTACTCCACTCTCCTCTCGAAAGACTTATTCTATTTGTTCTAATTATTATGTTTTTCACCATTACGATCGAAATTCTTATCGTATTTGTTCTGATTATTATTTTTGTTCTCCCGCCACCTCTATTCTTTAACATGTAGATTTTGTTTCGCTGTTGTCAGTTTAATTAAATACACAAAATTTAGCGAGTAATCCAAAGAAATAAAAAAATATATATAACAATAATTTAGATCCAGTAGCCAAAATTGTTAAACTGATAAAAAAAAATCAAACACAGGAGAAATTGACAAACAGATAAAGTTACACAACTTCAGTTACCAGACCTAAAAAAAATCATTTTGTATAACTTGTGTTGTAGGCACTGAATATATATCTATATGGTCCGGTACCTTCTGATTGATTTTTTGGGAAAAAGTACGAAATATTCTTTAACAAATGTTTGGCTCATTAATTTCTTGCCCAAGCAATGCATGGTGACGTTTAACAATGTCTGATTAACAGATACAAACTCTTAGATATGATACGATAAGAATGTATACTATAAACACAGATGAAATTGGTATATTGCTGCTATGGTGAGGAAAATCAATAATCTATATTGAAATCATCTCGTATGTCAGATTTTAAAGTAGAGCTGTTGTCAAAATTGAGGTAAATTTCATGAAATGAGGCAGTGTTTCTTTAATTTCAAGACATTTGTTGTTGCTTTATATCAAGTTTAGGATGATTTAATAATGGGACCCTATCAGAAAAGTATGGATTCATAATGTAAAAAAATATTATCAATTTACCTTTATGTGCAATTAAATAATTTAGTCTCTTTGATCATCTTGTTTTGCAAGCATCTGAAGGAACCCAATCTCATATGAATATAAGAAAAATTCGGCCAAGGAAATGCACAGTTTGATCCCACAGGAATGTGAAACGGTTATTCCATAATGTTCAATCAACTCGTGATGGCGTCCGTAAAATTTACGAAGGGATGATTTCAACTTCACCATTTGGAACTCTTGGTTTAATAGTTTCCTTATGAGCAGCAATCCTCTATCAAAAAATCAAAAAAGTTCTATCTCCAAATTCAACATATATGTTGGCAATGAGAAAATCTATCAAACTAATTACTTGTTCCTCGCTGTATTCATTATATTTATGTATACAACCAAAATTACACAGAGCATTGCAAAGGAGGCAAAGAAGCAGCAATTCTACATTGCCTTATGGTCAGAATAGCGGAATAGAAAAAGAGCTATTCAAATATCAACATATTAATGTTGAAAATAGGAACTGTAAAATTTTCAATTTGAAAATTATCACTACAGTCAGCTTTACGGACGTTATTGAACCTGTTGTTAGGTGGGAACTTTTTGTCAATGTTGAAGATCTTACAGTAACTGTAAAGATGACGAACAGCATTTCAAGCATTGTCCCTCTAAATGTCGTTACTCTAAATTAAGAAATGTTTCCGGTGTTATTATAATTGCGTAGATAGAGACGAAATATTTTTCTCAACAATACGATGTCACATTTAAAATTTTGATAGCACTATATTTGTCAGTGATTTCGGAAATTGCAATATGATTAATCTTGAATTTTGGAATTTGGTAAGCAATAACGACAGATGCTGCATGTATATATTTTTAAAATTTCAGTATTCCTTGAATTTCTTTTATATGTGTATCAAGGGGGTCGATTATAAATTCTTTTTTCCTTTAAATAAGTTACTGTAAACGAAACGGTGTTTTATTGTTTACAATATCAATATATGAATTATTTTCTATGGGAAAATGATATTATGACTAGAACAGAAAGTTTTAACAAAAAATAATGCACACATACATTTGTGTGGTATAAAAAACATATTTAAACTTTTACAATTATATTCTTTTACCAAAAAAAAACAAAAAAACAAAGATAGATAACTTCTGGTGTATTATCTAGATATTCTTTAAAGAAAATTCCGAATTGTAAAACTTAAATATATATATATATATTTAGAAAAACGTAAATACATACGGAGTTTATATATGACAAATCTAAAGCTTACAATATCACAAAACATAATAATAAAATGAACAAATGTTAAACAATTGGGATATCAGATATCCTTCATAAGTATGATCACGATGTAAAAAGAGTTATATCAATCTATTCTGATTAAAACTATAACAATATTGAAATTCATACAATACGCCAGTCAAAACTGAATAGCATAGAGACGATTGTACAATTCTATTCATTTTTAAACAAGACGTAGGTTAAATAGCTATATAAAACATCTGGATATCATTAGGCAACACTCTTTCTTTTAAGGGCGCTGGATCATTACGAGTAACGATACATGTACACAATAGATTAATTATATAAACGCCTAAAAAATGTACAAAACAACACCAATAATGATAATAAATAAAAGAAGCATAAAATGTAATTATCTATAAATATTTCAGATAACAGTATAATAATGAAGTAAAAATGAGAATGGAAATGAAAATGGAAATGGGGAATATGTCAAAGAGACAACAACCCGAAAAATAGCAGATAACAGACGAAGGCAACCAATGGGTCTTCAACGCAGCGAGAAAATAAATCACACTGATCTATTCAACGTGGGTTTAACTGTAACAATCTTGACATTTATACAATTAAAACCATTAAAATCAAACACAAAAACTCTTGTACAATTCTAACATTTCAAAAATACCATATAGCTATATACAACTGAGACTGCACAGATATTCTTCAAATAAAAAAGTAATGCGCGATACGAACAAGTACACTATTATAATTTCAAAGGTGACGACAGTTAAGATGTTACAACAACGACTGCGTAGAAGTATGTTCCCAATAAAAAACAATAACCTGTCTAAGCTTTTATAATTCTTCAAATTTTACAAAGGTTAAGCAATTTCAACAGAGGCACTGAAGATCTCCAATAAATGGCAGTTTGATATTTATTAAAGAAAATTATAATGAATTTTGACAAAGCTAGGTTAAGTAATTATACGTGACTGCTGACTTGGACATTCAAAATGAATAGAACCCTGCAATTTAAACTCAATGAGGATTTTAGAGTTCACAAAGGAAAACAAATAGCAAAAGTAATATGTGTAGTAATATGTATCATAAAACCTTTATATATTCTTAAAATTTCACTGCATGGCTTTTATGTCGTTTTAAAATTCCAAACATATTTAACATTTTCATATTCAAAATGCAGTTAACATTTATGGTTTTTTAAATGACATGATATTCCCTGATTGTTACTTTGGTTGATAAACAAAGGGAATTACTATCGTTAAAAATAGCGAGATGGGAACCAGTACCTACAGAAATTGTGTCTAAGTTGTCTTGATGTAGGCAAATCCAGAAATACTTACAGACACACCAAATTTATTCCGTTTTAGTTTAAATTTTAAAGGTTGTTACAGTTATAAAACTGGACGAATAAGGTTCAATTTTCTTGAATTTTTGTATAAGCCTCATAGCATTCTCGATATAGGAGTATTCAATATAACAGACTAGTCAAGCAGTAGTCAGAATATTGGGCCATGTCCTGTTTGCAGTCGGAGAGTATATCGTTAACTACAAACGCAACCTTAGTAAGCATCATAAGTAGCATGTAACACGTGAACTAAAAAACTAAATACACTCAATATCAGAACTGTTGTCATTGTTCAATGGCACTTATTATTATTTATGAAAAAGTATAAATATTATTTCAATAAATTTATTTAATCAGCTCCCGAAAATGACAAATATGAAATAATTAAATAAACAAAAAATAGCGGGCTGATGTGCAAAATAATAAACGAAAAACAATACCTTTTTGTTCATAAATTGCTTATTTCCGAAAAATATATTTCAACATCATCGATACAATCTTTTAAGTCAGCTGGTTATTTTGAACAGTCGTACTTTTTTCAATATTTTTTGAGTGGAAATTTTTTTAATTTTAGAAACTTTAGAATAGAAGGTGCTGTTACATTGATAACTAGACCTCATGTGCAGTTATTTTACACCGTACAAGAATTATATATCCCAAATAGAGCTAGTTCACCTTTTACTTGTAGTTAGAAAAAGACCATGGAAAAAAGGAAATATGCAGTCATAAAATTATTAAAAATGAGGTCAGGTACAATGGCCATTTACAAGACAAGAGGCATATAGAGACAAAATAAAAATATCAATCTCCGACATTTTCAGCTTTCTAAAAATAATTCACATCGGCGATGGGGTAGAATCCATCGTTTCAAAAGATCAAAATTGACAACATAACTTTTTTTTAAATAAATGTAAATAAGTTAAACTCTGTAGTTTATTTTCCTTCCACATTGGCAAATTTACTAAGTATATACTATCTAAAATTTAACAGACCATATTTGTCAATTTTGTATTTTATCAAGGTGTTTCTATTTTCAATACACAGTTTGTACAACACTTGAGCTTTATCTATATTCAATTTTCGCTTTTGTTCATATGCAATTTTATAATGATAGAACATATGTAAATTGTTGATTCGGCGAAAAAGTGTTTGATTTAACCACAACTGATGCAGTTCAGATCGCATTTTTAATTTACCAAAATGTCTGTAATGTATTCTATAAACATCATCAAATAAATTCGAAACATATAATGTATTTTCACCATTTGTATTCCGCTTCTTATTGACAGACGACAGTAACTGTCGATAATAAAAATGTTTATCATCATCTCCAAACAATTGCAATTGTCTCATCATATAGTATGCTTCTTTCTGCATAACATTATGGCAAATTGATTTGTAACTGTTTGATAACAAGAAAACATTCATTAATTTCTTATATTTAGATGGTAAAATATGTAATTGTAGATTGACGATCATAGTTTTAAGCTCAGTAAAATTGTTCTCCAAAAAAATGGCGTGTAATATAGCATATGTTTTATTATTAAACATCCACGTATGATGAATTGGTACATGAATATATTTAGCACTACATTTTAAAATTTGGTTTCGTATTATTCCAGTGTATTTGAATCTATACCTAAGGAGGCAAGTCCAATCCCGCTCAACCGGAGATTTATAATTATCTATCATGTTAAAAAGTAATACATCTTCCAAATCTTTATGAGGTCTTTTTATTTGGAGTCTTATTATTTTTCTAAACCAACGGACAACTTTTGATTGATTGTAGATGTCCGCAATATAATTAGGTGCGACTCCAAATTGATCCTCGCAACGCAAATATTTTAAACCATAGATTTCACTTGTCGATTTCAAAAACAATAAAAGCCCTTTAGCCGCAGCAATGTGTGTTAATCCAAGTTCTTTGTTATTTGAGTCACACAATTGATTTCTAATAAGTTGCCTTTTACTTTCATCAGATTTTATCATATTGTACAAGAGAAATGTTGCTGTTTCATCAAAACTTATAAGACGACTGCTATCGTACTGTATACCTTGTTTTTCGTCCGATGACACAATCTCAATTGTTTGAAAACGTGAACCACTTGTATAGTAGTTTGGTATAACACCATTGTCTGTAAAGGGTGAATTGTAAATACATATTTCTAGAGCCGAATTGTTATCTTTTGACAAATGCCAAACGTTCATTCCTTTACTGACTAGATATTCTATCGTATTCAAATGTCCTCCCATGATTGATCGATGAAGTAAATTGTATCCTTGGTCATCAAAACATTCATCTATAAATTTTGCAGAATACTTTTTAAAAATAGGATTAAGAAAAGAAAGAGAATGAAATGTCCATTGAGTGTTCCTATCGTTATGTACAATTTCATGAAGAGCACTTTTCTTCCCATCACAATGCAACCCGTTAATAGCGTTCGGAAGTAAGTCTATAATATGTGGCGAATTGGACTTCGATAGTAGAAATGGTATCATAAAAGACTTCTCTAGAACGTGTTTGACTTCCTGCTCTGCATATACTTTCATAATAAGAATCGGGTATATTCTTGATTTATTTATGGAGATCTCTAGTAGTTCATCCATATTTACCTCAGAAAAGTTTGCCTTTTCATGATAATACTGGAACACAGACAATATAAAATATTCATGTGGTGAGAGAAGTACCGAGATGTTTGCTTTACACTCAACAAAGAAAACTTCAGTCCAGCTGCAGTTGTGAGGAATTCTAACTGCATCAAAAGATTCCCGCCTAGGTAAAGAATCAAATGCCACTTCCAAAGGGGTTCGATTGTTTTGATTGCGTTGATTTAATAACAAATGTATGCTTTTATCGAACATTTTTATGTCCTTGATAAATGAAACTCCCAAGTAGTTTCCTGTTTTCGACGCATAATGGAGAAAATTGTTGTTTTGTATATCTTTATGCAGTAAATTATGACGAGAATTTATAACTACTGAAAATAAAGAAAACAAGAAATCATCATCCCTAAATTTCCCAATTCGTACCAAATCATCAGCACTGATCGATTTATTGAAGGCGTATTGTAAAATAGAGCGTCCCTGATTATCCGATACATGAGGTATAGGAGGCAGCTTTGTTTCATTCAGCTTTTGATAATATTGATGTAGTATGAACGAATGACATGTTGCTGCCGAATGAAATGGAGTAGAGCCATTAACTGATCTAGAAGATACATTTAGAGGAAGTCTTTTTTCGAATATAAAGAAGTTTACAAATTTGTAACTTCCACGACAAAATGCATAATGTAGAGGAGTACAACCCTCTCTGTCTACTGATTCCCAGTTTCTGTAACCTTTATTGAAAAGGTATTCAATTAAATGTAAATTATCATAGGAAGCTAGTAAATGTTCCACACCTGCATTATCTGGACATTTCACATGATTAATGATTTGTAGTTCGGAATTCGTAAGTTTTGATTGGTCAATGGAAATGCTTTTACATTTATGAGATACATTTGACATGTGATACAACAGTTTGAAGATTTCGTTTCGATTATATTTGGCTGCTGTGAACAAAGGAATCGACCCATCATAAATACTGCAATTGACTGTTCTAGCACTTTTTGCAACCAAACTTTTTACGATTTCTATGTACCCATTTCTCACGGCAGCATTTAAGGGTGTATCACAGGTTAACAATCTGAAATCCTCATAGGATTGCAAAGCTGTTTTGTGTTTTATGCCGTTTTCCAGTTTTAAATTTAATTGAACTAATATATTTTCATCTGCGAGTTGCACAAGAGAATAATCTGGAGTTCGTCTCCAAGAAATATCTACGATACAAGGTACACATTTTTCTTCAACATAGTTAAGTAAAAGAGTGACAACTTCTTTGTGTCCATTTTTAGATGCCAAGTATAACGAATGTGAATCTGCAAGAGAACTATTAATGTTAAGAAAAACTCGTAATACATGAGCGTGTCCATACTCAGCAGCTAAATGAAAAGCATTCATTTGCATAGTATTATGTTGATAAAGTAATGTCAAATTTCTTCGTAATAGTTCCTTAACTATTTTGGTATTTCCACGTTGTGCTGCGATGTGTAACAAATTATACTCGCAAAATAATTCGTGCTTACACATTATTCTATGTCTTTCGTCCATATTAATAACATGTAAAGAGTTACGATGTACATACATTATATCCGATCCATGGTCAAGAAGAACGAACAATGACTTTTCGTTTCCGTATTGAGCGGCAATAAATGCTGCATCAGACAATGCACTCTTTAAATGTGTAAGGTTTACTATTGGATCATCTTGATGAAGTGAATATGGAATCAATTTAATAAATAATTTTAATGACTCATAACAATTTAAATCTTTTGCTGCTAAATTCAAATACGATGTAAAGTTATATCTTATATTCTCACTTTGAAGTTTTCTTACAAATCTTAATAATATATTCTCATACTCTGAATCGTTAGACATAGCTGTATGGTGTACAATCTCTACCAAGTTATCCGCCTTTGAAACTTTCAAAGAATTCAGTAGATATTTTGCAAAACGTTTATGACCATTTTGTGAATCTACATAAAAACTTAAATGCTTTCTTGAGGAGTCTGTAAGGAATTCACTTATTGATTTGTGCTGAAAGGAAATAAAACCATTCGATATCTTTATAAAATGACGTAATTCATTTCCTAATATACGAGATGCTTTTCTTTTTAATTCTTTTGATCTAAGACCAGCGACGTTGAAAAGTTTGTTTTCGTCAATTGGATTTTGCAAGGAACATAAAACTTCAAATATGCAAATGAATTCTTCGAACAAGTCACCTTTTTTACCGAATACTCGTTCAAAATTTAGCATATATATTTTCCCAAGACTCTCTGGAATAACATCACAAACCGCTGTTATTAAGTCCTTACAGTACTCGAGATATAATTTAACCTGGAGAAAATTTCTTCCGGAAATCTTTGTAAGCTTAACTATTTCTGCATTTGTCATCTGCCTTGCTTTTTCAAGATATAAACGTATGTCTTGTAGATTCTGTTGTTCATATATCTGAAGATCAATATGTTCAAGTTCTTTGAATTTGTAAAGTAATCTTTCTATATTTCTAGATGTGATTAAAAACTGGAAATTATCTGGAAAGAATTGAATTTTTTTATACAATAAATCGGCTAAATCAGTTCCTCCAGAGGTTTCGCATTCATCAATTGCGTCTATGATGATAAGATACTTCCGAACATCATTTTTTTGTTTCAACTTATTCAAAACGGAAAATTCTAAACAGGCTATTGGATCTATTGAACATTTCCCGTACAAAAAGTCTAACGCCATATCATCTGACAGAATGGCATTGCCAATCTCCGGAATATCTCTCACGACTGCCCCTGCTAAATTACGAACAAAAACCTCGGGTTTTGACGATAAAATCAAGTCATACCGACATATGTGATACACAAGTACTTGCTGCCTTATTGAATACCATATGGACATCGGGTCTGCACATACAATATTAGACACTATGGTTGATTTCCCGAATCCCATGTCTGCTGATACCAACATTCCTCTTTTGTCAGTTCCATTTCGAGTTTGTATCTTCTGATAAATCCACGATCTTTCGATTTCACTTTCGTTGCTTTTTTCCTCAACATATGCATCAAAATCTAAATCACTTTTCCAATATTCATCAAATCGTACGCTTAGACAACCTGTAATTAAAACTAAATTTAATTAAAAAGCTAAGTAAATAGTAAAAGCTAGCTTGTGACATTAAGTGTGACACTTAAAGTCCAATAACTCTATAGTCAAACTTCAGAATGGTGTCTGCTGTACCCCTATTTTTGACATTTTGCTTATTATGTCTGTTTGTTTTGTTTACACACAATAGTCAATATATGATGGAATTTAATGCGACTGTTAAACAAGTGAAAGGTATAGCTAGCTTTAAATCATGTTTAATTCACCCCTTTCTACACAATAAAATGCCTGAACCAAGTCATCAGGCATATGCCAGTTCTTATCCATCGTTTGATGTGTTTGAGCTTTTGATTTTGCCATTTGATTAGGGACTTTCCGTTTTGAGTTATCTTCGGAGCTCAGTATTTTTGTTATTTTACTTTTTTTCTGAACGAAGAGGAAGTTCCGTTTTTTGTTCATGGTGTTGCCATTTTTCCGCCTTTCATTTTCCCCTCTAATCAACGTCAATGTCAGAGATGAATTTAAGTTAAATAAAACAAGAATGTGTCCCCAGTACACGGATGCCCAATCATCACTATCATTTTTTATGTTCAGGGGACCGTGAAAATGGGGGGATCTTTAATTTGGCATTTAATTTAGAAAGATCATATCACGGTGAACATGTGTACTAAGTTTCAAGTTGATTGGACTTCAACTTTATCAAAAACTACCTCGGGAACTACCTCGGGACGAACGGATGAACGAACGAAAGGACGCACAGACCAGAAAACACAAGTTAGACAAATGAAAACTGTGCCATGCTGACGGTTGAGGTCGTTTTGTTACTTAAGACTGACTAATAGAAAATGTTCTAAATTTAAAAGGAAAATGTGATTTATGAATCCTTAAAGTAAACAATTAAATCTGCTTTGTCAATTTAAATCAATAATGACTAGCCACGATGTATACATCGATGATTTATTGGTGAAAAAAATGGAATATATAATTTGCTACACTAAACTTAAGAATAAGATATCACTTAAACGGTTAGGAACCTAACCCTCACTATCACGTGCGAGCTTTTTTTTTATACTCCAATTAGTATCTGAAAATCAAATATCTTTTGATGACGACGACGACATCGCCATACTTTAATACAAGCTCTACTTTTTACGTATAAAGACGCATACCGTATTATAAGTTTATAATTAAAAAACGAAAGACTTACGACATGATGTGTATAATACAATTCCCGAGACTTTTTTTTTACACACATGAGCCAACCACACATGTTCGTACCGTATTGAAATTAAACAACAACACACATCTACAAAAGAGGGACGACAGATACCAAAGGGACAGTCAAACTCATAAATCTAAAACAAACTGACAACGCCATGGCTAAAAATGAAAAAGACAAACAGACAAAACAATAGCACACATGACACAACATTGAAAACTAAAGAATAAACAACACGAACCCAACCAAAAACTAGGGGTCATCTCAGGTGCTCCGGAAGGGTAAGCAGATTCTGCTCCACATGTGGCATCCGTCGTGTTGCTTATGTAATAAGAAATCCTGTAAATAGTCTAATTCGGTAGGTCACATTCATGAAAGGGAAGGGGATTGCAGTTACGACGTAAGGAACATATCCGATATCATTTGTGAAACGGTTATTACATAACGGTCAACCAACTCGTGATGGCGTCCGTAAACTTTACAAAGGGATGACTTCAACTTCACCATTTGGAACTCTTGGTTTAATAGCTTCCTTGTGAGCAGCAACCCTCTATCAAGAAAATCATGAAAGGAAATACAAGCACGGGAATATCGTATCAATTGGGAGATATATACCCAGTATGCAGGTGCTGCTGGAATGTTGCTACTTAGAAATGGAAGGTCACAATTGGAAAGCTGAAATCATCTCTTTTGCCGTAAAGTTTTGTTTTCAACCGACCCTAATTGTTAATTTCTAGGTGTAAGTCAAGATAAGAAGCCGACTTAACTGTATCTGTAGTATCCTTTATCTCTAGTTCAATGGCATAAATGCATTCCACATAGTTTTTTTAGTGAAAGAACATCTATATAGCGGAGAGTAGAATAAAGGATATTGCTAACTTCTTATCTTTCTTCCTAAGAAGTTCCTGCATGAAGTCAGCCTCATAATAACAAAGAAATAAGTCGACAAGTAGAGGGGAAAAGTTTGTTCCCATTGGAATGCCGACAGTCTGTTGAAAAACACGTAATAGTCACCAGTAAAAAAAGAAGTCTTGATCTCAAGTAGAGCAGAAGAAATAAGAGTCCTACGAACTTGAAGGTTTCTGTTGTTATTTCAAGCAGTATTTATATTATAAGTTATATGGTTCGCTACTGACCCCCTACGGATCCATAGAGGGTTAGTAAAATCCTATGGATTTTATTCACCCTCTATGGATCCGTAGGGGTCAGTAGTTAATCGTATAACGAATTACGCTGGACTTTTTTCTGCTGCGTTTTGTTGAAACACAACAACATTAATAGATGACGTCACCATTACCGCGTCACGAACCCCCTATGAAATTACTAACCCCCTACGGTCTCATAGGGGGTCACCACGTGACGGCGTTAAACCAATCACAACGTGAAAATTTAGCCGCGGTACGATAAATGACTTTATTCATTTTTAACTAAACAAATTAAAGTAGGCCTGTATTAGTTTATCTCGAATGTTGAAAAAAAAAAAAAAAACAATTATATTTATCGATTATGTCTCATTGAAATGTTACCTATTCTAAAAGGATTTTTTTTTTATTTACATGTATATATTGAATTTATGTCGAATTACATTGATTATTAACATGTGTATAATTTATCATAATATTATATAATATTTAGTAAGTGGTCATGGTGATACGGAAATGAAAATCATCGGAAATGAAAATAACCTCCTTATTCCGTTGTTATTTAATTTCAACTAGCTGTCAGCGTTCACGTTTTGATTGTTTAACACTTGAAATTTTAGGGCAATGTATGACTTACATCCGGTATGGGTTTAATTGATTGTTTTTTTGTCTGTACAATAGACAAAAATAATTCTTCTGAAAATGGTTAGTACTGTTTAGGGCATACGATACAGTTTCAGGGGAGGTAATGACGTTTCTAACGTGAAAAGTTAATTTGAAGATCGGATTTTTTTTTGCCGGTTTTGATTGTAAATAACTAGAAATCTAGATTCTAGATGTTTTATGAAAAATGCATTTCGGTTGAGGAATGCAATTAATATGCAAGAATCATTATATGTAGATAAGTATGCCTTTTATCGTATTTCAACGATTGTTATTTAATATTTCCACAAACTGCAGCTTGAATAAAAATCTCCGTGACCCCTACTATCTTATAATTCTATATTTTTTATATAGAACCCTTATACCCCTGTACAGTAGTTATTGGTTTATTTAAAAAAAAAATTAGATTTGAACAAATATATAATTGTTCTACGATACAGTCTACAGTTATGACGTCATGTTTTAGCATTACGTCAAATCCAGATAACGGTTACAGTGTCAAGTTTTATTTTGCAAAAAACGGAAATGTTCCTGCATCAAAACCCCAAAGCCTCAATGTATTGTCCCTATCCAACTGTGTGCAGATTGAAGTCAAGCCACCATATATACATCAGCTTAATATTACAACATTATTAAAAATTTTAGCTTTAAAGAATTTCAATACTGTATACGGCTGGTGTTAACCAGTGAATTTTAAGATTTCATCTTTGAAATTATATCCATATCAGCATAAGTTCATAACTATGAATGGAATTTTGTGTAAAAAATTCAGCATTTACGCTAATTATTTGAATTTCCGATCGATATAAATTCAGACAATTCATATAACATAAAACGACAGCTCAATAAAGAATAGTACAGTCAACCCTGTTTTAAAAGACCACTTAAGGGAGAGCAAAACAGAGGTCTCTTAAGACAGGTTGTCTTTTAATACATGTTCAATTTATTTCAAATGTACTACAGAGGGATCTAAAATTGATGGTCTTTTAACCCATGTGGTCTCTACAGCAGGTTTGACTGCATACATTATCTATTTTTACCTTTATTTGGTTCTGTATCTCTAGACACCAAACCGCACATTATCATAAAGGTGCTAAAAGCTAAGAAGAGTTCAAAAGGTAGACACGTTTGCCTGCGTTTTCTCTTATTCATGATCGTTGGCGGCTCTGTAAATAGTTTAAGATTACGTAGTTGGTTGTCAAGACGTTCATATAGATGCAGATTTGTCATTACATTTTCCGGACTTTTTTCAATTGTTTCTGCAGTGTTCTGAATAATTGCCACTATGTTTTGTACGTTCTTATTTTCAAATATTCTCCTGGGTACTTTTTTTGACATTTTCATTTCTTCCAATATGTTCAAATAAGTTTTGGAGCTCTGAGTGCAGGCTATATCAGGTATTTTCAGTAATGCTATACAGTAGCTAAAGCACTGAGATTTTTCAACATCGTGTACAATCAATAGATGATTATGAGCAAACAGAGTATTCCTTGCTCGTTGAATATCTGCGATTAAGTTGTCATTTATAATTATGTTAAATACTTTCAAATTTCTACAAAGAGACATTAAAGCGCAGAAATCGTCAAGTACTCCTTGTCGGACTGAAGTGAAATCCTGAATAAAGACTTTAGAAGCTTCTTCATAGGAAAAGGGAAAGTCTATTGTGTCTAATGTATTCCATTTTATGTTATCCCAATGTTTCCTGTGCCTATTAAGCTGGTGGAGTTCTTTCTTCCAACTTTGACACGTAGTGCACCAACGTGAAAATGTATTACCATATCGTCTGCTACAGTTATGAAGACATTGACCCACTGCACACTTTTGATTTATATTTTGATGTAATATTCGAAGGTTTCCATGAACGAAGTCTTGTAATCCGTCAACTGTAAATTTTAAAGCAAAAGCAACTGATATATAATTGTCATTCAGATCACCATTTATTTGTTTCATCGTGTATTACTTCCCTGTTTAGAAAGTGAGTGGATATACGTCTCTGTTATCGAACAAAACAAACATGATAACCCAGATAAAATATAATATATATCTAGTAGGGGATACAAATATGTATTTACACCTTTACTATTTAATTCCTATTGTTTCCATTGTAGTTTTCTTTTTATAAATTTTTTTATAATGAAAATTTTGTGAGTTTCTAGTGTTTTCTTAAAACTACATGATATTCATATGACCAAAACGCCAAGAAATTTCCATTATCATTCATGGTGTGAAAATAATACCTTTTTGACATCAGTTTTACTTTTGAATTTTTCCGAAAAACAAAGGATTATCTTTTCCCAGGAATAGATTACCTTAGCCGTATTTGGCACATCTTTTTAGATTCGGGTCCTTAATGCTCTTCTGCTTTGTACTTGTTTGGCTGTATAACTATTTTCTCTAATTCTATGGAAATTTATCCCTTTGCGAACCCATTGTATAAAAAAATTTAATCAACGTGTGGTTGCTGGTGATCTCAAAAGATCATTGGATGATTTTAAGAGTCATGACCTTTTTAGCTAGCTGGATGAATCAAAATTTGATAACAGGTGTTAATGAAATTGACAACTTCGTGCAATGTGAAAGGCACTCGAAGGGATTTTTCGGTTAGCAAAAAAAGAAAATGTCTTTTTAATCATTAGAGAAACAGATTCTTACATAGTTACTCGTGGATTATCGGATTTATCCAATCTCGATATTTAAATTTTAAATTTTAAAGTCCTCGCCGAGGCGGCTCGGACTTTAAAATTGATAATTTAACTATCTCGATTGGATAAATCCGATAATCCACTGGTATCAATGTAAGAATCTATATTTAATCTGAGTGTCACTATGTGTCATATGTAGACGAAACGCGCGTCTGGTAAATCGATAAATATTTTCGAAACTAGAAGCAAACGTTCGTTGACATATCAATGGTACATCAACTATCTGGGTGGTGTTAATAAAGTCTGAGTAGTATCAGCAAGCTCTTGAATACCAAATGAGTTTGGCATGGTATATTTCAATATTGGTATATTGCCTCTTAGGTTAGGTTTCAAAATTAAAATCGTCTTGTTTGTCGTAGATTCTGGTACTGAGATAACCATGTGTCGGATTTAAAGAATAACTTCTAAACTTGAGGTTCTTTTGTTTCTTTATTTTATAGTTCGAGATATGTTTAAGCAAATAAATCAGAAAAATTTGGATTTTTGATGGAAAGAACATTATCAGAATGTCTGAATGTGATATTAAATGATCTTAGTGACTTCTTCAATCGTCTGATTTTTGACAAGTTTCTGAAGGAACTCCGACTTACCATAAGTATATGAAAATAAGGAATGGGCGATAAGCAGATGTGGACGTCATTCCCATAGCATATCCGACAATTTGTTGAAAAGCCATCCTCCAATTTATCTAATATTTTGCAAAAATAGGAACTCCAGCAAACTAATCACTTGTTCCTCTGTGTAGCATGTTTTACCTTTAGTTTGTGCATATTGTTACCAAAATAAGCCGTAAGGTATCACAAAGCAATGCATGCATATAGTATGCTTCCATTTTTAGAATAAAAAGCATTGAGGATTATTTCTTTTACTATACATTTTTTTTTATATAGGATTAACAGAATGAAGGATTAGTAAATGGAGAATGTGTCCCCATGGACACAGCTGATACCCTAGCTTGCAAACATGATAAAGTAACATAACTTAATCACGATAAAAGGTACGCTATCCAAATTTGTATTTGATCGGAGTTTTGTGGTATGTATCGTGTATAGGTTTTATTATGTTTGGTTGGGACAAACTTAAGTTACAGTACCAACACTAAAATTTAGTGATTTTCTAAAATTTATTAAGAGACAGAACTCTAGAAAGGTTTATGTGGTAATAAGCATTGTGTACAAGTTTCATAACATTTTATGAGGCAAACTCAAGTTAGAGAACGGAAACCAAATGTTACACGTATGTACGTACAACAGACGGACATGGGTAAAACTTAATTGCCCACTGATACGGCCGGGGGGCATAACAAAAATCCTATTGATAGATTTTGATAGAATTTATCCAGTTGCTAAAGAACATGTAAAATCACAAAAATACTGAACTCCGAGGAATATTCAAACACGAAATTCCCTAATCAAATGGAAAAATTAAAGCTCACACTCATCAATGAATGGGCAATAATTGTCGTATTCCTGACTTGGTACAGGCATTTTATTGTAACTTGTCATGATATAACTATATACCAATTGTGAAATCAATTTCACGAAAAATTACCAAAAAGCCAAAGGATCATATCTCTGCACAAAATCATCAGACAGGAACAAACTTTGAACATGATCTGTAAATTGGTCATGATAAAACAATTCACGAAATATCAAATCAATTTTTTGTAAGATAAACAGACAGACAAGACAGACTGAGAGATTGCAACACTAAGTTCCCCTTCGACTTCGTCAGTATGGAACTAAAAAAATACTAAGTTTATAAGAATCGTACTTTAATTATCTCTTTAGACGAAATAACCACAATTTCTGCATTAATTAAGATTCTACTTGAAATTCTGGTTGTGTCGATACCTGTGTATAATGGTTGATGGTCAGATGAAACCTGCCAGTCGGACATGAAGGCCTTGCAATAATTTCATACACCAAATATGTGATTATAGTTTACATATTGCTTACAGCATCTGAAATAGACGATCAATAAAACTTAACCTTGATTCACTGATCCATGAAATGAAGTTGAGGTCAAGTAAAATGTCTGACGAACATGTACACCTTGCTTGCAAGTATCACAAATACCAAATATAGTTTATATAAATATCTATCCTATAATCATCTTTGAGTCTTTCACATTACAACATTTTCAAGCAGTTGCTAACCAATGAAAAGGAGCCCAAGGACATACGACAAGACAGAAACTTTCTTCTGCATAAACGATCCTCTACAATTTGGACATAAAAAATCAAGCCCATACTGCATGTCGCTTGATAATAAATTATAATCCCTGTAAAATAATGAACAAAAAATATCTATTTTCAAAATTTGTTTTATTGTTAACAATATCAATACATGTTTTATTTCCTATTGGAAAATGATTTCATGACTAGTACAGCAAGTTTTAACAGAAAATAATGCACACATACATTTGTGTGGTATAAAATACATATTTCAAACACTCAAAATCATCTTCTTACTAACAAATTCTTATTAACAAATAAACAAATGTAGATACCTACTTGTGCAATACTTGTACATGTATTTTACATTCATTAAAGAATATTTCTAACTATGAAAAACAGATATATATATAGACTATGGCAAATATGTTTGTTTTATTTAGAAAATATTCACTGAATAACCTGTTTCGTAGTCAAATTAGCCTGAACATATTTGTTTCAATTTTCAAAATGCAACTAAAGACAGAAATATTAGGAGAAAGACTGATCATTGTATAATCATGTAGTTTACCAACATTCTATACAACGCCTTTCACAAGCAGACAAGAATATTTTTTGTCATTCAGAACTGCCCAAAAATAAACTGCATGGTTAAATTGTCACATAATTGATGTTCATGTCTTGTTTTTTTGTTTTGTTATAAAAGAATAAATTGAACATAGTTTTGTATACACCTAAAAACGTTCTGCATATATGAATATTCAAGATGAAAGACTGGTCCAGTAGTAGTCAGAATATAGTGCCATATCCCCTATTGAGATGGGGAAGATATGTTTACAATAACCTTAACCTTAGTTGGCCTCATGAGTAGCATAAGTATCCCTGTTGAAACTCAACAAACTTATAAATTACACACAATACCAAAACTGTTTTGCAATATCACAGAAAACAAAAAGTTCATACAAATTCATCCTAATATAAATGATTTTATCATTAATGATTAAATATTATGAAAAATAACATAATAGATTACACAGGGACTCAACATTGTTAATATACTACTAAACTGCAACTCAAAATAAATCAATATATCTAGTGACAAGTTTTATTAAGAGATAGTTCCATTGTATGTACATTCAAACACTAGAAAGTGCAATATAATAAACCAAAATTTCAAGTTTCAGGACTTTATCAAAGCATAATCTGTTCTGACACTAAAAAATTATGGGATAAGGTTTTATTCCTATATTTCCATGATTTCCTTCTATGACAGACAAACTAATCTTTATAATTTTTAAAATGCTTATTCAATGCAACTTACACAAAAAAATTTAAGAAAATATTTTTGATCTTGAAAAAGCAGTTTTTAAAATAGAAGTTGCTGTTACATTAATATTTAGACTTCATCTGGATTTGTTCTAACAATTAGAGTTATCTCCCTGTACCCACTGCAAGACGATTCAAATGAAGAAAGATACTTTTTTGGGGAAAAAAATATAATGATAAGAAAACAAACCGTAGCAGTCAGTATATAAATCTTCATAGTAACCAGGATTTAAATTTTTCATACAGTATTTCATTAACAAATGACACATCAGTGATGCTTGATCCAAATCAATGTATGTAACTTTATATGGCATAAGTTATACACCATCTTTAATTTCATAAACATTTGCATGAAAAAACAAAACTATTATATGTTGAATTTTACAAGATATGTATAAAAACAAAATGTACATCAATAAAAGTTCATACATTTATACAGTCTATGGCCATACATGTTGGCACACTTAATCAAGACACTTTATATACCTTCCTATGACAAGGAACTGCTAAAAAAATGTTATGAATATAAAGAGAAAAATATTCATCTCGGCCCTCCAGAAAGTTTAAGAGTTATGGTTACATAAAAATGCAAATAAAAGTGAATTAATTGAGTGTGCCAACAAACACTTCTTACTATTGACTGTATCATGTTCTTCAATGAAAGAATAAGTAATGAAAACTATGAACTTTGAAGTGAATTTCAGCAAATTTATATTGCACATACAAAAATTATTATTGCACTATTACAACTATATAACTATATAAACATGTTATCATTTTCATATCAACAATAGATAGGATTTCAGTTAAACAGACAATAGTTAATGATATCATCACATGGATTTCAGTTCAACAGACAATAGTTAATGATATCATCAGGATTTCAGTTCAACAGACAATAGTTAATGATATCATCAGGATTTCAGTTCAACAGACAATAGTTAATGATATCATCACCAGGATTTCAGTTCAACAGACAATAGTTAATAATATCATCACCAGGATTTCAGTTCAACAGACAATAGTTAATGATATCATCACCAGGATTTCAGTTCAACAGACAATAGTTAATGATATCATCAGGATTTCAGTTCAACAGACAATAGTTAATGATATCATCACCAGGATTTCAGTTCAACAGACAATAGTTTATGATATCATCACCAGGATTTCAGTTCAACAGACAATAGTTAATGATATCATCATCAGAATTTTAGTTCAACATACAATAAGTAATGATATCATCACTTGGATTTCAGGTCAACAGGCAATAGTTAATGATATCATCATCAGAATTTCAGTTCAACATACAATAGTTAATGATATTATCACTTGGATTTCAGGTCAACAGGCAATAGTTAATGATATCATCATCAGAATTTCAGTTCAACATACAATAGTTAATGATATCATCACCTGTATTTCAGTTCAACATACAAAAGTTAATGATATCATTGCCTGGATTTCAGTTCAACAGACAATAGTTAATGATATCATCAGTAGAATCAGTTAAACAGACAAAAGTTAATGACATCATGGCCTGGATTTTAGGGCACAATGATATTGTCATTTCAAGGATTCAGGGATATTTTCTTTGTGTGTTGAAGATCGATTGGTGGACTTGGGATGTTTTCTATTCTTTATCCCTGTTGTTGTTTCTTTAACACATTCCCTATTTCTATTCACAATTTTATCAGTAATACCAGGGACCTATATATTAGTCCCAGAATGCATATATTTTCCACATGTTAAAACTGTAAATGTGTTCAAAGAGTTCATCTGGTCACAGCCAGTTGTCAAAATATTTAAGATTTATGCCTACATACTAAGGTGTATATATATAAATATGTATCTGCAGGTTAAACTGAATTTCCAATTGTCCTAAAGATCTAGTGGACTGATTGCTATTCATTAATGCTAGGTCTGGGTCTAATCATTTATATATATTCAGTTGACATAAGTAAATTTATATTCACTAATAATTATTAGACAATTTTGAAGGTCTTATTGTATTGTATTCAATTTTGTGTCCGGTTTGATTAAGTGAAATCCAATGTGACTCAGACTGAGAAACAGATAAATGTCCCCAGTTCTAACATTAGTAATAATTAGTCTACCAAGTATTGAACAAAAAACAACCTTAAAGTGCAATACAAAATATGTTGTTAAAGGTTTCAGGTTACATTGTTATGTGTGATTATCAAGGTATTGAATGTCTCTTTTGGTAAATACATGGGGTTGTAAAACAAAAGTGTTTTTTGAATGAAGCACTTCCTTTTAAAAAAATGCGCACAAGGTCAAGGCTTTTGCAACCCTGTAAAATTACTAAAAGAAATGTTCAATACTTAAAAATTAATTTTTTCTTGGATTATAAAAACACAATTTCTATCATTTTTCCTTTTTTACCTGTCCATTTTATTGTGAAAGGTAAATTTCAAAATGATGCAAGATTGCTGTTAACCAATCAAAATAATGTACCATAATGAAATATACATGTTTGAAATAATAACAGTATAAATGCCATTTTTTCTGAATATGAGACTGACTAAAGACCTAAAACCTCCTTTACATAGAGCATTTGAAAGCTCCATGTTGCTATGACAACATAGATATATATAGTGGAAGTTCACTTGGCAAACATTTGGCTGACCAATCAAACTCAAGGAATGTTAGAGCAATTTGTATCACCAAATAGATTCACTTGTATCACCAAATCATTTTGTATTTTCCTCATATATTTCAAATCTTTTGTCATGATTTCTCTATATTGTCTTTCAACATCCTTATTTGCTCTGAAATAAAAAGGAAATTAAAATCAACACTGTACTGTAAGTAGAATTCTATGACAGAAATCTAAAATTTATAAAATATAAAAAAAAATTGTCCATGGGACACAGATGTTCTTGCTTGTAAATATAACAAAAAGGCAAATGCAACAATTTTTTACATTAATAAAGTGACATTACTTGAGAACAATGTAAGTTACGCCACCTTAACTGAACTTGATCTGTGAATGATGGTAATTATCATTTTTTATTAGTTTCAAAGTATTTAGTTAAGGCAATTTCCTCCTTTTTTAGCAGCACAGGGCATTAAAAAAAGCACCTGACTAATATTGCTCCTGATTCTAACCAATGACTGATACCACATAAGTATTGGATACAGGGTTGGCAAAAACCCGGGTTTTATGAGTATTGCCCTGCCCAGTGGGAAATACTGGGAAAACCCGGGTTTTATTGGGTTTTAGTGGGTAATACTGGGCAATACTGGGTAATATAAAATACTAGTCTGAAATTTATAGAGAATTCAGTGATCAAACACAAATTTTATACATTTAAGACATATATAACCTTTTTTATTTGTCTGGATTGGTAAAACTATAAATCATAAAGTAAAACACTTTTTTTTTAAATAAATATAACTCCTATTAAGAATTAACAATTACATGTAAGAAAAATTACCTTTAAATGATATATATATGTGCTGTCACTAATTAGTAAGTAATTATTCTGATTAGAATGCAGATTTGTTAATGTAACAAAAATCAGCCCTTTCAAGGTGTTAATTATAATGGCATGACCCCCTTGTTTATTTAGCAATATGACAATATTCCCACATGAAATTTTACCTTTTCTTACCAGATTTATAAAAAGTGGGAATAGAGGGAATGAACCATTTAAATTAACAATTCATTTGAACATTGCAACAATTTTTTTTCAAAGTATGGATTATTGAAACAATGCTTGGTAATTAACAAGTTTCCTTAAATGTGCAAATCTTGTATTCTGGCTACATAGAAGGGAATGAAATTGATTTTTTCATTCTTTTAGAAATTACTGTCAATGGTTATCTGTATAAAAAGTATATATTTAGCTGTAATACTATGAAACTACACAAAGACTTTACTATTTTATATTAAAATAAGCTTAAAAAATCATATTGCCCAGTAATGCCCAGTACTCCCCATTTCTGGGAGTATTGCCCAGCCCGGGAAAACCCGGGTTTTCCCACCCGGGAATTACCGGGCGGGTAATACTTTGCCAACCCTGATTGGATAGTTCATTTTAGGAAAAGTCAAAAATTTCAAATGAATGTTTCTTTTATAAATGAGTTTATGCCCATTCTTTATACTTCAATATATTTAATGGACCAATTCGGAAATTCAACTCTTGTACTGGTATGTTTCGAAGTAGAGTCTCCTTAACACATTATGCAACCCCACCTCTAAATTAATTCATGGGAGTAAATAGCGAACTTCAACATATTCTAATGTACTAAGTGCAATTTGTCAAAGTAGTGTTAGACTTGTATGATCTATCATGTCGATACAGTAGATGAATTCAACCAAACAAAATTTAAAGATGGTTCTTGGTGCAAAAGAAACAATACAATTTCAACTACATGTAAAGTTATCTAAGTTGGGAATTAAGTAAACAATAGCGTTCGACATCTTAATTTGTTCAGCAATAGTGAACAAAGATATTTGCATTAATTAGTATGGCGTTCATTATCACTGAACTAGTATATATTTGTTTAGGGGCCAGCTGAAGGACGCCTCCGGGTGCGGGAATTTCTCGCTACATTGAAGACCTGTTGGTGACCTTCTGCTGTTGTTTTTTTATTTGGTCGGGTTGTTATCTCTTTGACACATTCCCCATTTCCATTCTCAATTTTATTATGGTTAGATCATCACTCACATGCTTAAATTGCTGTCCAAATTTTAAAGCTTACACATTTGATTTTCACATAAATAAGCCTCTATAGAGATACTAACCTGGTTTTAAATTTCCTATAGTAGACTGTTTTCTCAGGAATTCTAAACATAAATCTTTTCCTAGACCAAAGGATCTCATGTTTGATGAAAAGGTCCTGAAATAAAAAATAATTACTGTGAAATAAAGAAAACGTATAAGCTTTACATGTATGTACCTTCAAATCTATGTTTGAAAAGACTAGTTTATGCAGGTTCAACAATATTTTTGAGATCCCAACCTGCAATAATAAGTTGAAGGACTGCCAGATCACAAGTATTGTGTCCTCTTTAAACTGTATGTTTGTAATACCATATATATTTGTCTTTAAATCAATTCCATTTCCAGCTGTGGTCTCAGGAAATAATCAAGACTACCTTCTCAAGGCTGTGTTGAACAAATTATTTCCAATATGACAAATAAGTGTTGATTTAACAAAGAGACAAAGTAATTCTAATTAAATGTGTTTATCCACAGTAAAACAATTGCTTTCTTTTAATAACTACTTTCCTCTGTTCCACAGGTAGTAATATTAAGCTTTATTTTCGTATTCCGTGATGACTTCTCAAATCAATCTTCACATGCTATGGCTTTGTTTCAAATAATTTATGGGTCATGTAACATACTGAAGGATCATCATTCTTCTTTGGATATCAATTTTTAGAGGATTTTGTGGATAAATGTGAACCAAGAAATTTAATGTTCAGCAAAATACAAATTTCGTATAACTATTTGAAAATCTGTACATCAGATGTAGTAAGGTGTAACATATACCAGATATTCTAAGTTATGTGGACAGGGGGAAACAAAATTTCTTGAATGATTTACAGATAATTGTTAGGCAGTTTAGTTGTAAACTATCCTGTTCTGTTTGAGTCATTATCATTTAATGGTGGTTGTTTCATTGTCATCAATAAAGTAAAATAAGAGAACAAACAAAACAACATTTATCCCATAATTTAATTCGCACCAGCAAAGTGTCATGAAAGCCAAATCATAAGTTGTCATTTAACAAAGATAATTAGCAAAATACATTGTCAGAGAATTTAAAAATTACATTTCAAAAGATGTCATGTGTGGAAAATAAACTGGTTGAACTCAGTGTAACTATATAATGAAGTAAAATGATCACCTGAATTCAGCATTTCAAGGAAGTAACCATTGATTTAAATACAAAAAATAGCTTTTATAAAATTTACATTCGGATTGATCAGTTATAGAATTATTCATCACATGGACTGTTTATGTTGTTAATACTTAGTACAAGTACAATTATATTTTTTCTCTTTATATATCATCCAAATACAGATAAAAATACAATATTTCAGCATCTGACTTTGACATTGCACAGACTTTAATTATCAATTCAGACAATAAATTGACTGTAAAAATAAGTATTTCCCCTGGTTCTGACAGATATGAATACACAGAAATAATGATTTCCCATAAAAATGATTAATTGTCTGTATTCTATTTAAAATGATTTTCTCACTCACGTTCAAATCATATTTTATTTTTTTCTCAAACTCATGTTTAATGGATTTTTCAGGATTGGTCTTCGTAAATAAATGATAAAATATCAAGGCTTTTTTTTGGTGGAAAATGCAGATGATAGCCATGAATGCATGCCTTCATCAATTAAGTGTTCAGTAGGTGGTTTGATGGAGAATATCATAAAAACACAAATTAAGCCACATCAGACAATGATCAATTAGAAAGAAACTTATGCCTCTTTCACACGTACATTTAATTCGAATTGAATTCGGATCAAATTCGCAAATCGCGTTCACACACTCTTCTTTTTTAATTCAAATTTGAATCGAATTGGCTAATATGTGAATATGAAATAAAAGTTGTTGGGACAGTAAAGCAAATGTGACGCACATTGTAATTCGAATTAGAATTGACGTTAGGATGCATACGTAAAACATTTAGTTTAAAATGAGTTAATAACAGGCTATTATTTGAACTTGGAATTATTATGCCCCACCTACGATAGTAGAGGGGCATTATGTTTTCTGGTCTGTGCCTCCGTTCGTCCGTCTGTGCTTCTGTGCTTCCGTTCGCTTCAGGTTAAAGTTTTTGGTCAAGGTAGTTTTTAAAGAAGTTAAAGTTTTAATCAACTTGAAACTTAGTACACATGTTTCCCATGATATGATCTTTCTAATTTAAATGCCAAATTATAGTTTTAACCCCAATTTTATGGTCCACTGAACATAGAAAATGATAGTGTGAAGTTCAGGTTAAAATTTTTGGTCAAGGTAAGTTTTTGATGATGTTAAAGTCCAATCAACTTGAAACTTAGTACACAATGTTTCCTATGATATGATCTTTCGAATTTTAATTCAAAATTAAAGTTTAGACCCCACTTTCACGGTCGACTGAACATAGAAAATAATAGTGCGAGTGGGGCATCCGTGTACTATGGACACATTCTTGTTTTTTATTATGGAATTTGCATAATTTCTTGTGTTTAAAAGTTAATAACACAACACTTTCCATACAATATATTTTGTTTAGATAGTGTTGTGCGTGGCACAGTACATTCTATTGAAAATATACTATTTTCTTTGTAATAGAAAGTGTTGTGCGCAGCACAGAACATTTCAGTACAGAATAAACATGGAATTTATCAAAAGTTTCAGTAACAAGAAATCAAGCAAATTCTATAATTAAAAATAATTCCAAGTTCAAGTAATTGCCTGTTTAATGTGAATCGAATTCGAATTACGTGTGAACTCAGCATTAAAATATCAAACAGATTTACTTATAACCATGTAGTTTTCTAATTGCTCACTTAAATGACACTTTTTGAACCTGGTATTAATGTGGTGGTGGTGGTGGTATATGAAGGAAAAGAGTTGAACTGTGAGCTCTTGCTTACTTATGATAACACTACTTTAAAGATGCTGATGAGCAAGGAATGTGCAGAGTATAACAAGCTCACATGAAGCTCAATTCCAAATTTTAAACTTATCGATGGTTTCTGAGAAAAATATCATGAAAATTGTTTTTTTTGTTCTGTTTGATCAAAAAAATACTAAGGAACTGCAAGGATACTATTTACACTTGTACTGCTATATATGTGAATGCATGATTTTATTTATAATATAACTACATTTTTTTTGAAAATAAAAACATTTAAAGAAAGAATTAACAATTACATAACATACCCTAACTGTCCAAATGTTATATTTTCTTGAAATAGTCTGTCATCCTTTTGGTCATCTCTTGCATCATTCCTATAATTAGAAACAAAGTATTTAGGAGGTAACTGTTTTGTATTTTAAGCTCCAATGGCATCAATTGGTACTTTGATGGTGGCAAATTAAGTTTACTTGAGATGTTGTCAGAGTTTAAATTACAATATGGTTATCTCCATTTTGGTGAAACTGACAGAAAACAACTTCGATTGCTGCATTTAAAATCTATCATATGTCATCTGCACTTGCGTGTACATTTTCAAACTCATTCAAAACAAGTTACCATAATTAACAATGTATAGTGCACAGTTGTGTGTATAAAATGCTCCCCTTACTTTCTTCCACAAGTTCTATATACAAATTTCACCATAATTGAAAATTATAAACAATTTTGATTGAACTAGACCTTTTTGAAAAATACTGATCATTTTAGATTATAAAGTGTTGAATTTTTCCCTCCCAAAAAAAACAGTTTATAATAAGGAGAAGTTTTGGCAGGTTTCACCATACATATGATTGTACCTTGTTGTCATTGGTCGCCTGGCTCTCTCACACTGAACAGCATCAAAGTAAGCAGCATTCCAGAACCGTAAAGACTGCCAGATAGGCTGATCACACAGGAAACTATACAGGAAATTCTTCTCAATAATCTTACCACAAGGTACTAATGGGAAAATAGAAATGAACATTATTTGTTTTTCATTTCATTCATTTTTTTACATAAATTAGGCCGTTAGTTTTCTCGTTTGAATTGTTTTACATTGTCTTATAGGGGCCTTTTATAGCTGACTATGCAGTTTGGGCTTTGCTCATTGTTGAAGGCCGTACCGTGACCTATAGTTGTTAATGTCTGTGTCATTTTGGTCTTTTGTGGATAGTTGTCTCATTGGCAATCATACCACATCTTCTTTTTTATATTAATAATATTTTTATCATTCTTTCAAATATATTTAATAAAAAGTGAGAAAAAACATTTTATAGAAAAAAAAAGATATAAATGAGGTATTTTTCAGTGACAGCAGATTTAACTGAGCAACACAAGAAAACCATTTATAAATTTTCATTAGATCAATTGTACTGTTACTGGAAATAATCAAATTAACAGGAAATGACCTTTAGTTACAATGTTACTGTATATATGATTCCACTATCTTTCTATTTCTTTTTTTTCATTTTCCCAGAATAAGATAATTTTAAAGAATACATATATATCAGAATCTTTTGAAAATATTGAAATTTTACTGGACCAATTTAATATTCAATGTATTATTTATAAACAGTCAAGATTGGTTTTTTTAGTTACTCATATCTTTTTGTGATACTTACTTTGACAATAAAATGTAAAACACATATTCATTAATGATTTAGCAGGAGAAAAGTCTTCAGCCTCGTTACATTCAAATAGCACCACTGCAAAATATTGTACAAGGCGGAAAAATATCTGTTCGGTAACCATTTTACTGTGTACTCTCTGAAAAAAATAAGACAATATTTATTATAACATCATTTACATGAAATATTTTATAATATAATTATGGAAGAATTGCTGTTATTTCTGCCATTATCTTTGTATTTCCCATAAAACTCCAAATGTTTACACTAAATGCAATGTGGAATACTTTATAATATTAAAAATCAGTTTCTGCGACCATAATAAGGATGATATTTATCCCAATTTCTGGAAAAGATAAATACAAATAATGCAACCAAACCTTTTGAATACATTTTTTATTTTTAAACTTTTGATATTTTTTTCATGACCTTTCCTGACCTTCAAATAAAAACATCACAACAATTTCTGAATAATGACATTTATGTTTAATCAGTAAAATGCAGTCTTATTTTTTAATCTTCTCTTTTATTCAAAACGACTCAAAATTGATTTCTATTTATTTATCTCCTGGAACATCCAAATAAGACCAAAATGCTCAGAATCTGTCTTTAAAGTAGAGAAAAGCTGGCTTAATTAAAGAGCAATAATTGCTCATTTTGATCTGAGGTTGTCATAGAAATATTCCTATCTATCTTTTGATTGGTCTATAATGTATGTTAAACTAGCTAGCTTAGTTACATGTCATATAACACAATCTATACCTAATTACCACATTTTATAGCAATATTATCTCCATGCTGGTAAAAATGGTCATCAAGTCCAGTATAATTTGGCCATTTATGGTCATTTAGCATGGTCATATTTCAAATTTTATCTGATAGGCAATCAGGAGTTATAAATACAGCACTAAATGGATGTTGCAGTATTAGAGAGAAACCTTAATTAAGGTGATACCCAACACTTTCACTAAAATTAATTTGGCTCGTTTAATTTTCATAAAATTTTGACAAAGTATTTACTTTGAGCCTTAAACAAAAATATAAAAAATTTAAAAAATTTGAACCAAGCGTTTTATCAAAAAAAATTACACTGGTTATATAGCAGTTTGACAAACACCAATTTTGATCATTTAAAAGCTTTATATTGCCTTCACAACACAACGTCATTAAAAGGTTCTGCTGATATTACAGAGTTATCTCCCTGTAGTGTTAGGTACCACCTTAAATCACAACATGAAACTAAAGTGTTCAGCCATGTCATAGGCTAATTCAATTTTTGCTTTCTCTATTCTTCATGCATTTAAACTGCTTCTGACTCGAGGATATATATTTGACGAAAGCAACAGTTGATTAAATTATCACTTGTAATTTCCCAATAAACTTGAAGACTCGTCACAATACCATATAAAGGTTTCCAATAACCAGGACAGGAGTAGATATTTAAACTTTGTAAATTTAAATTTTATCTAGTACTCTCAATAATCAAATTAAATAAATTATATAAATCTCCACACCTTTTATGTTAAATTTGAAAAATCATTTTTTTAAAGCCAATGCTTATAGAAGCTAAATCAAATTGACCATCTTGTTTTCTTTGATTAAAAAACACTATTATACAGCCAAATGTTAAATTACTACAAGATTTTCATAATTTAGTCTTACATTCCCAAACATTTCACTCTCAATAATTTTTAAATGGCAATTCAAAAGTCAGCGCTCTCAGAACAACATTACTAAATTTCCTGAGGGAATCAAAATTTCCTTTTACTTCATCTATACCTTCTCTACATTCATAACTTAAATGAAGCCTGGTCATGAAAGATCAATAGATTTAAGACAATTTTGTAAAATTACTATCTGATTTCTTAAGTAATTGCACATAATGTTTTAAATTCTTACAACATTGGCTTGACTGACATTCAATGTGTAGAAACTAATTTTGATGTTGTGAAAAATCATGATTTTTCTAACAGTCACAGTACAGTGAAAACAACAGGTTTCTGAAACAGAGTTCTTTTACCCAGCCACATTCATGTTTAAACCTTCCTTAAACTATATTATCTTTATTTGTTTGTTTGGCAAGGGCATGTTTTTTCTCTATTGAATTACTTTGCATTGTGTCATGTCAAGGTTTTACTTAAGTATTGAGATTTTGCCCATTATTGAAGGTCATACAATGACATACTGTAAAGCGGGTTATTTTTGCTGGGTGTAAATTTTAACTTGTTTTCATGGATAGAACAAAATGGCCAATTTAAAAGAGCACATGCAAAGGTATTGATAAAAGATTTTAAAAATCTCTAAAATAAAAACTGCCAAAATATTTCGTAAACCTTATTCAATGAAAATCGTGAATTTCACACCCCACTAATCGGTAGTTGTTTAAATCCTCATCCATTGGTCTCTGGTCTCTTCATACTCATTGGCAATCATACCACTTCCACTTATTTCTATACTGTTTGGTTACAATAAATTACAATTTTCCAAAAGATTGTGAATCTGGTGTCTTGTGGGACTGTCAAAACATTATGACGTTTCAATAATATAGATCTCGGTCAACTAATGGATTTACTGGTATGTACTTCACACACTTCGGCAAATGTCACAACACTCAGTGACTTGAGAAATGAATCCTAAAATTCCAAATAATTTCTTCTCCCTCGGCAATACAAGTTGTCTTTTGACAGAGTGAGAATTCTAAATGTTAATGATATCATTTCTCACAATACCATCTTTAAGCCCTGCAGCAATCTATTTATAATTCAAGCTCCATTAGATTGGATCTACGAAAAATGTATTTGGTTTGTGCCGATGATCAACTAATGTTTCTGTAAGATTGATCAAGTTCTCCCATCTATATATTTCTATATTATCCATATTTTCCATTATTTGTATAATCAATCAAATGCTGCTTATCTGCATGTAAAATATTGCTCCATCAAGCTTAATCCAAATTCTATGAAATAAATAGTATTCAGTAGGAGTGAAGCTAATGAATAACTTGGCTTTTCCAAAAGACATATATATGTGTTGATTGACTTCCAAATCCGCAATAGCTTATTAAACATGAACTATTCATTTATATAGAAAAGTACTGTTTTATTATTTATTGCCTGAAACAAGGGAGTTAAAGTTTTAATGAACCAAGTTAAAAACAAGAATGTGTCCCTAGTACACGGATGCCCCATTCGCACTATCATTTTCTATGTTCAGTGGACCTTGAAAAAGGGGCGAAAACTCTAATTTGGCATTAAAATTAGAAAGATCATATCATAGGGGACATGTGTACTAAGTTTCAAGTTGGTTGGACTTCAACTTTATCAAAAACTACCTCGACCAAAAAATTTAACCTGAAGCGGAACAGACTGATGAACAGACAGAAGGACGGACAGACTGACGAAAGGACACAGACCAGAAAACATAATGCCCATAAATGAGGCATAAAAACAATTTAAAATACAAAAGATATTACTAGTAATGGAAAAAAAAATTCAGGTATATATAACTACCATTAAGTATAGTATTTGAAAACTTAAAATTCCCTGCATTCCATTGATTTTAGTTGATATTGTTTTGTGTTTCCATTCTTCCTAATATTTCATACTTCACTTGTCATCTGTATTCAAATAAAACCACATTTGGATTTTTGAATGGGAGATAACTCTTCCTATATTGTAAATTCAATTTCTGGCAACAATGGATATTCCAAACAGTCTGTCTTAAAATTGTAAGTACACAAATAAAAATTAAATAAATAAGTATAATTTTTGCACTTATTGGAAAGACACATCAATTATTTGGGAAATATCAAGCTAAATTGTGTACCAAACTTATTTATATTTATTAAGTTCAAATTACCTGTGAATTGACATATCTTGCAAACCACAGTCTTCCTGGAGAATACTGAAATACATACATTTATTTGTTTAAAACTATTATTTTGCTATAATTAAAAGTTATCGTTTTAAATAAAAAAAAATATTTCTGGTATAATTCATAACATTTATGGTAACAATTTTATTGTACTAGATGCGGCTTTCAACAATAAATGCCTCTTCATACAGTGATGCTGGAAGCATAAACAGTAATTAAGTGTAAATTTGATGTAGGCTGATTGTATTGATTTATTTTGTGTGGTGAAGCAATTGTAACATTGACCAGAGATGGAACTTAAAAATTTTTATGCCATGTATGGAGGACGTTTCCTCCCAGAGGGTTTCGCCAGCCCAGGAGTCAGCACTTTGGTGTTGACATGAATATCAATTATTTGGTCATTTTTATAAATTAACTGTTTGCAGAAGTATTCAAAATACTAAGGATTTTCTTATCCCAGGAATAGATTACCTTAGTCGTATTTGGAACAAATTTTGGAATTTTGGGTCCAAAATGCTCTTCAAACTTTGTACTTGTTTGGCTTTCCAATTATTTTGATCTGAGCATCACTGATGAGTCTTATGTAGACGAAAAGCGTGTCTGGTGTATCAAATTATAAGCCTGGTACCTTTAATAACTATTATGCAATAGCCCAGTCTAGAATTTTCTATGTCAAACTGTTATATCATTGTGCAGATATTATACCCTAACATACTTAATTTCAGAGGCCATAAATTAGGCTGTTAGTTTTCTCTGTAATTTTTTTTTCATTTGTCAATTCATGGTCTTTTAAAGCTTGGTATGCTGTATTGTTTTTGCTTATTATTTAAGGCCATACAGTGACCTCTAGTTGTAAACTTCTATGTCATTTGGTCTCTGAATAAGAGTTGTCTGATTGGCAATCATACCATATCTTCTTATTTTTGTATTGACACCGCTAGTGTCATGGAGGAATATGTACCTTTAATATGAATCCTGTACTATCTATGATGACCAGTACATTTTATATCTTGACCATTCTAAACCATTGTAAACAAGATTTATATAAAATTAAGGTACAACTGCACTATCATACATATTAAACTACTATGATACATGATGTAAAGCAGGATCTACTTACCCTTCGGGAGCACCTGAGATCACCACCAGTTTTTGGTGTTGCTTATTCTTTAGTTTTCTATGTTGTGTCTTGTGTATTATTATATGTCTGTCTGTCTTTTTCTTTTTTAGCCATGGCCTTGTTAGTTTATTTTCAATCTATGAATTTTAATGTCCCTCTAGTATTTCCCCCCCCCCCCCTTTAAATTTTTAATATTTTTTGTTAAAAAAATATCTGTTGTTACATGTTACAGGTATTACATTGTTTAGATTATTATAAAAATACTGTTTTAATTCTTCTGTATTTTTCATAATGTTTTATGGGCTGCAAAACTATTGATGTACAGATGTGTATTACATAATTTAAATTACCTGACATAATTCTCCAAACTTTGCCTTTTCTGTCTGTGTTATTTCTTTACTGTAAATAAAAATAACATAATGAATAAAAAGAGATACAGGGTATATATTAAATTAATACAGACAGCAATCAACCAATACAAATAAACAAAACCAATATGTGGTCTTCAAAAATGGGCAAGTATTTATTATTCAATATAGAAACTGATCAATCGTGGTCAACAAAAGTGGTGAATTTAATCAAATACCTTAAAAATAAAATCTATACAATTGTTATAGTAAAATATGTATGCAAAATATAAAAAGATTAAAACATATAAAGGATGCAATAACTCTCTCCGGCTTCATTACTAAACAGCATTATTCAAACGATTTCTTCGAATATATTATAGATCTTTGTAATCTTAACTTAACTCCAATGCTTTTAGAAGTGTTACGTGATATCCTTCAACAATATGAAAGAACATATTTGCTAACAAAATCAATCCTTCTGAGATCTTTTTATTTACAGAATAATGTATATAAGAGGATTTAATGGCTCTATTTTACCTCATTATTCTCTAATATAGAGTAAAAGAAAAAAGATTTAACAAGAAAACCTTTAGAAGTCTGACAGTGTCTTATCTGAGAGAAAACTATCTTTTAAGACAAGTTTTGAATCAAGTTGAGATGACACAAAATATTAATCCTACTTGCAGAATTTCAAGAGTAAAAAAACAGTGCACAAAGAAACGTTGCAATAAAGTGTAACCCTTAAAAATCTGGTAGCGCACTAAATCTTCCTGGAGATTTTCAAAGGTTGGCAGGTCTGAATTTGGCAAAGTTCAAGATTGGTTATGGCATTTACAGCTTAATTAACCAGTATGCATGTCACTCCAACATGGTCAAACCTGTGACCTTGGGGCATGGGACAAGGGAAATCTCATTTAAAAGGACCTGTAACCTTCAACCAGGATATTATTGGTAATAGAATTTGTGTGGTGTCTTTTCGCCACTTACAACAATCATTGCTATATGAAATGGCAACTTAAATTTGTATTGATTGAGAAAGCCAGAATACACTGAGAAAACCACTGATTTTGGGCAGGTAAACTGTCAATTTGGATAGCAGTTGAACACTCCTCTTTGTGAGTGGGATTAAAACTCACAATTTCAAAGTTGACAGGTTTTATTGTCACTGAAGTGACGGTGAAGTCAGTAAGATGAACTTCTTAAAACACTCAGCAACCAAGGCGCCTTAAACATTCAAGTTGTGGTAATAATCATCACTTATACTCTTTTTATTCACTCTAAACTAGCTCTTAAAATCTTAGACTTAAATTATTGATTACCATAAAGAAGGATTATAAAATACTATACATTTTACAAGGAAGAAAGTAAGTGTTAAGATTAAGACTCTATCTCTCCAGGGAGTCACATGATAACAGACTGTAAACATTTATTAACTTTATTTTCTAGAGTAACTGACATTTCACTCAATCAATAACTCTAAAATATCTCCAAATATATAAAACTTAAGATTCTGCACAAAATTTATCACCAATTATGGAGTCAAGATTTACCAGCAAGATACTTAATTCTACTCAAAAAGTGATAATTAAAATTAACAGGAAGTGGCAGGAGGCAATCAATTACAGAAGTCGTGTAATTTTTGCCTTATTTTATTCTATTTTTGTTCTTGTTGTAAAAATGGTAATTTTTGAAATCTCAAGAAGAGATTTTATATGAATTTATAGGGTTAAATATACTTACCATGAGTTACTATTATAAATATAGAATACGTTCCGCGTTTTAGTATGTTCCCAATCGCAAAAACATCGAGGAGACCGAGATCTTTAAACATCCGGTATGTTATGAAATCTACTCACTCGATTCAAGGTAAGATCAGTTTTATTTGGCGTTTAATTGGCAAACCAATATACACCAAAAAGAAATTTATTTGGGGTGGCGGTGGTTCCTGGTAAGTATATTTAACCCTATAAATTCATATAAAATCTCTTCTTGAGATTTCAAAAATTACCATTTTATATGAATTTGGTTAAATATACTTACCATGAGTTACTATTATAAATATAGAATACTCACTGATTAACAAGCAGTTCTTTGCAGGTGGAGGATAAATTTCTTGGATATGAATCAAAAACATTCCTCCGAAAACACCAAAAACAGTTCTTTTTAAAATACTGTCAAACATTAAAAACTTCCACCAAAAAACAAACAAACTATTTACAGGATACTACTAGTCATCATCCTGAAAAATTTATATAATAAACATTATGTGAAACCTTGTATACATGCTCTATATACATTTGTTCCTAAATAAAAATTATGTGAAAAATATTTTCATCTTTATATACAATAATTTCTTTAAAACCAATTCTATTGTAATACTTTGTCAGAATCTATATCTCGTAAATAGAATCTTACAAAAGTTGATTCAGATGACCAATCTGCCGCATCTAAAATCGATTTTGTAGAAGCTCCCTTATATAGAGCCCAACTCGGAGCAATTGCTCTTGTGGAATGACCTTTAACTTTTAATTTGTCATTTGAGTAAGCAGACCTGATTGTTTGGACAATCCAACTAGAAATTGTCACTGCTGTTACTGGTTTATGAGGTTCTTTCATTGCTAAAAATAACTTGACTTTGTCAGTTGCATCTAACTTCTGTCTTATTTCCTTGGTTTTATCCAAATAAATAGTAATTGACCTTTTTGGATCTAAAAACTCTCTTTCTTTGAAATGAGGTACATTAATTTTGGCCCCAAAATGACTTTGTCTATCTTGTTTTGACAGACCATGTCTAATGAAAGTTATACCTTTGTCCTGAACCCTCATAGACTCTTTATCAATTCTTAGACTTTGTATATCACTGCATCTTCTAAAAGTTGTTATAGCAATGAGAAACACTGTTTTAAATGTAACAAACTTTAAAGATGCATCAGATAAAGGTTCAAAAGGTTCATTCTGTAAGGCATTAAGAACCATCTCTAAATCCCATTCAGGCAATAAATTAACCTTGGGAGGTCTAGAATGAAAAACTCCTTTTATCAGTCTTGAAATATAAGGATGTTGACCAACCTGATAATTATCAATTGGTGGTAACACTGCTGATAACATAGAGCGATACCCAGATATTGTTCTGTACTGTAGACCTAATTCAAACAGATAAGCCAGAAAATCAGCAACCTGATTTAAAGTAGCTGTATAGGGATCAATTTGTTTCCCACTACACCAGCTATTGTACTTTTCGAATTTTGTAATATAGTCTTTTCGAGTACCCTTTCGCCAAGATGCATTGAGCAAGTTTCTAGCTGATTCAGAAAATCCTTCTGCTTTGAAGTTTCTGTCGAGAGGAGCCATGCTGCTAAATTCAACATTTGAGGATTTGGATGGCAAATTTGGGTTTTGGGTTGTGTCAATAACTTTTCCCATTGTGGAAGTCTGATAGGAGGAGCTATCAATAACTGTAGAATTTCTGGATACCAGTGTCTCCGTGGCCATTGAGGTGCTATTAAGATAATCTGACAGTGGAACTGCCTCATATATCTTAATATCTTCGGAATCAGACAAATTGGAGGAAACACATAAGCAAACATGTTCTCCCATGGAATTGTTAATGCATCCAAAGCTAGTGCATTGGGATGAGGAATCCAAGTACAGAAAACCTCTGTCTGTCTGTTCTCCCATGACGCAAATAGATCTATCACTGGGGAACCCCAAAGATGAAATATTTGATTGACAATTGTCTTGTTCAATGTCCATTCTGTTTGGCGTATTTTTACTCGACTTAATTGATCTGCCAACACATTTTTCTTGCCCATTATATGTGCTGCCTTCAAAACTATCTTGTTCTGAATGGCCATCTGCCATAACTCCCAAGTTAAAAGACAAAGACTGGTTGATTTTGTCCCTCCCTGGCGATTTATATATTGGACAACACTTGTATTGTCGCTTCTGATGAGAACACACTTGTTCGCTAACAGACTTATGAAATGTTTCATTGTCAAATAAACTGCTTTCATTTCTAAGCAATTTATATGCCACTCTTTCTGTTGTGGACTCCATTCCCCTTGGAATATTTGATTCCCAACATAACCCCCAAAACCGCTTTTGGAAGCATCTGTTGTGACTGTTACAGTGGATATTGGAGATACTAAAGATCGGCCTTTCAGCGTGTTCACTGAATTTGTCCACCATAATAGATGGAATTTTAGATGTTGAGTAAATGGAACTTCCAATGTCATATCTCTGCAAATTGGATTCCAAAAACTTAAAAGATGTAATTGTATTGGTCTCATGTGTAGACGTGCATTTGGAATCAACTCTATACATGATGCCATCACACCCAGAATGCGAAGAAAATCGAAGGCTATTGTCTTCACATTCTGCATGTTCTGAATTAACATTTGCAAGTTTTGAATTCTCTCTAATGTAGGGACTACTATTCCCTTTTGTAGATGAAAAACTCCCCCTAGGTAAGTCACTGATTGACTTGGAATTAAACTTGATTTCTCTCTGTTTATTATGAAACCTAGTGAAACTATCAGATTGAGACATTTCTCTCGATCTTTTAATAATTGAATTTTGTCCTGATTGATTATCATCCAATCGTCTAAATATACCACCATTCTCACATTTTGAGCTCTGAGATATGCTGCCACCACTGATACAATTTTTGTGAAAATTCGTGGTGCACACGTTGGACCAAAACACATTGCTTTCCATTGATAACATTGGTTTTGAACACAGAACCTCATGTACTGTCTGTGACCTTGAAAAATTGGGACGTGAAAATATGCATCCGATAGATCGAGAGATATGGCCCAATCGTTTGGTTTCACTAAATTTATTACTTTTGGCATAGTGTCCATTTTGAAATGGATTTTCTTGAGATAACTGTTTAGAGGTTTTAGATTTGTCACCATTCTCAACTTCCCGTTTTTCTTTGGGACTAGAAATAATGTGCTGTAAAAACCTGTTACATAATGTGGAAAATGCACCTTTTCTATGGCGTCTTTTTCCAATAAAGCATTTATTTCTTGCATAAAAATACCTAAATGGTCTTTTTGTACAAAAGTCTGTTTTATCCCTGTCCAAAGAGGTTTTTGAAAAAAATTCTAGTTTGTATCCCTCTTTTACAATTGAGAGAACCCACTGATCTGATGTTATTTTCTCCCAATTTTGAAGAAATTTTTGTAATCGACCTCCTACAGGTATCTCTGGACATATTAAAAAACTTACTTCTGAGTCAGCTATCTCTTCCCTTGGGGTTCCGAAAAGAACCCCATGAGGACTGTGTAGCACTCTTGCCAGACTTGAAGCCAGACTTGAAGCCGGTCTTGTTTGCATCTTGTCCACTCTGTCTAGGTGCTGATGCTGACTTGTCTTTCTGAAAATTCTGTGCAGGTTTCCTATAGTTGGGAAATGTACTAGTTGCATTAGAATTTGATTTCACATTATAATTATTGTTCTTAATGTTTTGCCCACCTGATGAACTAGATCTGGAAACCTTAATGTTTCCCTTCTCACGAGCATAGTTTTCAAGTTTTCTCTTTCTGTTGAACTCTGGTAACAGATCAGAGAGTTGGTCTTTTTGCTCTTTGCGTTTTTCTAACGCTATTTCTAGACCTTTACCAAATACCCCATCATTTGTGAGTGGCAAATATTGGCATTTATTGCTCATATCTTTCAAGCCTGTTAACCCTGAATCTTGAGCGGAAGCTTGCCTACGGACCAAATGTAAAAAGGCACCTGTACGGCCTGCTTGGTCAAGTGTTTTAGTAGACATGGCAAAAACATCTTTTACAGTTTGACAAACTTTATCTTTCTCGAAGTCATCACTCTCAAGAGTTTGTACAAGTGAACCTAGAGCTTGTTGCATATAAAGAACAGAAATTATGTTCATTCTTGCACTGAGTTGCCCTTGAAAACCCAATTTCTCTATCTGTCTTAGAGGTTGTGTATGCAGTTGCCTGTGATTGTCCCAAGATTTAACTGCTTTTTCACCGTGTGTCTGTCTTAACATGGGTTCAAGTAAGTCATCTAATTTTGGAACTTGCAAAAACTCAACTGAACTATCATGAATAGGGAAAACACTCTTGTATTCCTCTTTATAGGCAGAAATTCTTTCTGGGTGTTTTGAACGCCAAGAACTTTCTAAAATGTCTACCTGTGTCTGGTCTAATACTAATCCAAGACTAGATTTTTCTTTAGCAATATCTTCCTTAAATATTTTTGCTAAAAAGTTAACATTCTTATTGACTGCCTGTCCTTGATCAGACTCAATATTGTCATTTAATGAAAAACCTTCATTTGAGTTTACAACATGTTTAATAAATCGTTCACATTTACGATTATTATTTACAGTGTCATTTTGTAGAATACAATCATCATCGGGTTGTCTAACTGGACTACCTCCAGACCCACTATCATATTCTGATCTCATATCTAAATCATGCCTTTCAGTTTGTTGTACATGTATGGATATTTCTGATCTATTATCAAAATCTTGGTTTCTAGAAACTCTTGGCGACCCCAGATTTTGGTCCAAGTTTGGTTCTAATGAAATATATGGTCTATTCTCCCCAGATGGAAGATTACCAATATTTCTTTCAAGTGAATTTAATGGTCTATTCTCCCCAGGCGGAAGATTACCAACATTCACACAATCAGATCTGAGCAATTGTTCTCTATTCTGATTGTTGGTGACTAACAAACCAAAAAGTTTGTCCAACTTGCCATTAAAGCTCTCCTCCATACTTTGGAGCTTCTTGTCATATTCGGACTGCAATTTTTCCGATTTTGACAATCTTTTCTTTTTACCTGTTGTTTTCACGGACTCTTTGCTTATCCTTACCAACATTGGTGAAACAGGTTCCATAGTAATACTATCCTGCGTGTCTTCGTACAATGAAGACCCGTCCATATCGTTGAAAAACGATGTAAATATAAACTTTGAAGAGTTATACTAATATATATTAAATTACGATGAGAACATCCGTTCAATTGAACGCAAAAAATAAAACTGATCTTACCTTGAATCGAGTGAGTAGATTTCATAACATACCGGATGTTTAAAGATCTCGGTCTCCTCGATGTTTTTGCGATTGGGAACATACTAAAACGCGGAACGTATTCTATATTTATAATAGTAACTCATGGTAAGTATATTTAACCAAATTCATATAAAATGTATGGAAAGATAAATGGAAAGAAATGCAAATTGGTACAATGGCAGTAAAATTCTGAAATTTTGTAATTTTAGAGACAAGAATTATCACATAATGAGAGATTATAGAGGCAACAGTTGTTCAAAGGCTGATTTAAGGGGGGGGGGGGTTGTTGCAGGGACCCTGGGCCCCCCCTTTTTGGGGAAAAATTTGGTTGCTAATATAGGGAATCACTGAAGCGTGACTGGAGCAGGCCCCCTCTTAGGCAGTCAGTGGGCCCCCACTTATGAAAATTTCTGGATCCGACACTGTACCTTTTCTGAGTATACAAATCAATGAAGTAAAAACAACTTGGGGTACCACATAAAATCAAAATGAGAGACTGTGTGATTAAATATAATACAAGGTAATTACAAAGATGGAAATTAAGGTCACCTTTATCATTATTATGACTTATTATACATAATTTCTCCAGTAAACCTCTTATATAAATTATACTTCTTTTCCAAATATACAAAAGTAATACCATAAGGAACAAGAATGTGCCAAAGTACATGGATGCCCCACTCTCATTATCATTTTCCATGTTCAATGGACCATGAAATTGGGTAAAAAATCTAATTTGGCATTAAAATTAAAAAGATCATACCATAGGGAACATGTGTACTAAGTTTCAAGTTGAATGGACTTCAACTTCATCAAAAACTACCTTGACCAAAAACTTTAACCTGAAGCGGGACAGACGAATGAACAGACAGACGAACGAACAAAAAATTGGATGGAAGCACAGACCAGAAAACATAATGCCCCTCTACTATCGTAGGTGGGGCACAAAAACTGATGATCATTTAATTGTATCTTGCCCATACAACAGGCAGCTGTCAGAGTTACTAAGTATCAGATATAAAGTTTACATTTAGTCTGATTATAGATATATATAAGTATATGCCTTAGGGGCAATGGAGGGCCTGAGCTTAAATGGTGACTGTTATATAAACATATTCATTCCCTTTCATTCTACAGCCTCATTTTAAAATCTTTTGATTAATTATCATATTCGTTATAACTAAGCCCAGCACAGTGTACAATATATAATCTAACAGTTTTTCTAATTTTCAACACAAGTAAATGTCACTGATTCAATACATTATTTAGGCTTCTATATTCTTATAATTGATTGCTTTTCTCAAACCTCCAATGACAACAAACATTGAAAAGTAACAACAAATATTATGCAATCGTTCAAAACATTTTACCCTTTAATTATTTCAATATCTATCTAAATCTTACATTCTCAAAAATGCCAAAATTCCTTGTAAAAATATTGAATGATTGACTTGATTGTAGAAATCTTGCTCTCAAAATACCCTAAAAAATCATTTCAATTAAAAGGATCCATGTATTGACAATGTTGAAAGAAATCTGTAAGATGATATATAAACGAGTTAAAAGATTTGTATTGCATTAATTAATTTGGAAACAGAAAACTTTCATGCACATAAGAAATTAAAGAAATTCTAAATTATTTTCAATCATCAAGACATTTATCTCATTTTTTTTTTAGAATAACCAGTTTGAAAAGTAAAACATGTTCTCAAAGTCAGAAAAGCCCTTTTAAACCTTATTGAAAATATCATTTATAATACAACAGTACAGAATACACAAACTAGAAAACTAAAGACTGAGCAACATGAACCTACCAAAAATAGGATGTGCCCAGAAACTAAAGACTGAGCAACATGAACCCACCAAAAACAGGATGTGCCCAGAAACTAAAGACTGAGCAACATGAACCTACCAAAAACAGGATGTGCCCAGAAACTAAAGACTGAGCAACATGAACCTACCAAAAACAGGATGTGCCCAGAAACTAAAAACTGAGCAACATGAACCTACCAAAAACAGGATGTGCCCAGAAACTAAAGACTGAGCAACATGAACCTACCAAAAACAGGATGTGCCCAGAAACTAAAGACTGAGCAACATGAACCTACCAAAAACAGGATGTGCCCAGAAACTAAAGACTGAGCAACATGAACCTACCAAAAACAGGATGTGCCCAGAAACTAAAGACTGAGCAACATGAACCTACCAAAAACAGGATGTGCCCAGAAACTAAAGACTGAGCAACATGAACCTACCAAAAACAGGATGTGCCCAGAAACTAAAGACTGAGCAACATGAACCTACCAAAAACAGGATGTGCCCAGAAACTAAAGACTGAGCAACATGAACCTACCAAAAACAGGATGTGCCCAGAAACTAAAGACTGAGCATCATGAACCCACAAAAACAGGATGTGCCCAGAAACTAAAGACTGAGCAACATGAACCCACCAAAAACAGGATGTGACCAGGAACTAAAGACTGAGCAACATGAACCCACCAAAAACAGGATGTGACCAGGAACTAAAGACTGAGCAACATGAACCCACCAAAAACAGGATGTGACCAGGAAGAGTAAGCAGATCCTACTCCACATGTGACACTCGTCATGTCTCTCATGTTGAAGTACAAACACAGTGATATGTCTAATTAGGTAGGCAACATTTTGTGGAAGAGGGGTCAGGATTGTAGTTACAACAATTGGAACACATATCCATTTTCATCTGTCAAACAGATATTCCAACTCGTGATGGCATCCGTAAATTTACAAAGGGATGATTTCAACTCTACCACTTCGAACTCTTGAAACTCTTTATAACTAATTAAAACATGACATTTTTAATTGGTTACTAACAAATAACCTTTTTTTGCACTTATAAAGTATGAATTAATTAAGACTTAATGCAGCCTGATTAAACACTCCAAACTTCTCTTCCTAATAGATCCTAATAAAGCTGTAAAGTCTACATATATGCTCCTTCCTTATAATTAAAGCTTAACGACAAGAAAAACGTCAAATTTTTTTCTAGTCATCAAGCACTTATTATCTGGAAGCAGCTGGATTTGAAGAATGTTTGTAGTGGTACACTTTTACAGATATCGACCTCATCAGGCTTAGCCGAGATAATAATGAAATTGGAATCTTTTAATAATCTGTATTAAAAGGTCCATTAAATTGTTACAAAGATGAAATTTGATGTGGCAGCTTCACCAAAGATTACAGAATTCAGACAAAATTAATTGACCAAGGAGTCAAGAAAACCTGTAGGAGTTTAGATCACAGAACAGTTATATTTTAATCAGGTTATTGGAAATGTCTCGTCCATATTGTAGGTCTGAGTAGCCTATGGCCATTTTAATGTATTGAAAGGCTTTTTGCAACAGGCTGCAACTTATCACAAAATTTTAATTAGAGACTGCTCAAATTATAGATGAATTCAAAAGTACAATTGATATACAGTATTTTAAGATTTATCACTTAATTGTCTGAGACCGGAGCAAAAATCTGACCTATGCTTCCATCCTTCTTTGACCCCTGTTCCAATCCCTACGATAATATAAGAAGAAAGAGATGAATCATGGGTAATAAATCTGTAATGACAGCGTTATACCGAATAAACTCAATATGATATCATAGAATTGCTTCCATTTATGAATGACACGGAATAGTCAATGTAATCATAGGAACTACAACAAATTAAAATTCTCCACAAATGATTGGTAAAGCCATAAACATATATTTTTAGTACAGTTTGTAACCATTTATAGATTTCCAGTTTGATCTCCTAACTTTAGACAACATATAAAGCCAATTTTACAATAAATTCATTTAATCAGGGAAATGCTTTTTTGAAAATGCCCTGTACTAGACGGATACAAGTTTTTGACTCAATCAAACTGATTAATCCTGTATGATCCACGGACATAAATTGATACCCATAATGACATGGCTAATGATTAGGACATATGGCTTTCAAAGAAACGAAATTAACTGGCATTATATGGTTCTTACGAAATGTTATATTTATGATCTTCAATGCAGCTCGTGTTTCCCAATTATTGTGACACTGAGTATTCCTAAAGCCTTAAATATAAGTAAAAAAAACAATAAGTTCAACATGAATTTAACATTTAACCAATCTCATGAATGCTAAGAGAATGCAGTTTTATTATCGCCTTGTAGTAGTCTTTTTACAATTCAGATATTTTAGTTTTCATTGAAAACAAGTGATGTCAAAAATGAAAGTTTCCAATAAAAATTTACTTTTATTTCAATGTAAGATCATAAATATCATTCATTTGTTACCAATAATCATTTTATGGGACATAAAAACATTTTTGTCAGGAAATTATTCTTATCAAGAGTAATATGAAACTGTAAATTTGCATGGGGTTGTCTGTAAGTTTTTGATTACAGGCAAAGATCAGTGGGGTTATCTCACGATCAGGGTCAAGATTAATTACTAGTATGATTGTTTAACGATATTTAATTGACCAATGAGGATTAGGTGCATGTTATCTTTTCACATGTGTTTAGATTAGCCAGCATTCTCGCAATTGCACTGAATGCTAGAGGACGTCATTTTAGTGTTCTCAAGAAAAGTGAAGATTTTTAATTTTAACAACTATGTTGTATGCTGCAATGACGCAGAAAGCAGTTTTTGTCAGACGATTACATATGTTGGAATGTACAGAAGCAATTAATAAGAGATAACTAAAAAGGTAAAAGCCATCTGAAATAAATTTATAGGCATAGTTTAATATATTTTTATTTGATTTATAACGTAATCATTTTATAGCTTTGTGCATTATAGTTTATGGTTCATTGAGTATTTATAAAGTGTTTTTTTTTTTCAATTGTGCATGAGTAATGATCTTGTTATACATATTGTGAAAGTGACAACGGCCGATAAAATTTGGGTTTCGACAATTCCCAAATTCAGGTTGAATTTGCAAGTTTATATTATGTGGAGGTACATGGCATCCGAGTCAAAATACACTGACACACTTTAATGCATAGCCATATCGATCTTTATTAAAATTAGTGGTATCTAGTAAGCGGGAATGCATCAGAGAAATTGGCGCGAGATATTCGCATCATTCACGGACTACATATTATGTATGATTACGTGAACAATGAATGTGATAAGTGTCGAGGTATTCCGAAAGGTCTGTTTTATGGTCTTCAACTCTGAAATCGCGTAAAAAACATTATTTTTTTGTGTTTTAGAAATGGAAAGATTTTCTGTTTGATTTCTATAAATAGATCTGAATATACACATCAACAATTAATATGTGTGTAGCTGTTGGCAGTGCAGATCGTCTGTTTTTGAGGTTTTAGCATTTAATTAATTAAGTACAAGTTTGCCAAAAACATTTTTTTTTTTTTTTTTTTTTTTTTTTTTTTTTTTTTTTTTTTTTTTTTTTTTTTGTTTGTTTAATCATTAGTTATGTATTCCATGTCATTAGACACACTATTTTTCAGTTTACAGTCTGTGGTTGAATTTGTATCTTTAATACGTTTGGTTTTATATGATTATATGTGTATCATTTACACTAATGGTTATATATGTATCATTATATACATATGGTTATATGTATCATTATACAAATGGTTTTCTGTGGTTATTGATGTATCATTATGTACATATGGTATTATATGGTTATATATGTAGCATTATACATATGGTTTTATATGTATCAGTATACATTTAGTTTTATATGTTTATATATGTATCATTATACATATTGGTTTCATATGGTTATATATGTATCACATCATTTTATATATGTATCATTATATACATATGGTTTTATATGGTTATATATGTATCATTATACATATGGTTTTATATGGTTATATATGTATCATTATATACATATGGTTTTATATGGTTATAAATGTATCATTAAATACATATGGTTTTATATGGTTATATATGTATCATTATACATATTGGTTTTATATGGTTATATTATGTATCATTATACATATGGTTTTTATATATGTATCATTATATACATATGGTTTTATATGGTTATATATGTATCATTATACATATTGGTTTTATATGGTTATATTATGTATCATTATACATATGGTTTTATATGGTTATATATGTATCACATCTCTATACATATGGTGTTATATGGTTATATATGTAGCATTATACATATGGTTTTATATGGTTGTATATGTATCAGTATACATATTAGTTTCATGTGGTTATATATATATATCACATCTCTATACATATGGTTTACATTTTATATATGTATCATTATATACATATGGTTTTATATGGTTATATATGTATCATTATACATATTGGTTTTATATGGTTAAATTATGTATCATTATACATATGGTTTTATATGGTTATATATGTATCATTATATACATATGGTTTTATATGGTTATATATGTATCATTATATACATATGGTTTTATATGGTTATATATGTATCATTATACATATTGGTTTTATATGGTTATATATGTATCATTATACATATTGGTTTTATATGGTTGTATATGTATCAGTATACATATTAGTTTCATATGGTTATATATGTATCACATCTCTATACATATAGGTTATATTTTATATATGTATCATTTAATACATATGGTTTTCTGTGGTTATATTTGTATCATTTTACATATGGTTTTTGCTCTCATTGTTGATGGTCGTACGGTGGTGTAAAGTTGCTCTTATTATATTCATTTGGACACTGTTGGGTAGTTGTCGTCTGAATTTACAATCATACCACATCTCCCTTTTTATGAATAATTACACTGATTTATTTTATAGTAATATACATGCTTCCATAACTATACATACAGTTTTATTGTTTATCGTTTAAGTTAATTGTGAGGTCTATGGTATTAGTTATTTTCAAGTATGGTTATTTTGTATTTGTCATTGATACTGTTTATTGGGCCACTATTTCGTTTCCTTTATAGATGATATATGAGAGAGCTGGGGTAAGAGGAATTACTGCTATTACAGATGTGACAGAGAGATTAAGAGTTGCAGCTTGTATGATTCAATGAAAAGGACGAAAACAGACCTGAAATAATAATGGTCTACGAAGATCAACAGCTCATACGATACTTTTGTAAGATGTCCCAATTCACTATCCTCATTTATAACACAGCCAACAGATAAAGAAATGGCAGCGACGGTGATTGCTCAGTTGAATGGAAAAGTGTTGGTTTTTATTTTCCTATAACCGATAGCGTGTTGATCATTGGCAGATTACAGATTGTATATCATGTGTAGCTTCAACATTAGTTTAACACAGCCTGGATTTTCAAAAAAACAGAGACATAAATGTTGCCTTCACAACATTAGCAAACGCTGTACACTGTTCCCTTGAACCGTCTGTGACATCAGACCGATATGTTTCAGCACATTTTACGCTCACAGCAACCCCAATGTGAGAAGATCGAACTTTATGTATTGACAATTCTGTATAAGGCCAGACAGTTACGTACTTCTCAACAAAGATTTTGCCCTTGGGCTTGAATTTGAATTAAAAACAAGAAAAGACAGTTGTGCTGATAACTTTATAGACTTAGTTATCCTTTCTCCAAATTTCAGTGAAGATAAAGATGATTGACAACTATTGGAATCAAAGGCGGTTTAAGATAGTACGTAAATAATGTCGATCCATCAGTGCACTGCAACTTGTGATATTTATGTCTTTATATTATGTAAATATCTGGAATATCTTCTCACATTTTAAATATGTATAAATTATTAGCCCATTGGCAAAACAATTTGGTTTCAATATTGCAAAATCATATGATGGAACATTTCTTGAGGTACTCAGAGTGATGAAGTTTGATTGGGCAGTTGTAAAGGATGATCATGTTTTTATAATAATAGCAAGTATACCAACAACAACAACTGATCAATTTTAAGTCACATGTAAAAGTAAGAAGTCGCATGCAATTCAGAATAAAAATAAATCGAACAATTTCATCCTTCCTGGGTTATAACCGGAGTCAAAATAGAAATAATTCACGGGTTTAAGTTTAAAAATATTTCATAACTAAGTCTTATTAAAGAAGATAGGCATTTCCCTCCAACAATAAATGTGCAAGGAAAATCCTGTGCTGGTCACTCTTAAATCGAACATATGCAAAAGTGATAAAGGCAGAGTACGAGGACATATTGCTTGATGTATTTGCTTTCACTTGGGTCTGGTTCTAAAAAGAAAAAGATAAAGGAAAGCAGATTTTTTTGCTTAATCGTTTTAATTCACTACCAATCTTTTATTTAAGAGAAAGTATCGATGTTACTTTTGGAAAACCACTTGAATAAACGCCAGTTTCATATAAAATTGTTGAAACTATCATTGAGCTGGTCCAAGAAACATGGTTTTAACTTTAGCCCCCTTTTTCAGTTCTCATGTGGTACATCATTGGGCGTTTTCCGTTAAGTCCTGGTTGAAGTCCGTTTTATTTTTAAAGCCGTAAGTCCAGAATGGTACCAGGATCTTAGGTGCTGCATTATTAAACAGCTAAAAGAGTGTTATCATTAAATAAACGCACGATTAAATTATATTAAATTGTACACTTTTATATCATGTCTTGGGCAGAGGTCAACAGGGCTTGCTTTGCCAAAAGGTAATTTTCTTAGTAGAGGTCAACAGGGCTTGCTCTACACTCTAGTAGTTAAGTAAGGTTTTAAGAATACCAGCAAATCACTCTTTTTATGTGACGATGGATAGAGGTCAACAGAGCTTGCTCTATCACTTTATTAATTTGTTTTGAATAGTTACAACAATGTACAGATTATTGTTTTGTTCTTTAAATCTGTTTTGCTTATCTTATATCTGCATGTATAAACATGTATGCATATGTATTTTGTCTTCAATTAATGTTTTTGTTTTTCATTCTACATTACGTACACAAATACATGACATCAAGGTATTTGTTTTATTTTTTATCATTTTTTTTTATCTCAATATATTTAATAACCTTTTATAGGTTGAATACAATAAGAAGTTGTAATTTTTATTCATTATGCTATGGAAATGTAGGGAGGGATCAAAATAGTTTGCCTTACATTGGCATGTGTACTTGTCAAACATAAAAGGTAGAGGTCAACATGGCTTGCTCTGCTTTTTTATAATCTTTTAACCTTAATATCCAGACATGGACAGGAGCAATGCTTTATATTATACACATATTTTTTCTTTCTCTTTTCATTTTAATGTCGTCTTAATTTGAATGAAATGACTGCATTTGGATGTAAAGAAAGCAAACATTTATATTAATCAATTTAACTCTTATAAAATTTATCTCCAAGGTTTCTCGGGTGGCGGCTCCCCAACTCTGTGATTTGGGGATTGTGGCGGTATTTATTCCCCACCTTTGCAAATTATTGTCATTTATTCAGTTTTGGTTTATTACATAATTGTTCATAACATTCAGTTGTATTATGTTTTTATGGTTTCTGAATAAATGACCTTTATCGCAAACCTTGTGTTAGATATTTTGCAAATGAACTCGAATCCTTGGAGTATTTCCTTCTCACGTCATCAGTTTAAAAGAAAAATTTGGCTGACAAAAAATCATTTTATGGGACATAAAAACATTTTTGTCAGGAAATTATTCTTATCAAGAGTAATATGAAACTGTAAATTTGCATGGGGTTGTCTGTAAGTTTTTGATTACAGGCAAAGATCAGTGGGGTTATCTCACGATCAGGGTCAAGATTAATTCCTAGTATGATTGTTTAACGATATTTAATTGACCAATGAGGATTAGGTGCATGTTATCTTTTCACATGTGTTTAGATTAGCCAGCATTCTCGCAATTGCACTGAATGCTAGAGGACGTCATTTTAGTGTTCTCAAGAAAAGTGAAGATTTTTAATTTCCCACCCACCTACTCCCTTGATTCTTTAACAGATTTATATTCATAGGTATTATTTTTTAAATTAAAAATTTTGAATTTCATATGCTGATGATTTCAATCTTTTATTGTACTATATTTATTTGTTTATATATTTTGTAATTTAGTTATTGAGGGTGGCGGTATTTATTCCCCACCTTTGCAAATTATTGTCATTTATTCAGTTTTGGTTTATTACATAATTGTTCATAACATTCAGTTGTATTATGTTTTTATGGTTTCTGAATAAATGACCTTTATCGCAAACCTTGTGTTAGATATTTTGCAAATGAACTCGAATCCTTGGAGTATTTCCTTCTCACGTCATCAGTTTAAAAGAAAAATTTGGCTGACAAAAAATATATTTCTTAATCAATTCAGGTTGAGATAAAAGTACAGGACTAAATCTTTAGAAAAATTAAAAATTGTTACTGTCCCAAAACTAGAATAAAATCTCAGGAAAAACTATTTTAAGCTAAAATCTGGTAAGAATCACCACCAAATCACAACAATAGCTGGTCAATCCCTCAGACAATACTTAATCAGTACCATTCTTAATGTTAACATTGACATTTACAAATAAAAACCATTAACAGCTTACAACAGACAAGCTGCTATTATAGATGACGAAAATCGAAAAAGATAATAAATTAATGGTCAGTAGTTATAGACAGCGATCCTTATTTCTACTTTCAAATATCATTTCTAAACCAATAATATTGTCTACTTAAAGAATTTGTGTGGGTTACGATAAAATACATCATTCTTATCATATGATAGGTATACTTAAACAATCTTCAAACAAATCAATACGTATGTACGTCAGAAGGATTCATTATAAAATATTAACAAATTTTCACTTAAAAATGATTCAAACGATTTTGCACTGACAATTGTCTTTAATTGTTATTCCTTTTGTGAAAAAGAACAATAAATCATTATAGTTCTAATGCAAGTCTGAAGGCAGGTCCATTTGATTTACACTTAATGACGTATGTTTTAAACTGCATCCTTATTTCAGGAATCCTAGTTGCAGCATGCATTGAATTTTATGCAACTGTCATAGAAGTGAGAGGTTTAGCTAGCTATAAAACCAGGTTTAATCCACCATTTACTACAAAAGAAAATGCCTGTACCAAGTCAGGAATATGAAAGTTGTTATCCATTTGTTTGATGTGTTTGAGCCTTTGATTTTTCTTTTTGATTATAGGGACTTTCCTTTTGGAATTTTCCACAAAGTGCAGTATTTTTGTGATTTTACTTTCTAGAATTGGTTCTCTGACAAATGAACTAACTTCTAACAAACCATGTGATTAAAGAAGATGTAAAATATTTCAATCTGACTTAGAAACATCTGATCTGAAATCAATTAAGGATTACAAAGCTTCTCAGCATAAACATCTCTCAATATAATGCTCAGCACTCAATACAAACTGAATTTAAGACCATGTCAAAGACCATGCACTTATATAGAGTCTTACACTTGCTTTGACCATGACATTAAAATCACCAAATCATTCAATTTCATATTGGCTACTTTGAAGTTTTCAAATCCAAAGTTTTACTATAAAAACTTTTATGAGTAATGAAGTCTCAGCTTCAGTTGATCATGAAATAAAAAGTTAGTTCCTGTCTTAAAGAAGTTTGAGAAGATGCTTTGCAAATGTGTTCATGACCATTGACTTTTTTTTTTTTTACCAAAAAATGGTTTAATCTTCTTTGGTACATCAAAGTCAATAAAGGTAATTATAACTGCTATTTGACCTCACTTATCATCTTATTTCTTATAAAATGATTGTGAAAAAAAAAATTCCTGATTGAAGTTATCAAAAGATGTATGGAAAGGGTATCAAAAGAAAAGATTATCAATGTTCAGTCCTTTAATTTGTTTGTAAGAGTAAGTATACATTCATCATTCTGAAATTCTAACACACCCGAATCAAAAATACATAATCATGAAGATTTCAAAGGAACATCATTAAATTTTGATATGAATATCAAAAAGAAGATGTGGTATGATTGCCAATGAGAAAACTCTCCACAAGAGAACAAATGATACAGATAAATTAAAAACTATAGGACAGTATACATGGTTTAGGTCACTGAATGGACTTCAACAATGAGAAAAGTCAATACTGCAAAGTCGGCTATAAAAGGTCCTAAAATGACAAATGGAAAACAATTCAAATGAGAAAACTAAACAGCCCAATTCATGTACAAACAAGAGTGTGTCCATAGTACATGGATGCCCCACTCGCATTTTTATTTTCCATGTTCAGTTGACCATGAAATTGGGGTTAAAACTTTAAATAGGCATTTAAATTAGAAAGAGCATATCATAGGGATGTGTACTAAGTTTAAAGTTGATTGGACTTCAACTTCATCAAAAACTACCTTGACTAAAAACTTTAACCTGAGGCGGGACAAACAAACACACAGACAAAACCAACAGACAGATGGACGGATGGACAGGAGAACAGACCAGAAAACATAATGCCAATCTACTATCGTAGGTGGGGCATAAAAAATGAACGAAAAACAAATAATGTAACACATAAAACGGAGAATGGAAATGGGGAATTTGTCAAAGAGACAACAACCCGACCAAAGAGCAGACAACAGCCAAAGTCCACCAATGAGTTTTCAATGTCTACAACAACCACTGAATTACAGGCTCCTGACTTGAGACTAAAGACAGCTTCAACTACAAGCAGAATAGATTACCAAGGACCCTTAATAAGTTCTTACATACAGACAGCTGTACATAGGAGTACAAGTATACTAGATTACCAAGGACTCTTAATAAATTCTTACATACAGACAGCTGTACATAGGAGTACAAGTATACTAGATTACCAAGGACTCTTAATAAATTCTTACATACAGACAGCTGTACATAGGAGTACAAGTATACTAGATTACCAAGGACTCTTAATAAATTCTTACATACAGACAGCTGTACATAGGCATTTATAGGAGTACAAGTATACTAGATTACCAAGGACTCTTAATAAATTCTTACATACAGACAGCTAAGAGTCTACAAGTATACCAGATTACCAAGGACTCTAAATAAATTATAACATACAGACAGCTAAGAGTCTACAGGCAGAGCTAAAACCATCAATACAGGAAATTGCTTCCTTCTTAATACAGTATTCATAGAGACTTCAGCAATCAAAACAAAGCATCTGTTTACACAAGATATTATTTTCCCAACACAGGAACAAAGTAAACAATCTTCATGATCCATTTGTTTGTCTTACAGTTTGTTAACCTATTATAAAAAATATCTTAATTGGTTTTATCTTCCTGTCATGATAGAAAACAAAATTAATATCCTCTGAACCATTAATCAGGATAGAGAAAACAATTTATTAACAGGAAAAACTTCATCCGCCATTGTCAACGGCAGGTGCTTGTTTACAGAGTAGACTTCAAAGACAGTCCAATGTATGGATATTTGATGTACTGTTATCATGACAGAAACTTGAAATTATAGTATACTAGATTATCAGGTACAAAAAGGTAAAGAACTGGACCAAGTAAAGAGATAACAAAGCATGGTATTCAAGAGGGTCTTAACGGGTGTATCTTCATGACGAATAGCTTAAAAATTCTTGCCAAATGTTGTAAACAGTAATTTTTTGTGCATAACCATAAAATTTAACTTTAAAATCAATTTGATGCTAACAGTAGCCGTAAATGACCGTTTGACACCTGACAGTAAAAGGCATTACATAAATGAGGATTAGAATATTTATAAATTATCGAAATAGAGTAATGTCAAAGCATGATTTTCAATATCATGTTTAGATTTTTTAGAACCTGTAGACTTTTTGTAAGAAAAATCAATCTTTCATTGATTATGATAATTCCTTGTGAATTTGTATGACTTATGATGGATAGTTTTATCATGTGGTTTCAATTTGATTTTGTTTGAATTTTTTATATCCTTTCTATTGGTTTTCTTGAATATTTTGCTTGTTCTTTTGTTTAAATCATGAATATTTTAAATTGCATTTAACTTTGAATTCTGGTCCTGAAATATTCTCCCATTTTTTTTCTATTTAGACATGTAAAATAAAAAGTTTGAAAGAAACAGTTATCATTAAAAGATTGACACAGAGATATGTCTAGCCTGTCGAAAATAAGACAATCTGATGGACAGCAAATTTGAATATTATTCAAAAGTCACTGGACCATAATCTTAAAGACATGTCCTAGAAATGATTGACAAAATGAGATGATGATACTTTGTCGAAAATATTGGTGTCTATCATGTCTATACACCTTATCGCTATTTGTCACCATTTCCCCGCCAAAACTTGGGTTTTAAGGCAAATTATTTATTTTTCCTTATCTGTGAAGCCACACTTAAAAATATTTTGGTTTGCCCAAACCCTACCCAAAGGTTGAGAGAGTGGGAAGGTAGGTAGGCATTTTTTTTAAAAAGAAATTGAAGTATCAGATGTTTAGTAGTCTTCATGCTTACTTTATTTGATTAAAAAAAACCTTCTTCAAATCAGGACAATAAAAGAATTTAAGTAGGCAGCTTTTTTCATGGTAGGTAGCGTTTGGGCAAACAAACCTGTTATTTATTATGGCCTGACCTATGTTTTTTATTTGCTCATTCTTTGCAGCTATATTTTAGCTTTTTATATTACAGTTTTTGACCAAGTGTCATAGAACGGTTTTTTATATTCCGATAAAAATATGTCAACAACTCTATTTCCCCTATCATTTCATTAAAAAATGGTCCATTTTACTTACATTTGTACCTGTTTAAAATTTAGATTTTAAGCTTAAATGGTCCATGCCACCCCTATTTTTTTTGACCAATTTGATTCACTTTCTGTAAAGAATAAAATAAAAAAAATATGGCACTTCTGATAGAAACTACAAATAGGCCCATAAGCCACCTCAATTCAAAATTGGACCCAAACTCACTTTACAACACAAATAATGCAGTACTAACGGGTCACAACTTTGTAATTAATAATGTCACATGCTTATTAGAGGAACGTTATTTTGTATCAATATAGAAATATTATAACTGTTTCTATATTTTCTAGAATTTTAGTCGGCATTATAACATCAAATATTTTGCCCATTGCACTTATATATAGTGCATTGACCTTTGACCTTCTGACCCCTTAAAATTTGTGTCTTTTTCACCCTATGAAGCATTCTCAAACCAATTTTAGTAAAGATTTTGATAAAGGCTTCAAATCATAATGTTCAATCAACTCATGGACGCCATTGTCCTATAACAAACAATTTGAATTTGTTTAAATCAAATGCAATGTTGCTAAAAACATGAAGAGTTTAAATATTTTCTTTACCAGCACTGCCAGATTATATATTGTGTGTTTTATTTCTAAAGATGTTCAGAATGTTTAAATTAAAGTTTTTAATTATGCACTATTTGACGTCATAAACTTTGAAATCGTTTTATTCAAATTAATATCTATCATGTCTTTATAAGAGCTCTGATTGCTAAATTTAAGATATATTTATAAATAAAACGATTAATTGTCAAAAGTACTTGGCTTCAGCTAAAAGTGACATTTTGATTTATTTATAGAAACATAATTGGTCCTAAGAAAATAATTTCATTCAAAGCATTGTTGTCAGGAAATAGCTTTTAAATGAAAACTGTAAGCTGCAATTTGTAGATATTTTTATATTCCTTATAGATCATTCAATGAAAACTGTAAGCTGCAATTCGTGCCAAATTGATGACCACTTAGCTAAAAATAACCTCTTTACAATGTATATTTGGAAATGATCCATTTCAGTGACAATAAGTATATGAAGCAATGCATGCTGAATTATATCCATTTTTAGAGTTGAGAGATGTTTATTTAGCATCTGATAATCATTTTTAACTATCACAACACCTCTGTACCCACTCATGCAACCAAAAAGCGCTTTCTTGTACTGAAAACAAATAGCTTATAGGGCTAAAAACTTGTATTGCTTCTCCTTCAAATTAGCATGTTTCATTTTTTTTTTAAATGACTGAGGTTTTTTTTTCTTTCATTTTGCTGATTTTTTGGAACTTTGAATTACCAAGACATTTGTTTATATATAGCTTTATTTCACTATCTTAGATGTGATAATACATTTGGTGGTTTGCTTAATAGAAATATATGTTGGCTGTAACATTATTAGGCAGACATGGAGCTGTGATACTGTGAATATTAATTTTATTAAGACTGAAAGACTTTTTAATAATGGCCCTCAGGTGACCTGACCTTACAGGTCCTTAAATCATGTAAATTTGATTTTTTTTTTAAATTCTGAATTAACTTATTTACATTGTTGAGAACTGGTAAACTATTAAAAAAATCTTTCAATTGTATGCTAAAACTTGACCATTAACTTTCTTCAAATTTTGTAATTCTAAAAACTGCAAAGCAGACATCAAATATATATATATACAAACCATGAGTCAAAGATCATTTCCACAAAGTGCTTCATAAACTCCATACACTCCAGGGTAATCTCATCAGGCTGGCTGTCAACACTGTATGATGATGTCCAAGAGATTTCTGATCCCATTGATTCAGATCGTTGCATTTCATTTTGATAATCACCATATTCCGGTTCCGATGAATCTACACTTCCAGGAAAGTAATTAATGTCTGAACTGTTAGTGCTACTCACACTCTGTAAGGGTGACCTCTTTTTGGGCGAGAGATTTTCATTTTCATCGGGTTCTGTATCATCGTCAAATGATATAAGGTCAGCCATAACAGCTATTGTCTTCCTTGTATGCGGTATCAAGTCTTCTCCAACAGTATCTCGAGATTCATCAACCATTTCTGATTTTTCTCCCTCTTCTTCTACAGGGGGATTATAATCATCAAACAACATTTCATCCACAGTACTTGACCTTCGTTTTAACTTAGGGGGTTTAAAATTTTTGCTTTCATTTTGTTCGTTTGTTTTTTCACTGTCCAATGTACCATTCACTGTACCATTTTGTTTTCGTACTGGATCAACGTCTGCATTATTAACTTTTTTAATTCCAATGCACTGTGACTGTGGAACATGGACATCAGCTTTGATTTCATGGTTTGTGGTATTAGGCTGTACCACATGGTTTGATGAAGTTTTCACATCAACTGAATTTGTTTTATTGTATTTAAATTGAGGATCATTCTTTAACGTTGGAGAATACAAAGGTTCCTCAAAACTCATATTTAAAGGTCGAGGTTGAATAATTTCTTTTTTACCACTCTCAGAATGTCCAGAGGGACTATGCTTTGTTTTTGGCTGTTCGTGCTCCTGATCTGAGTCATATAATACATTTGTACCATAATTATAAGCATCAGCACTAGAAAATCTATTGGTCAGTTTAGGAATCCCTTCCTCACTGCTAAAACTATCACTACTACTACTAGTTTTCATCACAGTGTCGAACTTATTCGACAAATTGTTCATCAATCCATTTTTCTTTGCAACCATTGAACTGAAAAATCTACTTGTGCCCTCGGACAAACTAGATGATAATGATGATTCATCATCGCTCCCTCCTTTGGATAATCTTCTCCGAACAAAATCCATTTTCAAATCCTTTGCATTCCTTCGGCTTTCTTAGTTGAATACACAGCGTTCGTCTAAAATGATGGCGCTAACACTCCTGAAAATGCATGATAGAATTAATAGACGGAACAAAGAAGTAAATCAATTAAATTGATAACTAATTATTACTGTTTATTGCACTGCCAGCTTAAAGAAGGATCGCACTAACAAAATCAATGAGGTAACAGTAATACAATGGAAGACAAATATTTGGATAAAATATAGATTTCACAACTCTGGTAATGGTTCCATTGATCTATTCTACTTAATGATTGTTACTAAAAAATCTTCATTAAGCTCATGTGAATGTGTACAGACTTTTTTCTGTTGTAAGTCGATAAGTTTGTAAGATGATTAGTAGAGTCTGACATCATTCTATATCATCTAAAGAAAAGGAATTATGAATGAGTGAATTCAAATAAATCTTATGACTCAATAACCTGCTTTATTTTGCAACATGATCGAATCTTTGACTTTTATTAACAATACGGTTTTCAAAGACTAACAAGGAAGCCTTAATTATATTCATCTACTCACTCTAAGATCAAATCTTCCACCCATGAGAAGCAGTGGAGATATTTAAGAAATATCAACTTGATTGATCTCCAAACTTGTATCAGAGCAATGCTAAGATATGCATTTCCATGTACGTGGTATTAAAATTTTAAATGACATGGCTCCTTGTCCTAATTGATATTGCAATAAAATATGGTATTTACTCTGCCAATTCCTTAATTATCATTTGACAGATATATTTCAGGTGCCAAACCTAATTATTTCATATTTAGTATTGTGACCTTGACTTTTAATCTCTGACCTTTAAAACTTCCCATGGCCAAGAGTAGGAACAATAGTTGGTGAAGATTTAATGCCCTTGATTCTTACAGTGATTTATTAATGTGACCTTGAAATATATTAAAAAAAAAAATGATTTAGTAAATTTTTTTCTTTACTCTCAACAATTTCTTTTATATATTGAGTTAATTGTAATACCCCGCCTGTCTCACATTAACTTAACGATTAGGGTCAGGATTTAAAGCTTACAAACATGTTTACCCCCATCATTTTTTTTTATGAACCAGTGCCTTTAGTCAGAAAACTATAATCCTGTCATTGGATGCTTGTCTGCCATATTTGTGTTTTCTCCTTTATATACCTAGATTAATATGGACACTCAAATAAGAGATAGCAAAATCAACTTTTTGTTTCCCTAAATTTTCAAGGTTCATGAATCTACTTAAAAATCAGAAACCATAGCAAAAACTGAGATGGTCATAATAAGTACTGACTGCAATCAAAAACTATGGTCAAAAGATATAAAAAAAAATTGGTGTGATATGATTGTCAATGAGACAACTATATACAAGAGACCAACTGATGAGGATACAAATAAGCAGGGGTAGAAAAAGGTAAAATTCCCCCAAAAACCTGCCAAATCAAATGTTAATCAAATTATCAGTAAATCTACCAACAGACATGACAGAAGAAATGGAAAACAACTGGAAACACAGTTCATGTCAGATTGCAGTTGAAAGTCATTGAATCAATTATTTAAAATGACATTCCCTTAAGACCCTTATAAATGTCATGCGAAACATATTTTAATCATATTTCTAATTCAACTTCAGGGAGCAGATATTTATGATTAAGTATATAGTTGCAGAAATAGCACGAACAATTACCTGTAAATATTTTTGATAAAAAAAAATAGCTCCAATTTTATCTGTAATTGTATATGCTCTGCCAATGACAAGTGCCAATTGAGAAACACCTTCAATTCAAAGTTTCACTGTTAAATGCAAGGTGATGATTTGAATTACTAGTAATCTTTCTACAAAATAATGCCATGCCAGCAAAATCAAATTCCCTGGGAATCCAAATTTTTAAACCTTCATCCCAATCCTCTCCCAATACTAAGGCCACCTAATGGTGTTATTCCTTTTCAAAAATGTTCTTTTCTAAATAAGAATGAAATATTTGCCACTGGACTTGAAGCAAACCATTGCCAACTATATTTATAAATGTGGATTTCAAGCAAACCATTGCCAACTATATTTTTAAATGTGGATTTATGAGAGAGTTTAGAGTACTTACAGTAACTGTTTATATATAGCCATATGATTCTTAGAAATCAAACTTGTGATCACATTAAATTATCTTTTAACTTTACCCCAAGAAAATCTTAAAAAATTGTTTTGCTGAGTAAGCTAAATATAAATTCTATATATATGGAAATAAACCAAAAGAACTCATCTTTATTCTGATGAATATCGAAATTTCAATATTTTCTCTATCATAATGTCTTTTTGCCCTGGCTGTCAAAGTGCCAAGTTCTTAAACAACACTATAGTATCTATTGTCTACCGAACATCTGAAATCTTGTAGCATGTTTTCCCAGACCAGTCATACATCTTTATCTGACTATACATGTTTCTCAGACCACAAAAGGTTCAATAATACACACAACAGGGAAAAGAATGTTATTTAACATATATTTTCCAGACAGACATGACTAAAACTTTACAAATGCTAATTTAATTTATTTCAATAAAGCAGCTAGCCTGAAGCTAAGTGTCTCTATAATGAAATAGTAAAAGATATTTCTTCCTAAAAGTGCACTTTGTATTAGCTTATAATCTGAAAGCTTTATGAAGGATGTAAACAAAATGTGCAATAAAATGTCACTTTTGCTATTTTAATGACCAAAACATATAAGTTATGTTCATCTTAAGTAGAAAAAAACAAGACCATATATATAATATAATATCTAGAAAGTGCAACTTGTTTCATCCCAAAACATTATGTGCCTATACCAATTAAGTTATAATGACCAATTTCAGTGCCTTTTCTTGTTGTTTGTACATCTATTTTTGACATGAAATTGTCAACAAACTAGAGGCTCCAAAGAGCCTGTGTCGCTCACCTTGGTCTATGTGAATATTAAACAAAGGAAGCAGATGGATTCATGACAAAATTGTGTTTTGGTGATGGTGATGTGTTTGTAAATCTTACTTTACTAGTCTTGCTGCTTACATTTATCTCTATCTATAATGAACTTGGCCCAGTAGTTTCAGTGGAAAATGTTAATAAAAATTTACAAATTTTATGAAAATTGTTAAAAATTGACTATAAAGGACAATAACTCCTTAGGGGGTCAATTGACAATTTCGGTCATGTTGACTTATTTGTAAATCTTACTTTGCTGAACATAATTGCTGTTTACAGTTTATCTCTATCTATAATAAAATTTAAGATAATAACCAAAAACAGCAAAATTTCCTTAAAATTACCGATTCAGGGGCAGCAACCCAACAATGGGTTGTCAGATTCATCTGAAAATTACAGGGCAGATAGATCTTGATCTGATTAATAATTTTACCCCGTGTTGGATTTGCTCTAAATGCTTTGGTTTTTGAGTTATAAGCCAAAAACTGCATTTTACCCCTATGTTCTATTTTTTGCCGTGGCGGCCATCTTGGTTGGATGACCGGGTCATGCCACACATTTTTTAAACTAGATACCCCAATGATGATTGTGGCCAAGTTTGGTTCAATTTGGCCCAGTAGTTTCAGAGGAGAAGATTATTGTAAAAGATAACTAAGATTTACGAAAAATTGTCAAAAATTGACTATAAAGGGCAATAACTCCTAAACAGGTCAACTGACCATTTCGGTCATGTTGACTTATTTGTAAATCCTACTTTACTAAACAATATTGCTGTTTACAGTTTATCTCTATCTATAATAATATTCAAGATAATAACCAAAAACTGCAAAATTTCCACAAAATTACCAATTCAGGGGCAGCAACCCAACAAGGGGTTGACCGATTCATCTAAAAATTTCAGGGCAGATAGATCTTGACCTGATAAACATTTTTACCCCCATGTCAGATTTCCTCTAAATGCTTTGGTTTTTTAGTTATAAGCCAAAAACTGCATTTTACCCCTATGTTCTATTTTTAGCCGTGGCGGCCATCTTGGTTGGTTGACCGGGTCACGCCACACATTTTTTAAACTAGATACCCCAATGATGATTGTGGCCAAGTTTGGTTCAATTTGGCCCAGTAGTTTCAGAGGAGAAGATTTTTGTAAAAGTTAACGACGACGGACGACGGACGCCGGACGCAAAGTGATGGGAAAAGCTCACTTGGCCCTTCGGGCCAGGTGAGCTAAAAATTGGCAAACACTAATACCAATGTCCTTATGTATGGAACAAGTTTCTTTGTAACAAGAACTTATAATTCTGTGAATTTCTTATTCCTTATAATATATATTGAATGTGAAAAATGCTTGAGATTTGCAATCTGCACATTTGTCAATCTTTATGAAAATCAGTAAATATTGACAAAATTGTAAGCCAATTTATTACTATATTTGTTTCAGCAACTTGAAAGTTGGACAGAGAATCCAGAAAAATCCATCAACGATTCTACTGCATATCTTTTCAAAAATCATGTATCAGATGTCAGTCATAACAACAAAACGGCAAATTGGATTCGATACAAAACATTACAGTCTACTTCTGATTAATTAAGGTTCTGGACAAGACCTGAGAAAACAGTAGAATCTGAGACTTTGAGTTTTTTGACAATCTCTACAGTGAAACCTTCAATATACCTGACATAAGAAAACAGTAGAATCTGAGACTTTGAGTTCTTTGACAATCTCTACAGTGAAACAAATCCTTCAATATATCTGACTTAAGAAAACAGTAGAATCTGAGACTTGGAGTTTTTTTACAATCTCTACAGTGAAACAAATCCTTCAATACAATGTATATATATCTGACTTAAGAAAACAGTAGAATCTGAGACTTGGGAGTTCTTTGACAATCTCTACAGTGAAACAAATCCTTCAATATATCTGACTTAAGAAAACAGTAGAATCTAAGACTTGGGAGTTTTTTGACAATCTCTACAGTGAAACAAATCCTTCAATATATCTGACTTAAGAAAACAGTAGAATCTAAGACTTGGGAGTTTTTTGACAATCTCTACAGTGAAACAAATCCTTCAATATATCTGACTTAAGAAAACAGTAGAATCAGTGACTTAGGAGTTTTTTGACAATCTCTACAGTGAAACAAAACCTTCAATATATCTGATCAATATATATATATCTCCATTAGATCTTACTCAGGGGTGTGCTTTAACCTCATTTGTTCTTCACTGTAGATCAATACACTTTTACTTCTGAGGAATTACTTCCTATTAAAAGTATTTGTACATTTCATGATACGACACCAAATTCTCATTTATGTTCTATTAACAAGATTAAATTCTTGTAGTTTCTTAGTCTTAATCAATTATTTGTATTGTACTGGGATTCTTCAGACAAAAAATATTACGATCATATGTTCATGATTGTACCAAGTATTTTTTGTGAAATAAGTCAGAGAGAAAGATGAAAATTTTATGTATGACTTTAAAAAAAAATCTTTCAACTAGTATTTTGTTAAAATGAAAAGAGTTGTCCACAACTCTGAGAGCTACAAACATGGGTCGAATTTTAGCTTTTTTGTTTACTGGCCAGTCGGACCAGTGGACTAAAAATCTACTGGTCCGGCTCCAAATCTACTGGTCCTAAAAAAATGATGTTCATTTGACAAACACTAATATAAATAATAACCCCCCCAGTACCATGTCATTTATTTCGCACGTTATTTTTTTGGTAAATTATTAAAATAAATTGAGATTGCGATGCAATCAGTGATTTTTTATCGACAATTTTCTACTGATCCACTGGACCACCAGCTGACAAAGTATACTGGTCCGACGCAAAGTATACTGGTCTCGGACCACCGGACCAGCGTTAATTTCGACCACTGGCTACAAAGGTGGAAATTTTACATTCTTTTACAGTTCATGAACGTGACTACAAATAGAATTATTATATATAAGGCTCTCCAGACAAATGTTTAAAGATGAGTGCTGCTTTAAATCAATTCAAAATAAAAATGATGACATTAACTTTTACCAGTTCTTTAAACTGCTAAATTATCACCAATATATATGTTAAAAAAAAATTCAAAATTAAAAATCTGACACTCAAATCAGTCACAAGTGTTAACAAATAAAACAAATAATTTCATTTCAATCTTTGCAGTTTTAAAAATGTTCAAGAAAGATAATTAAGTTAAACAAAATAAATTTCATTTCCAACAAATTGAATAAAACATGATACATGACAGAATAAGGGTAAAGACTTTAATTTCTGGCATCAGTTACAATGCGTTGACATTTCTATACATTATACAATCAGATGTAGCATTAATTTGATACCACCATGGTAATGTAAGGTGACACTGTCACAATAAAACAATTTGCGGTCTTGCTAGAAAGTATGTATTACTGGTTTTTATCACTCTCAACTTCTGACCTAACTTCCAATGTATTTGTATCAATAATTATATAAAAAAGAAATAAGGCTGACATCTATAAGTATCCAGTTTTTATCGGTATGCTAAATGGATGTTGAGGTCCTACCAGAATAATCAGCCATTTAATTACAGGATACTATTACTCTATCAATTCAATTTTTCCTTTTTTGGGGAAAAGGGGGAGGGGTGAAGAAGAAAACAAAAGAAACTAGGGAATAAAGACTGCAAGAAGTCTAAAAACTGTTGGTTAATTTAAAGATTAATTATTGTCATCTATTTTTAACATTCAACATTTAAATGTGTTAAACAACTTGACTAATATATCAAATTGATAAAAAAAAATCCTTATGATCATGTACAAGATAATCTGTTCCAAAATATTCTATCTGCTAGTTAAAAGTTTAGAAAAATTGTAATTTTAAACACATAAATGATTGACACTTACATTATTTCCTAAAGATACCTGAAGATTGATGATTTAGGCTAAAAGTTAAGTCATTTAATTTAAGGTATAGTTATAAGTTAATATTACATAAAATAATAATATCCTATTTGTATAATTGGCTTTCTAATTAATTTTGTAACACTAATTGGGGATTACAAAAGGCACTAGCTTAGGCTTAAATTCTCCCTAATCCTCAAACAATAATGTATATGGCATGTATATAATTATCACTTCTGTGCATACAATATAATGGAAAGTAAAGTCATGTGTCTTCCATAACTGGATAATATTCCTATATAGTTCCTATATATTCATAAATTCAGATGTCTTTTGGTTATTTGTATTGTTGGGAAGCTGTCTCATTGACATATTTTTATCAACCCACATATTATCTCCCTGTCAGTATCTTTTTTTGCTTTTAAAAACCTTAAATTTTAACCCCTCATAAAATAGGTCCTGTTTTTCTTTTAAGGGGCTTTATATAAATACCTTAGATATATAATTTGAAGGTTCTTAGTTCCAAAACTTTGATTTAAGCACTTTTAAAATATGATTTTCCATTACTAAATTAATTAAAAAAGATTAGAAGAATAAGAAATTTTTAATTATACTTTACTGCTTACCTGGCCTTAGTTCTTGACATGACCAAATCATTAAATAACAGATCAATCTACCCACATGAACTATAAATAAAACTTTTAAATCAGTACTTATTTTCTACTTTCATATTCCATTTATGGACCTAGTAATTCTATATATGGAACAAGTCTTAACATAAATATTTACATTAATAGAACTGAACTGATTTAGCCTTAATATCCTTAGAATTATGTATAACAAATTTAACGAAAGTTAACTTATAACATACCTTTTGAATTAATAAGCACTGAAGTGTCTCCTTTGACAATTTGAGGTTATATCGGCTGAAAGATAAGATTACAAATATGCATAATTCTGTGAGAATACTGATAAGACTCATGCTAGCTAGTCCTTACATTGTCACAGTACGTTGTTTACCAATAACAGTGAATAAATACCGGTAAAAATCAATAGTACATATAAAGTATTAAGCTTACTATGCAGTTAACAAATAATATGCCTCATAGTCAAATACAGGTATCATCAAAAATCACTCAACCATGACAAAATAGATACTACCATAAAAACTGTTTTTATTGAAAAATTTTAATCTCTAAAACTAGCCTGTAGGTATTGGTCAATGCAGCTAATGGACATCTTGTTATCACACAATATATATAGGGATAGGTTTTCAATTAGCTCTTTCATTTTAACAATATGTGGATTATACTGTTATAGATTTTTCAGTTATTGTAATAAATCATATTTATGTTTATTTCAACTTTTAAACTCATTTTAAGGACAAAGTTCAATGCCTATATATATAGTTTTTATCTGTGTTGTCAGCTAAATTGGAGATTTAATATTTTAGTTAACATTATAGTACCTATTTAATGTTCAAGGTTTTATTGATGTTTACGTCTGCACTTTGTTATTTTGATATAAATTTTGTCTGAGTCAATTTAATAAAAAAAAAAAAAATATCACACAAACTAGAATTCAAGGTCAACATGAATTTTCTAAAATTAATTGATTTTTATATGTATGAGCACATAATGACTGCCAACTCTTCCATTTATGGGGGATTTCCCCCACGGCAGATATTGATCAGGTTCTAGAAAGAGTTAAAATGAAATTGAAACACATATATAAGTCTTACATTAAAAACACTCTTTATAAGAGATGCACTGAATTATCTTGTACATCCTGCAGAACCTGACTATCATATTAATTTCCAATTTGTACATGTACTGCATAATTATGCATGAAATAATTGCCACTGGACAATCCTCTTGCGTTTTAAAATTTCCATGGATATTTTTTTAATTTTGCAAGATGACCACAAATATTTTCCTTTCACCAAGATTAAGGGGAGAGAATTTTACACAATATTTTTTAAATATATAATCTTCAAATTCATCATGTCTAGCATTAAAAACATTCCTGTTATAAGAGATGCACTGGACTGTCTTGTATATCATGCAGGACATGTCTATCATTGAAATATAATCAAACATTCATTGATTTTAAGGTGGTACATACCAACACTTTCACTAAAATTAATTTGGCTTGTTTAATTTTTATAAAATTTTGACAAAGTATTTTCTTTGACCCTTTGACAAAAATATAAAAATTTCAAAAAATTTGAACCAAGCATTTTATCAGAAAAATTACACTGGTTATAGCAGTTTGACAAACTCTAATTTTGATCATTGAGAAGCTTAATATTCCCTTAAAAACACAACATCATTAAAACATTTAGGTGATTTTACAGAGTTATCACCCTGTAGTGTTAGGTACCACCTTAAACTAACCAAATTACATAAGTTTTTCTTAATCCTCAAAAAGGAATTAACAGCTTTGTCTAAAAGGTGCTAAATTTGTTTATTTATTTATGGGAAATCTAGCTTATTAACTTATAATAACCATATTAACTGTTATAATAACAATCAAGTAATTATTAATTGTAGGAAAATTTTATTAATCCTTTTTCCCACAGGAAACTAGGAGGTATTTTGAAAATTTGCCATTGAAAAGAGATGTTGTTCTAGCTGTTTAAAATAATACTACTGAAGATGAAATATCATGTTATTTCACACTGTCAGGTTTATTAAGATCTTTAAAATATTCTGTTTTCGGAATCTCTAATAAAAATTGATGAACATTTAATAGTTTGCATGAGCATTTAGTAGCCCTGAACATATAGATAGGTATGAAGAGGATGGACATAGACTTCAAATAATATTTCCCACAAACCAAACTTTGTGCAAAATTTCAGTTACAACTTTGGCAAAGTGGCAAATAGTTATCAAAGGTACCAGAATTATAATTAAGTACTCAAGACGCGTGTTTCGTCTACATAAGACTCATCAGTGACGCTCAAATCAAAATTTGTATATATATATTGAGTTATTTAATTATTGTCTTTATTTGTTTTTGTTGTTGTTATATGTCACAAACTATAAAGTTAATATGGCAATAAAACTTTGAATTGAATTGAATTGAATAAAATGTTAATTAAATCACAATAGTTTAAGCCCATATATCATGGGCCAAAATGACACAGACATTAACAACTATAGGTCACCGTACCGCCTTCAACAATGAGCAAACCCCATACTGCATAGTCAGCTATAAAAGGCCCTGATAAGACAATGTAAAACAATTCAAACAAGTGAAACTGCGAGCTACTGCTCACTGATGATACCCCCGCCGCAAGTGGATAATATTAATAGTGTAAAAATATGCAAGTGTTCGGTAAACAGGAAGTTGTCGAGTGATGAATCTGAAAACGCATCACACAGTATAGCTGACTTATATAAATCCTGAAACCAAATTTCAGAAATCCTTGTATTGTAGTTCCTGAGAAAAATGTGACGAAAATTTTCAACTTGGCTATCATGTGTTAAATCATACAAGTGTTCGGTAAACAGGAAGTTGTCAAGTGATCAATCTGAAAACGCATCACACGGTATAGCTGACTTAGATAAACCCTGAAACCAAATTTCAGAAATCCTTGTATTGTAGTTTCTGAGAAAAATGTGACGAAAGTTTCATGGGACGGACTGACTGACGGACTGACGGACGGACAGACAGAGGTAAAACAGTATACCCCCCCTTTTTTAAAGCGGGGTATATATAATGAGAAAACAAACGGCCTTATTTATGTAAAAAAATGAATGAAAAACATATATGTAACACATAAACAAACGACAACCACTGAATTACAGGCTCCTGACTTTGGAAAGGCACATACATAAATAATGTGGCGGGGTTAAACATGTTAGCGGAATCCCAACCCTCCCCCTAACCTGGGACAGTGGTATAACAGTACAACATAAGAATGAACAATAAGAATTAGTTGAAAAAGGCTTAACTCATCAGATGGACAAAAATACAAAAATGTACAAGTGGACGTGGCTGGGTACTCCAGTACATCATAGTGTTCATCAAGTGCACTCATATATTCCTGACATAAAATTCTGGCTGGAACTACAGATATTTTATCTACTTTTGGTTTAGGCCTCATTAAACTAATACTAAAAACAAAACAAAAGTACAAGCTATTTTCAATTTCCATCTCTAGGCGTAAATACAAAAGCAAAAATAGACACATACAGAAATATATAAATACAATGTACCAAAATAGGCAAACAAATTCAAAATATTGGCAATAAAAGATCCAACGTGTAGGTCGATTATATTTTTACCAATAGTTGATTAAAAGCTCCTATTGAAATGAGTTATATAGATAGCCAGAATGCCATCGGGAGCAGTGTTTTGATTTTCTGCGTACATTTGCATTAGCGAGTTATTAAATCAATAAGAAATCTATTTTATATTTCATATTCTTGCTGTATTGATAACCTACTTCAGTAGTCTTGGTAAATTATAATCAGAGACTGCAATCATAGTAATTAATTACCCATGTGTAAAACTTCATCTTTTGTCAAGTTTTACGATGGCTAACAAATCAGATTTACTCAATAGTACAGTCAGGGTAAATCTCTTTTCACAAACCTAACAAACAAAACATTTTATTTCCCAAAACATTTGGTTTTATCATTATAGTGACTTTTTTATCCATTTCAATCTCGTTTATTTTATTGATTTATCTTTAAACTTACCATAAAATGAAATCTATACATGAATGCATACATACATTTTTTTCTATAAGCAAAGGACTCCTTTTGAAATTACATGAAAGGCATCAAAAAATCATCATTATGGAAAGTTTCTGGAACTGGTTTCTGGTTGAAATAAGATAATGAAATAAGATACCTAATCTCTATTTAAAAAGTCTTTTATTTTGAAATATAAATTTTTCTCAGAAGCTCTAACACATTTTAAGAGTTCAGTTTTTTATCTTATTGCTTAAAAACAACAAATATTTTTTATTCATTACCAAGATTATAAGCCCAGATTTTTTTTTAATAGCTCACAAGATTCCTTCTTAAATATTGACTATTTTAAATTGACATTTGAATGACTTTAAGCTCATCAGTCTGTTCTTACAATTTATATCAAATATTATCTAAAAACTGACCATGATTAAATTTAAGAATTTTTCTAAATATCTTTTGAACCTACAGGTACTCACATCAAATATTATTGTTGACAAATATCTACTTCTCACCTCAATGCTTATATATATAACAAAATTATTTGACCTTCTTATATAACATACATTTTAATTCTTTTAAAGTTCTTTAAGATTGGTGTAGAAATCAATGGCTTCCACGGTTAATAGTTATTTTGTCATTTTCTTACATGATAATGACTTCTGACATTTAAAACAATTACTTAGCACAGAAAAGTTGAATTATATAATTTCTTCTTTGTTTAATACAATCAGAGCAGTGCATTAACAGTGTACTTTAAACTTGCATCTTAAACTAGAGGCTCTTAAGAGCCTGTGTTGCTCACCTTGGTCTATGCGCATATCATAAACGAAGGACACAGATGGATTCATGACAAAATTGTGTTTTGATGATGGTAAGGCATTGTAGATCTTACCTTACTGAACATTCTTGCTGCTTACAATTATCTCTATCTAATGAACCTATGAATATATCCCAGTAGTTAAAATCTTTTGTAAAAATTTACAAAATTTACAAAATTTATTTAAATTATTAAAGTTGACTATAAAGGGCAATAACTCCTTGAGAGGTCAATTGACCATTTTGATTATGTTGACTTATTTGTAGGTTTTACTTTGCTGTACATTATTGCTGTTTACAGTTTACCTCTATCTATAATAATATTCAAGATAAGAACCAAAAGCTGCAAAAATTTTCTTAAAATTACCCTATGTAGTATTTTTAGCCATGTCTGCCATCTTGGTGAGCAAGCCGGGTCATTAGACACATTTTTTAATTTGATACCCGAATGATGATTGTGGACAAGTTTGGTTAAATTTGTCTCAGTAGTTTCAGAGAGAAGATTTTTGTAAAAGATTACAAAAATCTAAGAAAAATTGATAAAAATTTACTATAAAGGGCAATAACTTGTTATAGAGTCAACTGACCATTTTGGTCATGTTGACTTTTTTGTAGATCTTACTTTGCTGAACATTATTGCTGTTTACAGTTTATCTCTATTTATAATAATATTCAAGATAATAACCAAAAAAACGACAAAATTTCCCTAAAATTACCAATTCAGGGGCAGCAACCCAACAACCAGTTGTCTGATTCATCTGAAAATTTCAGGAAAGATAGATCTGGACCTGATAAACAATTTTACTACTGTCAGATTTGCTCTAAATGCTTTAGTTTCAGAGATATAAGCCAAAATCTACATTTTACCCCTATGTTCTATTTTAAGCCATGGCAGCCATCTTGGTTGGTTGGCCAGGTGACCAGACACAATTTTTTAAACTAGATACCTCAATGATGATTGTGGTCAAGTATGGTTAAATTTGGCCAAGTAGTGTCTGAGGAGAAAAGTTTTGTAAAAGTTAACGACGACGAAAAGGACGGACAGGGCCAGGTGAGCTTAAAAGGAAGACCAGTCAAAAGGTCATGGTTTTTTTTCAGCTGGATTAATATGAAGCATAGCAATGCCTTATTATGTGGGTACAAAATAATCTAATCTTATATTGTGTTTAAGATTTTTTTGTAAAAGCAAAACTAGCTTCTAAGAATTTCAATTGAACTTTTTTTTTATTTTCCTAAAAGTACAAATGACTAACCTTTCACACTGATTCTAAAACAGGATGTATCAGATGTTATTTCCTTTATTGGAATATCTGGATTCTGGAATGTATAATATAAGAAAACTGAATGTTTAAAAATATTCAGGAAACATCAAGAAAACAAGGGGAAAAGATAATATTTGTATTCCAGAAAACACAATAAATCAATAAAGTTTAATAAGTTGATTTGACAGATATCATATGCTATTGTTAATCAATGAAACAGCAATACAATAACACAATCATGCAAAAACAGTTAACTACTGGTATAGGATATCAGTCATCTGAATTTTATATTTTTCTTTGCAAAGTGTGGACACTTTTTGTTGCAGAATTTATAGTCCTTTTTGCAACAATTTATTTTCACATCTTTTAAACATACATGTAGTAGGTCACTGTCACAGTATTCATATAAAACATTTCAAAGCTTCATATTTTCAGCAAATTTTTCTAATATTAGGCCCCGAAATAATAATGGTCTTTAGAGTTAATGGTGTAATAGATAGTTTCATGGGCTAAATGATTAAATTTTATTAAGGTTTTTGTAGTGAGTACAATTTCTGATAATGTACATATAATATTGGTTTTTATATATCTACACCCGCCACTTTAAGGTTTAGTTTTTCAAATCCAAAAAGTAATCTCTGATATTGTAAAGAAATCAACATAGTTAAGTTACTTGCAGGATAAAATAGACATCCGGTGAACAAGACAGAACAAGTGAAACTGCGAGCTACTGCTCACTGATGATACCCCCACCGCAAGTGGATAATATTAATAGTGTAAAAATATGCAAGTGTTCGGTAAACAGAAAGTTGTCGAGTGATGAATCTGAAAACGCATCACACGGTATAGCTGACTTATATAAATCCTGAAACCAAATTTCAGAAATCCTTGTATTGTAGTTCCTGAGAAAAATGTGACGAAAAATATTCATGGGACGGATGGACTGACGGACTGACGGAAGGACAGACAGAGGTAAAACAGTATTATACCCCCCCTTTTTTAAAGCGGGGGTATAACAACATACAACAATTATAGTATATTAAGCTATAATTATAAATTAGTCCCAAATATAAACAAGTTATACATTAAAGTCTATCAAAGATCTGCTGTCAACACAAATTCTTCAACAGGACAAAAAAAATTGTTGAATAAATTCTATCTGTAAACAACTATGTCAGTTACTTAAAAGTCAGTTTAACTTGAATGATTGTTGAAATGTTGATTTGTTCACACTGGAAATCTGTACCACCTTGCAAGGATTAAATCTTAAACTTTTTTTAATTTCACAAAAATAACTCAAAAGATTATAGACATGAGTTTACATTCTTGTAAAATAACCAACTGGAGTATACAGTATTTATATTTCACCATTCCAAGCTACAACTGTACTAAGCAAATTGAGTCAACAAAGATTTCCTTTAGAAGCAAAATTTTAACAAAAAATATCTATAATTTCAATAAGAAAATCCTGAAATTCTTTAGATTATCATTTAAAAAAAATCTTTTTTTATAAGCAAGAAATAAGTTCAGTAAGAAAAAATGATAATGGAATACAAAAACTTGTTAACTCTCTCTGAACAAAATGATTAAATGACGAACAGAAATAATACCTCTCACAGTAATGGTACAATACAAAAATTTATGAAAAGAAAACCATAAACTGTCTACATTTATATATATATACCATTTTCTACTATACAGAGACACTTAATTTCATTAAATGTGAAAATGTGCTCAGGCCAAATAAATCATAATCTATCTGAATATTTATTTTCATGAAAAGCATGAAAAGTCCCTCGACTTCTACGGAATATTTCTAATTAATTGAGTGAGGTTGAAAGTTGATTATATATTGATAGTTTTAACGGTAATATTTCTCCCTATGCTAACATTGGAATACATCTCGTGGTAATGGTACAATAAATATTGCTTGCACATTTAATTTGTCTGTCTAAAATCATTATTGAAATCGTTCTTGAAACTTCATTGTCATTTATAATACCAGATTAATATTTAAATATGATTAAAAAAAAAATGATCACAACTTGATAAACAAGTATTAGAAAATTCTATTGAAACTTTTTCAAAAATTATAGTAGAAATAAATTCTTAATTAAACTGAATCAAGGATACTTATCAATCAGGATATTTCAAAACTCATATCTTTGCACATATCTGTAATATATCTCGAACACTTTTTTGGTATAAACTGATGATTTTTATTTCATTTTTATACAGAATGCATTGTAAATTCAATTAGGGGAGATAACTCATACATTAATGAACACAATTTTCTAGCCTTAAAATTAAACCCTTATAATTTTTGACAGAAATCTAATGAAGCATAAACAAATTCATGCTAATGGTGATATTTTCTTTGGATTTTTTGAGAATTTCCTTCCCTTTTCTGGTAAAATAAGCCATAGAAAATTGCCTTGAATGTTAACCCCAACCAATGAAGGGGAGATTAGGAAAAAAAGACTGGTTAAGCACCCCCTATTTCAATGGGTTTAACACCCTTAAAGCCTCCTCCAAAAGTTGTAGGATTTTCCCATGGACTTGTTCTATGTTGTTCATGGATCTTTTTAGCAACAATTTAGTATAATCTTCCTTTTTTTTTCCTTTTAGTATATCATATATCTAAGAAATTACTGGTAGTTAGTAACACAGTAATAAATTCAAAGATATAGAAAAAGTCTAGTATATAAGAATTAAACACATGTACAATAATTTTGATCGTTTTGAAAGTTACGACATATCTATAAAAACTTCAAATCAATGAGAAGAAAATGTTATAATGCTTACCAGTAAGTAAAACTACTAGATCCTTCAATTCTGATAAACACAAGCTTGGTCTTTGTAATCCCAGGAACCTTCTATAAATTGCTTCTTCAAACTTTCCACATATAATATCAAATTACAATGACAAACAATTAAATCGTCAGACTACACTCTCCCCCGCATATATGATCCAGTAACTGTCCAATTTCCTAAAAGAGCACATATAGCTATCATATTCCTTCTGAAATAGATAAGTTCAAATAGATATTCCAAAAACCATTAGAAGTATTGCCGGCAAGTCTAAACCTGTAATGTTAGACGATAGATCAATACTTTATTGACCAGCCCATGCCAAATAATCAAAACTATCCTTGTGCTTTAGAACTCCTCTCTTTCATAGGCCAATGGCACGAAATAAAGGCTATCTGCTTCGTCAGTTTGTTATAGTTTGTCCAATATACCGTTGAGCTTGTACCGAATCAATAATCCTACAAAGATACAAAACATAACTGGCTCCATTTAAAGAATTCAGTTTATCACAGTATTTTTTTCAATTAATCAATTTCTGCTTGGTGTCTGATAGATGAATTATTAATGTATCTGATTATAAATGACGAGTACATTAATGAATTCATGCAATTAACAGTAAAAAAACATTTTTTCAGGGTAGTTCATTGATTTCCGCATTACTGATTTTCCAATGACAATTATTCCGATAACAATTATTCCTCTTTAGTGAGATAACAAATTAAACGTTTATATGTGATTGACTAAACTCTGTAGGTGCACTTAATAAGTTAGAAACTAATTTCACATCAGCTTTATCAAACTTTACAATAATTTTGTATTGACAAACTTTCACATCATCAGCTTTATATAGAACTTGACAATCATTTTGTACTGACCAACTCTTTAATTTCACTTTTCATTTTCATTTTTAATCAGTTTCAAAATTGGTTGATATTTATTGTATAAATTTTATAAAGTATTGCTCATTATTTTCAAATATAATTGAATTTTCCAAATATTCAAAGATGTTTTTTGTATATGACCTTCAACATCACAGTTCTCATGTTGCACCTTATTGTATCATGTTTGCACACAATGAACAATGAAAACCAGACTTCTTACAGGTTCTCTATGAGATTAAAAACTTTCTTTAGATATCGTTTGTCATAATACATGTCCTTATGCTTAAAGATTCACAAAACAGTCACATCAAAAGATGCACAGAAAATTAAGTTTTATTGGAGGGATATTCAATTCATACCTCAGGGGGAGGGTTGAAATCTCAAGAAACAAGTTAACCTGCTGCATTTTTTGTGTCTGTCCCGAGTCAGGAGCCTCTGGCATTTCATGGTCTTGTGTAAATTTTTATTTGAGTTTCTTCTGTTATTTTGGAGTTAAGTATGACATCAATTATCACTAAACTAGTACATTTGTACATATTTTTGTTTTAGGGCAGCTAAGGCACACCTCCCGCTGCAGGATTTTCTCATTGTGTTAAAGACTCATTGGTGGCCTTTGGTTGTTTTCTACTTTTTTATCAGGTTGTTTTCTATTACGCACATTCACAATTTTTATAATAAATTTTATTCTGGATATTAATAAATAAGGATGAAGTTGTATATATGCTACTGAGGCAGTAACCCTAATGACACAAAAACAACAAAATACTACTATCGATAAATTTAGCTTTCTACAATAAACAAACTCTATAATGAATTTGTCAAGTTCTAAATGTTCCTGGGTCTATATAGAACAATTACATGCCATCAATAACAATTCCCTAATTGACAATAACATTAAGATTTAGCAAAAGACATTAACCACTGATAACGTTCCAGACTTGGATAAAACTATATATATAACATTGTATGCTGTGTCTGATGTTTGTCAGATTTATAGTTTATATACATGTCTTTCTATGTTGTGATGCTACACTAATGTTTCAGATAAGGGTGAAGGTTGGCACCTATTAAAACAATTAAACCTGCTACAGTTGTTTGCACCTGTCCTAAGTGAGGAACCTGAAGTTCAGTGGTTGTCGTTTGTTGATGTGGTACATAAGTGGTTTTTTTTTATATACATTAGACCGTTGCTTTTCTAGTTTGAATGAGTTTACACTTTTCATTTTTGGGGCCCTTTATAGCTTGCTGTTCAGTGTGAGCCAAGGCTTCATGTTGAAGACCGTACTTTGAACTATTATGGTATACTTTAACAAATTGTGACTTAGATGGAGAGTTGTCTCATTGGCACTCATTTCCACATCTTCTTATATCTATGTACTCATATATATGTATGTTTTATATTCAAGAAAGATACTTCAATTATAGTATAAATTCTTTAATAACCATTAGATCAAAGGCTTTCAATAAAATGTCTACATCTTCTCTGGTTTCTAATGCTATTTGATCAGGAAATCATCAATATGGCATATTATGACATCAGATATAGGAGAAGGTACAATATTTTTTTTTAATTTGCAAAAATTAGCATACTGGTACTTCAAAATTTCTACAAATATTGATTTACTTCATAAAATTGTCAAGTTTGGAGTAATGCAATTTATGCAATTAAAGCGTTTTACAGTGTAGTGTTGAACAAATGCTAGTGGAAAAGCCTTTATCAGTGAGACTGGAGTAAGTTATGAGCCAAATTACCAATCAAGAAGTGTAATTAATATCTATGTCCTAGAAATCAAATCAAAGCATAAGGTATCATGCCATGATTAATCAATGTATTGATGTTGTCTTTTAGCTGTATTTATATGAGTTAGCTATACTACACAGAGAAACTCAATTCAAAGATGGTCATTATGTCAAAATCTGACCACAGATGCAAAAATTTGACCACTGATGTCAAAATCTGACCACTGGTGTAAAATGTAACCACTAGTGTTATAAACAGCTGCGCCATGAGCGCATGATACACCCAACGTCTTGTGTGGAAGTTTTATGCAATAATCATAAATAATTTCTGAGAAAGTTTTAAGCAAAAACCATATATTTTTTTTGAGACACGGCGGGACATGTGAAACCCTCAACCCTGTTTTTTTTTTAGAAAAAAATAAATATCACTAAAATAAAATTTGTGAATCAAAACCAAAAAGTATACAGATCTTTAGATTAATATAACAAAGAAGTGTGTAAAGTTTTAAGCAATAATCATAAATTATTTTTGAGATACGGCGCGACATGTAAAAAAACCCTCCCCTGTTTAACAAAATACTCAATTACTCCAAAATAAGTTTTGAATCATCACCAAAAAGTATACAGATCTTCAGATTAATATAACAAAGACATGTGTAAAGTTTTAAGCAATAATCATAAATCGTTTTTGAGATATGGTGCGACATGTAAAAAAAACCTCCCCCTTTTTTACAAAATACTCAATAACTCAAAAATAAAATTTTGATTCATCACCAAAAAGTATGCAGATATTAAGATTAATATAACTAAGAAGTGTTTAAAGTTTTAAGCCATAATCAAGAATCGTTTTTGAGATACAGTGCGACATGTGAAAAAAACACACCTCTGTTTTAGTTACAAAGTGCCGTATCTCAAAAAGTTTTAATCTTATTTTCACCAAAAAGTATACAGATCATTTGACCATCATAAGAAACAGCTATGTTAAGTTTCATGAAATTTGGATAAGTCGTTCTCAAGTTACGGTGCGACATGTTTACGCCGGACAGACAGACGGACAGACAGACAGACGGACGGACACCGGACATTTGTATACCATAATACGTCAAAATTGGGCATATAAAAATTTGACCACTGATGTCAAAATCTACACTGATGTCAAAATCTGACCACTGATGTCAAAATCTGACCACTGATTTCAAAATCTGACCATTGATGTAAAAATCAGACCACTGATGTCAAAATCGGACCACTAATGTCAAAATCGGACCACTGATGTCAAAATTCTGACCACGGATGCAAAAATCTGACCACTGAAGTCAAAATCTGACCACTGGTGTAAAATCTTACCACTAGTGTAAAAATCTTACCACTGTTGTCAAAATCTACACTGATGTCAAAATCTGACCACTGATGTCAAAATCTGACCACTGACATCAAAATCTGACCACTGTCAAAATTTCACCACTGATGTCTAAATTCAACAGCGCCCCTTACCAAAAGTGACAACAAGTTGTATGGCTGAATCAAAAATCTCCTACTGACTCATTCAAGGCAAGGGCACCTTAAAACAGGTCCATATTTTAACTTGTTTATCTTAATTTGAAGACTTATTTTAGTGAATTCATTGCTAACACTCAGTCTGCATGCAGTAATCCCTGTTCTTTTAAGTACATAATTGTCAATTTAACAGTACACAGGGAAAGGCTGTGGATTTTTTTTTTTATAAAATTTCCACTAAAACAACAAAAACAAACATAATCCTTAAATTTTGACAGTTAATAAAAAAAAATGGTATAACAGTTAAAAGTGTGCAACTTTTCATATATATTATGTACTTTATACAAATGTAGTATAATGACTTGAACTTGAGATGTATTTTCATAATTGTCATATGTTTTTGGTTAAAATTCTTTTTTCCTGTACTTCATCTCTTAATATTGTGTAAAATTCATTGATCATTAAAGAAAAAATATATAATAGATGACTTTAAAAGGAAATTCTAAATACTGAATCAAAGGCAACACAAAAAATGTTATATAATTATATACCGGTACTGTAAATTCAGAAATTATTGTGAGGTTTTTATTAATGGGAATGTGACTAGGTGAGTATTGAAAAAATAAGAAGTCGCATTCTGATATCTTATACATATTTCTGTAAGTAGATTTTCTCAACATCACAATAATTAATCTTGTATTTTTGTCACTTCTTCATAAATCGCAATAATAAATGCACGCAATGATTTCTGAATTTACTGTACTGTCATATTACCATCCTGGCTTACCATTATTCAGCCTGAGTTCATCTTTTTTTCTGATCAGCACCTATGTATCCACATTCATGCATAACCTAAATCAAGAAATTGATTTTTAATAAACACTTATGTGTGAAACTGTCATAAAAATTTAACACATTTCTGTCAATCATTGATGTAATTGTTATCAATTTGATACAGTTTTTAGAATCATATATAGAGGTAGATCCAGAAAACTTTCACTGGGGTGGGGTCTTCCAAAAACAAACTTTCAAAACATTTCATTATTATTTAGTTATATATTAAGGTCATTTAAAGTTGCAAAAAAACAAATCGTAACACATGGTATCCAAAAGTAGTTCCAATTTCATTATCTTGAAATGCTTTGGTGGTTTTGAGGTAGAATGATTGCCTAAACTGCAGGAGGTCTAGAGTTCTAAGTCCTCAGTGTTAAACCAAAGACTTGACCTAGCACTTTAAACATATAACTCATAATGTCAGTCTTGTAAACAGCAGGTTTTTCTGTTCATATCACATTTAATACCATATTTTCATTCTGAAAATGTATCAAATTTGCCACTGGACTTTGAACTGTCATCTATCATCATCAGTTTTCTTTGATATCTGCAAGCAAAAGTGTAAAACATCATATCAAGGTATGAGTGTAAACATATTGCACCTGCATCAGTCTTCAATCAACTTTTCAAATTTTAAGGTTTGAAGAAAGACAACTTACAAGTCTAAAAGAGAAACATATATATATATATATCTATAACACATACAAACACATAAACAAGTCAACATGCTTAAAAAAAAATTGAGAGTAATGGTTAAAAAAAAATGGCAGAGGAAAATTGCCATTTTTTTTCTCTGAGAAAATGGACCATAAAATACATCTCCTTCATATATTAGTGGATCTGTGACTCATTTCACAAAATATCTTGTGTAAATTAATCATAAGTTATACTGAAATGCTGTCACTTAGACATGGGAACAGTTTATCGAATATGTCAATATATATATATATATATAATTATTATGTTCCTGTTTTACAGGCTTAGTTTACTTGAAAGTTAACAGTGTCATGGGAGATAACTCTATATTGCAAATCATACACTTTTCAGTTAGGATTTTAGGTGAATCCTTATTGCAACGTCTCTGTGAATCAACTCAGCAAGATTCGAACTCATAAAAATTAAAAGTCACTAATTTGAGTTTGCGGATTATGCAGTACATGTATGTTGTCCTTACTTCTAGTTCATTTGTAATTTCTACCTGATCCTACCTGGCAGAGAATCTGTAGTACAAGGAAGATAACTCTTTGTTTTAATTTGGCGGGAGATTAAAACCGACGTATTTTTTTTAAGATTCCTATTGTCGTTTTTTTAACTAATGTATTATCTTAACATGGTAAACGAAGAACTCCCTTTGACTAAATGAAGATTTTTTGAAAAACAATAAAATTAATTTTCAATCAAGTTTAATAAAAAAAAATCAATTGTGATTTTAACTTTAATACCTAGATTATCATGCTTTTATTTTGCTTATTACCACCATGCTTTTGGTGCTTCATTTTGTGCTGTGTAATTTATTGTATGTTTATTACGGGTTGTATTGTTATGTCTTATAATTATGTCGGTTCAAGAACTTATGGTATCTCCTTGTTTGTTTACTATTTCGACTCTAAATAAAGCTTATTTATCTTTTATTTATTAACCCGGATGAAATAAAAATTTGGAAATTCTAGTACAAGGCGTTATCAATTAGTTACAATTTGGCTGCCATGAGCAACACGACGGGTGTCACAGGTGGAGCAGAATCTGCTTACCCTTCCGTAGCATCTGGGATCAACCCCAGTTTTGGTTGGGTTCGTGTTGCTCAGTCTGTTGTGTTTTGTGTACTGTTGTACACAAGAAGATGTGGTATGATTGCCAATTCAATTTGGACAACTCTTTACAAGAAACCAAATGACACAGAAATTAACAATTATAGGTCACCGGAACCTGGATAATGATGGGTTTGTTCCTGGATCTTTCTTGACTGTAATGGATACTTATATTAAATATTATTGTCTTTACAAACAGCGTTATATCAATGGGTCTTCAAAGTGCTTCAGGAAACCTCTTTCTAAATTATAATCACCAACATCAGTTTAATCAGCAATAAAAGCCGGGTTTTAAAGTTTTTGTGGAATTAACTATACTAGAGGTGGCATGAGTCAATTTTTTATACTAAAAAAATCCAAGATCTATTAGAGTTGGTTCTGCATTGTTTCATAAACAAGGATCACTAACTAACGATATCTTGTTGAATGGTGGTGCAAATCGTACTTTGTCATAAATCACTCTGTTTTAAATAAAAATTTCCCTGAAACTGATTTTTTAGGATGCCTGATTTCTTGACTGATTCATATTTGTTACATTTGAAGGACGTGATTTTCAATAAAAAAATCAGCATTCCTATGGGAACCATCTACGCTTCACTTCTTGCGGACTTGTTCCTCCATTCATATGAGACTAACTTCATACATGAGCTTTTTAGGAAGAAAGAAAATAATTAGCATTATCCTTTATCTTCACTTTCGATGTTCAATCACTAAATGATTTTCAGTTTGGTGACTCTCCCACCGAACTTGAGATGAACGACACAGTTATGTTTGTCTCATATCTTGACTTTAATCAAGAAATTTACAATGAGTGCCGGATGAAAATTAAACCTTATGACAAAAGAGAGTATTACAGCATTGAAAGAGAACTTTCCATTTCTATGAAGCAACATTCCAAGTACGCCTGCATATGGAATATATATCTCCCAGTTGATACGATATTTCAGGGCTTGCATATCATTTCATGATTTCCTTGAACGAGGATTGCTGCTCACAAGGAAACTATTAAACCAAAGGTATCAGTTGCTGAATTTGAAATAATTCCTCGTAATTTACAAATTGGTTGACCATTATGGAATATCTGTTTCACAGACGACTAACGAACACATTACGTCTAAATTTCGTCTTGCATCTTTATCGATCTGAGATAAACACTCTAAAACGAGGTCAAGAACAAATAAACCCTATCATACAGACATTTGCACTTAGCAATACTATTATCATGACCATCGATATATAATTACGTATTGTTCATTGAGTAATATACATTTTCCCCAAAACTTAACAGAAATCAGCGAATCTTGGTATTAGGTCACTGTTAGGTCAACCCTTTCCGAAAAATGTCTACCTTTCAATCACCTGTAGTATGAGTTTTTTCCCCCTGACCAAATCTTGTCAATTATAACAATTGTCATACAAGTGGGAAATTTTAAAAACTAGCTACCTGCAAACTCCAAAGTATTACGAAAATGTTTTACCAAGTCAGAACTAGAGGCTCTGGAGAGCCTGTGTCGCTCACCTTTGTCGATGTGCATATTAAACAAATGACACAAAAGGATTCTTGACAAAATTGTGTGTTGGTGAAGGTGATGTGTTTTAAGATCTTACTTTACTGAATATTCTTGGTGCTTACATTATCTCTATTTATAACGAACTTCGCCCAGTAGTTAAAGAGGAAAATATTCTGTAAAAATTTACAAAAAAAAATTACAAAATTTATGAAAATTGTTTAAAATTGACTATAAAGGGCGATAACTTCTTAATGGGTCAATTTTGGTCATGTTGACTTATTTGTAGGTCATTATTGCTGTTTACAGTTAATCTCTACCATAACCAAAAGCTGCCAAATTTTCTTAAAATTATCAATTTAGGGGTTTCAATCCAACAACGGGTTGTCTGATTTGTCTGAAAATTTCAGGGCTGATACATGTTGACCTACTGATCAATTCAATCCTGTCAGATTTGCTCTAAATGCTTTGGTTCTCAGAGATATGAGCCAAGAACTGCATTTTACCCTATGTATTATTTTAGCCATGTCGGCCATCTTGGTTCGCATCGGACACATTTTTTAACTAGATACCATAATGATGATTGTGGACAAGTTTGGTTAAATTCGTTTCAGTAGTTTCAGAGGAGAAGATTTTTGTAAAAGATTACAAAAAAATACGAAAATTTGTTAAAAATTGACTATAAAGGGCAATCACTCTTTAAGGGATCAACTGATCATTTTGGTCATTTGACTTATTGTAGTTCTTACTTTCCTGAACATTATGGCCATCTACAGTTTATCTCTATCTATTATAATATTCAAGATAATAACAAAAAACGGCAAAATGTCCTAAAAAATTACCGATTCAGTGGCAGCAACCCAACAACGACTCATCTGAAAATTTCAGGGCAGATAGATCTTGATCTAATAAACAATTTTAACCCTACCAGATTTGCTCTAAATGCTTTGGTTGCAAAGATATAAGCCAAAATCTACATTTTATCCTATGTTCTATTTTTTGTCATGGTGGCCATCATGGTTGGATGGCCGGGTCACCGGACACATTTTAAAACTATATACCCTAATGATGATTGAGGTCAAGTTTGGTTAAATTTGGCCCAGTAGTTTTAGAGGAGAAGATTTTTGTAAAAGTTAACGACGACGAAGGATGCCGGACGATGGACGCCGGACGCCAAGTGATGAGAAAAGCTCACTTGGCCCTGTGTGCCAGGTGAGCTAAAAATGACAGTTGATTTTCATACGTTTCGTTTATGATAAAGTGTTACGTTTGACTTTCTTAGTTTTTTGTTATACTTATTTTGATTAAATATACAAATCGAATCAAATCAAATTAAATATTTCATTATCCCAATCAGGGTCCCACATGAAGCATTTACAATTATCAATTTTGATAGTATAAGCAACAAACATGAGACATTGTACAGTATATTGACATATAATTATGATAGACAAATGAAAATAGCATTGATAACAAAAATACATTAAAAGTACTCTTGAGTATTTATTTTTTCTCCCTTCCTTCCTTATTTCCATTATTATTTCTATCCCCAGCAGTGCACAAATAATTTAAAAAATATTGATAATAATAAAAAATGGAAGACAACACATTAAATAATTTCATGCAAGATTGAACAAACTTGAATTATTATCTATTAAGGTGGAAAATTTGTTCATCTGCAGGAGAAACCAAGGGACGGTGCACTAGGATTTACTGTTGATTGCGATAGGCAATAACTACGGGGCGCCGAATGGGACTCTTGTGGTTTTGTACTCAAAATTCAATTTTGTACGGACAAAAGTGACTTTTGTTCAACAAAAATGAGTTCAGTTTAACAAAATTTGTATCATACTACAAATTTGAAATTTTGTCATACAAAATTATCTATCAGCGGACAAAATTCATTTTTGTTACACAGGCTTGACTTTTGTTACCTAATTTGAAAATTGAGCGACAAAAGTCAATTTTGTATTTAAATTAGTTAAGTTTGGTTTCTGTGAACTAATTTGCATACAAAATCGACTTTTGTTACACAAAGTTGACTTTTGTTACACAAAAATTACTTTTGTTACACAAAATTGACTTTTGTTACACAAAATTGACTTTTGTTACACAAAATTGACAAAATTGACTTTTGTCTCAACAAAATTGACAAAATTGAATGGTTTTACACTAGTAATTTTGGGGCCCTCTATAGCTTGTTGTTCGGTGTGAGCCAAGGCTCCGTGTTGAAGGCCGTACTTTAACCTATAATGGTTTAATTTTTAAATTGTTATTTGGATGGAGAGTTGTCTCATTGGCACTCACACCACATCTTCCTATATCTATTTTGTCTCAACAAAATTGACAAAATTGAATTTTGTCTCAACAAAATTAACAAAATTGAATTTTGTCTCAACAAAACTGATTTTTGTCTCACGAAGGTCAATTTTGTCTCACGAAAGTCAATTTTGTCATCACAAAAATGAATTTTGTCGTCACAAAATTGACTTTTGTCTCAACAAAATTGACAAAATTGACAAAATTGACTTTTGTCTCAACAAAATTGACAAAATTGACAAAATTGACTTTTGTCTCAACAAAATTAACAAAATTGACTTTTGTCTCAACAAAATTTACAAAATTGACTTTTGTCTCAATAAAATTAACAAAATTGACTTTTGTCTCAACAAAAATGACTAAATTGAATGGTTTTACACTAGTAATTTTGGGGCCCTTTATAGCTTGTTGTTCGGTGTGAGCCAAGGCTCCGTGTTGAAGGCCGTACTTTAACCTATAATGGTTTAATTTTTAAATTGTTATTTGGATGGAGAGTTGTCTCATTGGCACTCACACCACATCTTCCTATATCTATTTTGTCTCAACAAAATTGACAAAATTGAATTTTGTCTCAACAAAATTAACAAAATTGAATTTTGTCTCAACAAAACTGATTTTTGTCTCACGAAAGTCAATTTTGTCTCACGAAAGTCAATTTTGTCTCATAAAAGTCAATTTTGTTGTTACAAAATTGAATTTTGTCATCACAAAAATGAATTTTGTCGTCACAAAATTGACTTTTGTCTCAACAAAATTGACAAAATTGACAAAATTGACTTTTGTCTCAACAAAATTGACAAAATTGACAAAATTGACTTTTGTCTCAACAAAATTAACAAAATTGACTTTTGTCTCAACAAAATTAACAAAATTGACTTTTGTCTCAATAAAATTAACAAAATTGACTTTTGTCTCAACAAAAATGACTAAATTGAATTTTGTCTAAACAAAAAGGACAAAATTGAATTTTGTCTCAACAAAAATGACATAATTGAATTTTGCCTCACAAAAGTCAATTTTATCTCACAAAAGTCAATTTTGTCTCAAAAAAGTCAATTTTGTCTCAAAAAAGTCAATTTTGTCTCACAAAAGTCAATTTTGTCTCACAAAAGTCAATTTTGTCTCACAAAAGTTCATTTTGTTTCACAAAAGTCAATTTTGTCTCACAAAATTGAATCTTACCGTACTCAATTGACTTTTGTGATTTAATTTCCATATCAGGTAACAAAAGTCAATTTTGTATGTTTATATTTGCATACCTTTAAGACAAAATTGACTTTTGTCATGACAAATATGAATTTTGTGTACACAAATGAATTTTGTCATCACAAAATTGAAGTTCTCACAAAACAAGTCTGTAGCACATAGTTTTGTAAGACAAAAATGATTTTGTTATGACAGAATTGAATTTTGTACAAAACCACAAGAGTCCCATTCGGCGCCCCGTAATAACAGCAATCCCCCCAGTGTCAGAAGCAGATGAACAAATATATATGGGTTTATTCAAGCTATGTCATCAGTTTGAAGTTGAGGTATAAAATTGTAGGAAAATATGTTTGCATAGGTTGAATAAGATGTTACAGATAAAATTTTATAAAACATTAAATAATCAGATACTCATTAAAACAGTTGAAACCTGTAATTAGCGTTTAAGTGTACTAAAAAACTATTTTGTTATATGCATAGAAAATAAAGGTACTTCTATATGTTGCGGATCTCTTTGCAATAGTAATTGACATTATAAAACAATAAATATAATATGAAGAACACAAAGGTGACTAGCTATAAAACCAGGTGTAATCAACCATTTTCCTTGAGTTCGTTATTTTTTGTTGTTGTTATTTTTCTTATCACTACTGTACCCCAATTTTTGACATATTTACTTATTGTGTCTGTTTGTTTTGTACACACATGATTGTCAATATAATGGAATTATGTACAACTGTCATATACGTGAGAGAAATAGCTGACATAAAACCAGGTTCAAACCACAATTTTCAAGGAGATGCCTGTACCTTACCATTCGTTTGATGTATTTGATATTTTGATTTTGTCATTAAAAAAAAAGACTTTACGTTTTAAATTTTCCTCGATATTTTTGTGACTTTACTTTTTGCCTTAGGAATTCACTTTATAAAATAATAATAAATAAAGGCAACATAAGTTTATCGCTTTGAGAGAAAACAAATCCGGGTTACAAACTAAAACCGAGGAAAAAACATCAACTGTAAGATGAAAAAGACGACGCAATAAAGATTAAGGATACTTGTTATTTAATAAATAACTTATCATTCATATAAAAATATATACCAGCTATAGTGTCATTCTATCTTATCTGCTTAGACATCATACAACCGGGGACATATGATACATGTTATAACTATTGATATCACATAATGTTATGCCACGAATTAAACATCCTCAACAAATTTTAACTGGCCACCCGCTGATTGATACTTCGACACGTTTGTGTAGATAAGATTGAAACAACAGCAGGGGTCCAGTTTACAACAAATTGTAAGTATCTATATATTACAATGACTTAATTAAGTATGTGAGAGGTTTTGCTACCTATAAAACTAGATTCATACACTCATTTTCTTCTGAAAAAAAACCCTGCACCAAATCAGGAACATGACAGTTGTTTTTCACTTGATTTTGTCAGTTTTTTATGAAGTCCCCCTTTTTGAATAATTATTTTGTTACTTTTATATGTAACACTTCTTTAAAAACATATTTGTTTGTACAATTGTTTTGATATTGTCAAATTCGTTATTAGTTTTTCATATTTTTCATATTTGGAACAATTAAAGTTTGCAAGTGTTAACATTTCTATTTCTTTTAATTTCGTATTCAAAATATTCACATTAATTTGCAAATATTGTTACAGTACTGTTATGTCTTACTCTGAAGGGTATTTTTTAATCATTAAATATTCTGATTGTATACTAGTATGTACCTGTTAATAATGGTTAAGTGTCATAACACCACCATTGTACTTTGAAGGCATAGATTTAAGACACAGGTATATGATATCATAAATATTTATTGTACTAACATAAATTGGCCAAAGAATATATTATTTCAAATGTATATGTTTTTGATATCGTGATACCCATATTAAAGTGGTATCGTATCAGATGCATCTTAGTATAACAAATATCGTGTATTTTCGTGTATATATAATGATTTCCAGACATTGGTAGTAGTAAATATATATTTCAACTCGCAGGAATTCTATAAATTTAATGATTTACAAGATATTACAAGTTAATACCAATATGCATAAGTACTATTGTTAAAATGTCACTAATAAGTCTCTAAATCTACAAATTTTAAAATAAAATGAATAGACAAAGGCAACAGTTGTATCGTTTGATGTGTTTGAGCTTTTGATTTTGCCATTTGATTACAGACTTTCCGTTATGAAATTTCCTAGGAGTTCGGTATTTTTGTTATCTTACTTTATACCGCTTTTCAAATGTCATAAATCCATAAAAAGATGCGATTATTATAGTACTATTATCATAGGAGCATGAACTGAGCTGGTATAGTTTTGAGTTTTCTGAAGTAAAGATTTGCATTCCGTTACATAAGGGCAAACCATTTGATTTCCCAGGAAACACAGGGTTAAAATAAGTATCCTGGCCTTTTAAACTGGATTAAAATGAAAAACCTTGCATTAAAGAGGCCGAAAATTAATTTTCTGCACGACAAACCAAAAGGAAACAGTTGTGTGCAAAGAAATATGCGTAGATGATAGTTAATCAACACAAAAAAAATGCCTTGTTTCTTTTCTTTAGGAGACTTGTATAATTGCAATTGGTTTAAGCTATTGTAGATCAAGGGCGTATGACTTTTGAGCCCATTGTTCGATCTTTCATTTGCGCCGATGTGATTCTTTCGTTTGCGCCGATTGTGCACAGGTAAATTACAGGTGAAAGTTATCTTTTATTTATCAATATAAACCTTTTCCTTTGTACATATGTTATAATTTGTCAGTTATCAGTTATCACATTATAACTGTTGTCCCCTGCAAATAGATCATTGTCAGTTTCGTCTGTCACAGAACTGGTAAAGGAAAATCGTTTGGCTGAGTATAAAGAGACAAATCAAGTGAAACTGGTAAATGGTCAATTTGTCGGGCTACCATTCCTTCCTTCAGGGCATACGATACAGTTACAGGGGAGGTAATGACGTGCTAACGTAAATTGTTAATTTCGCGACTTCTATAAACTATGACTTATCGGGAAAAGATTCAGTTTTCGACAGATTTTTATCATTCAAACTTATCGACCTTGAAAACGAGTTCATGGATCCCTCTTTTTTAAAATGCCATTTGGTTTGATTACGTTAGAAGGTTATGTGCCCCAATTTTCATGAAAACGTAATTAGTGCAAATTTTTTTAAATTTGATAAATATACAAAACATAATTGACAAATAATTTAACCAAAAACAGCTTGTGTTTATCTTAAAAAAACAAAAAAGTTATGTATCTCTGTCGAAAGGAAAGATACGTCCACAAATCCTAATTTTGAGCAACTATATGAAATTTGGACCTCATTTATCTAAAAAAAAAATAGAGCATGAAGGTATATTTTTTATAACATATTTGATTTAATCAGGTAAAAAATAGTCTATATGGAAATTTTTATCAAAATGTAAATACGGGATCAAAACTGTATCGTATGCCCTTAAGATGAAATCGAGGACTGCTTCACGTTTGACATTAGGTCTGACGGTCCTTCTGATGCATTCTTAAAGTACTTATAAATGCTCACCATCACGTTTTCACCTTATTTCTGAGCAGGTATACCGGTTGAAAATTGTAAGAGGACGAATTACGGTACATAATTGTTTCATTCTCATTACATTAAACAGTTATATATTCGCACCACCGTAATATATAATTTATAGGTGTCATTAAGAAAATTCAGGCGTTACTTATGTCAAAATTACTACTTATAAAATGGCCATGGTGAGCTGGGGACATAAGCTTATAATTTACAATTCATTACATGTACACAAAGGATAAATAATAAATAACAGTCACCTGTAATCTCCCTGTACACAATTAGCGCAAATGAAAGAAAAAAATCGACGCAAAGAAATGCAGATCGATTTTTGCTTTATTTGTACTTGTACAAATAAAGTCTCCTGTTACCCCACTTCCACGTTGAGCAAGCGGTAATATGAGTATTTCTGTTTCATAACCAGTTCATTTTGGGGTTCTCTTCGCTGTCCGCTTTTGAACTCTGCCGATTTCTAGAAAGTAATTTTCAGGATAAACAAAATATATGTACATTGTATATGTATCTGCATGTGTCTTGTCGGGATACCAGTCCATACAGGACAAATACGAAAATGATTGTCGTAATTCAAGTAATAAAAACATGAGGAAAATTTAAATCATCTATGGTCTAGTCACGGATCATAAAAAGGAAGTTTTCGAGAAATATGTTTGTTCCAATCCAACTTAAACTTTTCATATTTCTTAATGAGTATGTATGATTTTGATAATATCTCATTGTCATTATTCATGAATCATATCGTGTTTTCGTTCGGTTTTAAATTTTCAAATGCTATTATACAATTCAGTTGTTATATATATTCGTTGTATTTGATAGACTATCACAATCGAAAAGTTAATTTGTTTCAACCTCGACTTCATTACTGCAACATCGATGACATGCTACATTGTGTCGAGAAATGTATTATAGTAATAATATCTACCACTTTCGAAAACAAATTGGTGATCAGATACGGAAAATGCTGTAAGATATAAAAAAAAGAAAAAAAAAGAAGAAGATATGTGATGATTGCCAATGAGACAATTCTCCACCAGAGACCAAATAATGCAAACATGAATAACTTTAGACACCGTACGGTCTTCACCAATGAGCAAAAATCATACCGCATAGTCAGCTATAAAAGGCCCCGAAATGAAAATGTAAAAAAAATTAAACGAGAAATCTAACGGACTAATTTATGTACAAAAAATGAACGAAAAACAAATATGTAACACATAAACAAAAGACAACCACTGAATTACAGGCTCCTGATTTGGGATAGACACATACATACAGTATGTGGCAAGGTTAAACATGTAAGCGGGATCCCAACCCTCCTCCTAATCTGGGCCCTGTTTTTCTTAAAACATTTTAATAATACCAATATATATTTCGCAACTAAATCAATACAGTTAATAAAAGTGATATATCTGCATAATTTACCTTCTAAATGGTTTCGCGAGCTAGTTATTCTCAATCTTCCAAAGTAACAATTATTAGTTATCTGTTTGTTTACCCCTGCCAAAATTAGGAAATTGTTGGTCAATGATATAGATTCCTGTGACGACACATACCACGACGGTTTCTTTGACTCAATAGTTTCTTAGATTCCAGAAAAGCCTCATAAAATAAGGGACAGTTAGCAGATAGTATCATATTTTTCGAATTATATCATAGTATTTATAATCATTGCATTTATCATGTTAAAACGAATTAGTAGTTTTTATGGTATGGTAAAAACAAATGCTAATTTGTTAAGCTCAAAAGATGTAAGGATACAAAATCTTTTGACAACTTTAAAAAAAAAAAAAGCATTGCTTTTATACATAATGCAGCCGGATGCATAAAAATATACGTCTATACCCAAATATCATTTTTTTTACCACATCAGTTAGCAAGAAATCCTTTTTGGTAATCAATATTCCTTCTCTGTTAAATATAAGAACCTTTGTTTTACTGGTATTGAACCTTCATCACGTTTTATTGCAGTATTTTTTCGATACATTTTCATTGCACCATTTGAACAAAATGTGTTGATCTAGTTAATCTTAGAGATGAAAAAGTAAAGCGTTGACTCGATGTTTGCTTTGCATTATCAACACCTTAGTATTCAGAGTGATGTGTATTGACAATGATTTGTATGTAACTGAATTCGATGGTTTGAGTTATCAGGATTGCACCGTATTGACCTGTTCCATGAATTTAAGATAGTTTACACAATACGATTGTATAGATGTAACTTTTTGGCAAACGAATTGTTTCTTGACGAAAGGTAACAAAATTTCTGTAAATCGTACTCCGCATGTTTGTGTTCAATATTCATTGTAACGTAAAAATGTTGCAGATTTCCTTTTTTGGTGTTATTACCTAATGATAGTAAATAGCAGTAGTCGAAACTAGATTTGGATGCTGTCGGTACGGATCCGCAAATGATTTCATCCAATACATAAATACGGTATAGTAGAAATCCTTATTCCTGTAAACTTTAAATATTGTAAACCAGATTGGAAAAAAGGATTCTTCAATATAATCTTCCTATATTTTTTGCATGTTATTCCTTTAAGTGGTTTTTGTTTTGGCAATGGAATTAACTTTTGTTTACTTTTCACCTTTGTGTATTAAAACATGTTTTACCCCGCCACATTTTTGCGCCTGTCCCAAATCAGGAGCCTCTGGCTTTTGTTATTCATGTATGATTTTTAGTTTTAGTTTCTTTTATATATTTCGGAGTTTAGTATGACGTCCATTATCATTGAACTAGTATACATTTTTGATTAGGTGCTAGCTGAAGCACGCCTACGGGTGGGGAAATTTTTCGCTGCATTGAAGACCCATTGGTTGCATTCGGCTGTTAATTGCTCTTTGGTCGGGTTGTTGTCTCTTTGTCACATTCCCAATTTCATTGTCAATTGTATTTTATACGATGATGGTATACAAAGATAATTATTTGATTAAAGATTTAAATATGTCAAATTAGAATGGAATGTCACACATATGCATTTAACCATGCTGATATGAATTGTACAGGTAACAAGGAATGAGTTTAATTATTTATTGATTATATATAGGTAATATCGTATACTGAACTTTGAAATAATATATTACTTCCTGTTCTAGAGAATCAGCTTTCGTTTCTTCATTCCACTTTAAGATTTGAAACTTGATTGGAAATTTTATTTCAACCCATCTGACGTCCAATGGAAATACTTGTGAGTTAACAAATTACCATAAGATAGATTCACGAAATTTCAAGTTGATTTTTAACAGGCAGTTCGTAAAATATATGAACCAACACTCAAAACGTAACAATTGAATCATTGTTTTTCTATTTTCAAATTAGGTTTTCATTTGTAGAAATCTTCATTATGTTGGGCATACTTTTTTCCTTTGGATCTTCATAATTTAGTATTCGCACAGTCTTACAGATCTTTTATTTTGAAGGTAAGATATTGCTTTTGCCCGATGACAGGTTTTGTGATAGAATTTACCACACCAAAGTTCTTTTGGAAAATAGAGATGTGCCTGTTCATTGTAGATACAGTTAAGGACAATGAGGGTCGATTGAAAACAAACTTTACGACAAAAGAGATGATTTCAGCTTTCCAATTGTGAACTTTCCATTTCTAAGTAGCAACATTCCAGCAGCACCTGCATACGGTGTAAATATCTCCCAATTGATACGTTTTCCCGTGCTTGCATTTCTTATCATGATTTTCTTGTTGCTCACAAGGAAGCTATTAAATCAGGAGTTCCAAATGGTGAAGTTGGAATCATCTCTTCGTAAATTTTACGGACGCCATCACGAGTTGGTTGATCGTTATGGAATGACCGTTTCACAAATGATATCGGATATGTTCGTTACGTCGTAAATAAAATCCCCTTTTCCTTTCATAAATGTGACCTACCGAATTAGACTATTTACCGGATTTGTTATCTTATAAGCAACACGACGGGTACCACATGTGGAGCAGGATCTGCTTACCCTTCCGGAGCACATGAGATCACCCCTAGTTTTTGGTGGGGTTCGTGTTGTTTGTTCTTTAGTTTTATATGTTGTGTCGTGTGTACTATTGTTTGTCTGTTTGTCCTTTTCATTTTTAGCCATGGCGTTGTCAGTTTATTTTCGATTTATGAGTTTGACTGTCCCTCTGGTATCTTTTGTCCCTCTTTGAGGACCTTTCTGTCCCGTTTATCATAAAATTGGGAAATATACTTAAACTATTAATTTTACAATACTGAAAGAGGGACGAAAGATACCAGAGGGACAGTCAAACTCATAGATCAAAAATAAACTGACAACGCCATGGCTAAAAATAAAAATACAAAGAGACAAATAATAGTACACAAGACACAATATAGAAAAGTAATGACTAAGCAACACGAACCACACCAAAAACTGGGGATGATGAAGTGTATAACCATTGCAAATAAAAAAGCAATGTAAAGCGCCGAATATCATATTTAATTATTGGTGGACTTTATCTCATTTACAAATCTTTAAGTTCAGATAATTTTGAATACTTTACCTCTTTGTTTTATCAATTTTCCGAAAAAGAAATTGAATTTGTGAAACGTGATTGGAACTTTCTTGAATAATTCTTTTCTACGAACCATGCTGAGTTCTTTCAGCATTAAATGACAGAGAGATTGAAACTCTGTCTTTTTTCTTTTTTTTCTGTAGACATAGTATAAAATATCTTTCTTAACATAACTTACAATACTGAGATCAGTTACTGTTAATACGTTTATTAAATTCATTTCTGTTAAATGATATTATATGCATATTTTTCAGGCTTTAACACATAGAAGATAACTCCTAGACACATTTCACAGTGTTTTATATTTCGATATTTTAGATGTCAAATGTCAAAAGAGACAATAAGACATAACAATGGCCATGGATTATTTTAGATTTTGCGTATTTATTTTTTTAACACAGAAATCGATAAACGGTGAGTTTACTTTTAAACGTACGCATAAAGAGTAAAATCACAAAAAATGTGAACTCCGCGGAAAATTCAAAAGCGAAAGTCACTAAGCAAATGGCAATATCAAAATCTCAAGCACATCAAACGAATATAATACTTATGTTGCTTTGTTGAGTGATTGAGTGATTGTTATTTACTTACATTTAACAATAAATCCAACAAATATTAACAAAAACACCGATTTTTAAGGTAAATTCTAAAAAGAGGGAAGCCAATAAAACATGATGATTATATGTTGGAATCAATCATCAATAGAACAAAAGGAAAATAACTGTCATATTCCTAACTTGGTACAGGTATTTTTGGATGAAAATGCAATAGTAATAATAATGGAATTGACTGCGACTATCATACAAGACGGAGGTTTAGCTAGCTATAACACAATGTCTAATCAATCATTTTTTTTTACATTAGAAAAGAACAGATCAATAAGTATACGTTTAGCTAGATAATTACATTACATAAAAGTTTCAGCATAACACGTTTTTTTAATTGGCTTACAGCATTCTCGCGTCATTCTGAAATTAGCCTTCCATTTAAAAAAAATATAGCATTAATGACGATACGAGCTTCTACAATAAAGTGCACAGGTAAAGTAAAAAAAAATGAAAGAAATTGTGTTTTCATGATCCTAGCCTAGCAAATAAATGTCCCTATAAGTATTAAATGTTTCCATTTAGTTATTTTACAGGGTTGTTATACCGTTAACCATGCGCATTTTCGGAATGAAGCGCTTCGGCGCTTCATACAAAAAGTTCTTCGGTCAACGCTTTTACATCCTAATTAATGTACAAAAAGAAGTATTTAATTCTTAAATAAAGGCAACAGTTGTGTATCTCTGTTCAATACTCCTAAATTGAGTAAACGATAACAAATCCGTGTTACTAATAAATAAAACCGAGGGAAACTCATCGGTTGCTAGGGGAAATCAGCAGTGACACTTAACTGCAACAAAAATAAACGCCAACATACATATAAATGGTCTTGGATTTTTTCAAATGTTTGCACTGAATATTCTTCAAATCCTGTTTTAGCGATAAAATATGGAAAATGCATTTTGACTGAAACGTACTTTAGAAATGTCTTATAGCAAATTTTGATTGAGTGCATAGTTTTCCTTTTGAACTTTAGTAATACACTGTTTATTGATGTTTTAAGATAAGCGAAAAGGATATTTTTATATCTGTATATAAACATTGTCATAATATTTTTAAGACTTTATTTTCAGGTGCAATTTCTATCAAAGGCTCTGGCTCGCTCAATTTAAATTCGCATTTTTTATTGGCATGTCAAATCAGCACCTTTGCAGGCCCAGCAACATGGAGTAATTCTAATATGGAACGTATCTCCTGTCACAATGGCGGTTTTTGTGATCTAAAGACTAAAAACAATTTCAAGTTTTCTGGAAATACTTCTGGTATCTTTGTGATAATAGACCCTTTGCTAAAGAAAGACGATCACATGACGTGGACGTGTTTTTATGATTCTACGAACATTTCTTATACAGTTAAAATACGTAAGTAAATTATCATACCCTGAAAACCCTTTCTTGATACCAGAGATGGGGTAATCGTAATCTGTAATCGTTATCGATTGTAATTGATTACATTTTTTTACAGTTATCGACTGTAATCTGTAATCGAAGACATTTTCGATTACAGCAAAAATTATAATGCAATCCTTGATTACTGTTCGATTACATTTCGATTACTTTTTAGTAAAATATAACCTATTTTGAATTGAAATATGTTTATATTCATCACTTTGTTGTACAGATTAAATAGAATGTATTGATATGGCTTTATCAACTGCCTTATTTCTATCTATTGTCTCAAGCAGCATTATACGGAAGCGTATTAGGGACATAGAAAAAATAAAATTGGCAGTGAACTTTTTTTTCAAAGTCGAAATTTTGACTTTTCAAATCTCGAAATTTTGACTTTAACTTGAAATTTTGACTTTTCAAATCCCGAAATTTTGACTTAAACTTGAAATTTTGACTTTCTAAAATCTTGAAATTTCGACTTTCTAAAATCTTGAAATTTCGACTTTTTTTAAACTCCAAATTCCGACTTTTTTTAAACTCAAAATTCCGACTTTTTTCAAACTCAAAATTTCGACTTTTCTTAGTATTTATACGTTTGCGTTTATCACATTCACAGTCATTTATATCAGCAAGCGGAGAGCCATATACATCATAAACTTGATAAGCATTTTTTAATAAACTAAATCATTTTAAAGAGGTTATTTTAGATAGAAAATCTCATTTTTGCCGAAAAATAAATAAACCCGCCACATTATTTATGTATGTGCCTGTCCCAAGTCAGGAGCCTCTAATTCAGTGGTTGTCGTTTGTTTATGTGTTTTTTTCTTTCATTTTTTTTACATAAATAAGACCGTTAGTTTTCTCGTTTGAATTGTTTTACATTGTCTTATCGGGGCCTTTTATAGCAGACTATGCGGTATGGGCTTTGCTCATTGTTGAAGGCCGTACGGTGACCTATAGTTGTTAATATCGGTGTCATTTTGGTCTTTTGTGGATAGTTGTCTCATTGGCAATCATACCACATCTTTTTTTTTATATTCACGTTCAAATACATATTTCTAGTCTGAACTTCAGATATGTGTATCAAGACAACCCCAATATTCCGACACACCTATATTACGACATACTTTTATTCAACAGTCTAATATTTAAAGACAAGAAAAAAAGTTCACTGCCAATTTCATTTTTTCCATGTCCCTAATACGCTTCCGTAGCATTATGATCAACCAGATCCTCTATCAAAATTTACTCTATATCTTACTTTTGAAACAAATGGATTTATGTGCTTTTCAACAATTCAAGTCCTTTATATTAAAAAAAGAAGATAGATTTGAAATGAGTAAATAGATTTTTTTTTAAATTGTCTTAAGTTCTTAAGTAGTACTAAGCTTATTTTTATTAAAATTCTTTAAAGCATTATGTTCAATAAGAATTGAAATTAAAGCTATGAAAAGATAAACAGTTGATTTCTTATAATGTTATGATAAAGTATATCAGATATACATGTATATAAAAATTGAGAAAGTACATAAAATCCTATTAGCAATGAACCAATGGCTATGCATTGAAATTCTTTTCAGAAATAGATACATGTATCCCTCTTTGACACTATAAATATATATTGTTTATAATTTGATTACAGACTTATTTTTGTCCATCTGATGAGTTAGGCCTTTATCAACTGATTTTTATAGTTCGTTCTTATGTTATACTGTTATACCACTGTCCCAGGTTAGGGGGAGGGTTGGGATCCCGCTAACATGTTTAACCTCGCCACATTATTTATGTGTGTGCCTGTCCCAAGTCAGGAGCCTGTAATTCAGTGTTTGTCGTTTGTTTATGTGTAACATATTTGTTTGACGCTGTTGAAAGGATTAAAGTTAATGTACTCCTGCATCTGTACAACACGACGTTTCATTACAATTAACCCATTTCTCTTACGTCAGTCTATTGTTCTAACAGTGGATTATTGTTTAAGAATCCACTGACCACAATGTTAACTTAAGATAAGTTATGTCATAACTTTAAGCTTTTAACTTACGGAATGTAATCCTCTCAAAAACGAGTGACAGATGAAAGGTTCGAACTCGCGCGCATTTTCGTCAGTGAAGTCTGTAGACTACACATGATACCACTAGACCACGAGCACTCATATAAAAGAATAATTAATATCACTCTTAAAGCGTCTATTTGTCAAAACATGTCAATACACTGTATTTCTGTCTTCTTCTTTTTTTTTTTATATATAATAGAATAAATAACAATCAAGGAATTGTAAATATGACTTATTAGCACAGTTCCGTTGTGATAAGCTACAACTGTAAAACTACTTTTTTGACTCTAAAACCAGAAATAAAATTGTCAATTTGTTATGAAAAATGAAATATAGATACCTCTCAGATTCAAAAAATATTTTGGTAGAGAAAAACAGTAAAATGAAAAAAAAATATTCCTGGTCCTAGACTTGAACTTGGTACTGTTGGTTTCAAAGTTGTGTCTTTCTTTGCGAACGACTAGACGATCACGGCTATGAACAGATTACATGTTACACTTTAAAATTGACATACTTATATATATTGTGCATTTGTAGCACGAGCAATTCTGCTTGGGTTTCAGAATGCGTACCAGACATATTACTAGTTTATTTACTGATTGAAGATGGATTCCAAATGTATAACGTTTAAATAATCTAAACATATATAATGAAAGCGAACCAGTTTATACAATATCTATATATAATTGTTCAATTAGGACCAATCATTGTTTTTATTTTGTCATCAACTGGCGTTTTGTGAGATGGTTTTATTGTGGCGTTAATACTTCATTCAGATTTTAAATAATCTAAGTCCGTTTGTATAGAAGTTGTAAATCCAATCTTTATAAAACCAATTAATTTTGTTTTGATCATTATATAAAACCAATTAATTGTATTAAATTAACACTATTGACATGCTCATTTGGTTGCTAAATACTTTAAATGTAAATATTCAAGATTTTCAAATGTTGGTAACTATTTTATTTCAACTTTACAAACAAGATTACAAAAAGTCCGTATAATAATTATATGTCTTTTGAATAAATTATGAAATACCAAAATCTAATCAATATAAAAAATTTGTAATGATAAAACATTGAATTAAATAATTATTTACAAGTATACAATCTGGAATTTATAAGGGTAGATAACAACCGATTTAAGTTAAATTAAACTTATATTAAGTTAAATATAAATGTGAACCGTGTGGATCTAACCTTTTCCAGCTATTAAAGAGTAAAAATGACAAAATACGAAATTATTTTCATGAAACTTCGTTGATTCATTGTCAGATCATGTAAAAGATAGTCGTTTTACTAAAAATGGGTTAAGTTAGAGAATTGATAAGAAGAAGTGGATTCGAAAACGATAATCAACTCGCGACTAACGTCGCTCGTTGATTATCGTTTACGAATCCACTACTTCTTATCAATTCTCCAATACATAAATATGCATAAAAAGCCAATGACAATCAAAAAATTTAGTAAATCACAAAATATGCATTTCACAATTCTGCTAGCGGACAACGTTTCGTGTTCGGAAATGTCGCCAGTCGGACTCGATGGGACTATTCAAAACAAAATGCTCTTAAACAAAGCATCAAACCCTTATAATCCAGTCAATCTAGCATAAATTTGACCCTAATCTTGAAGTAATTGCAACAGAAGATTTTTAAGTTTTAATCTTTAGCATCCATCATATCCCAAATATTCACAGAAAAAAGCATTTTTGTCCATCTGATTGGTTAAGCCTTTTCAACTGATTTTTATAGTTCGTTCTTATGTTGTACTGTTATACCACTGTCCCAGGTTAGGGGGAGGACTGGGATCCCGCTAACATGTTTAACCCCGCCACATTATTTTAGTATGTGCCTGTCCCAAGTCAGGAGCCTGTAATTCAGTGTCTGTCGTTTGTTTATGTGTTGCATATTTGTTTTTCGTTCATTGTTTTAAGTAAATAAGGCCGTTAGTTTTCTTGTCTGAATTTGTGTTACATTGTCTCATCGGGGCCTTTTATAGCTGACTATGCGGTATGGGCTGTGCTCATTGTTGAAGGCCGTACGGTGACCTATAGTTGTTTATGTCTGTTTCATTTTGGTCTCTTGTGGACAGTTGTCTCATTGGCAATCATACCACATCTTCTTTTTTATATGAACAAATTTTAACAAACTTCTTGTCTTTAATAATCAGATGATCAAGGTCTTCTAATCAATTAGATACAGACTTTGTTTTTTATTTCAATTACTGTTTGTCTAATAAAGAGGCAGATTTACATTAATTTAACCCAAGTTAAATTGTACTCCATTGACAGTTTTATAACCTGTAATTAGGATTGCTGTCAAAACAAAAGGATTAAATTATGCATATAATATTATAAATAAGATAAACAAATTAATTATTCTACTTTTTTATATTTTTTCAGAAAAAACTTCCAACATTGTACTTAACAATGCTAAAATATACCTGTATTTGATGATTAAAAACAAATAAGATAACTTTAGTCAGTACCAAAGCAAATTAAACAAAAAACAAACTTAAATATAAATAAGTGATTGATGCAATGCGATGTCATCTCTCATACATGTTGATTCAAGATTGTTTTTAATATCTTTGATTCTCAGTAAGAGATTCCATAAAAGAAAAAATGTCAACTCATAATTTGCAACAATGTTTTTTTTAAATACTGTTTTTGGTAAAGTTCTAAATTTCGACTATACAAACAATGAGCAACACAATTGTGTTTAACTTACTTTATTTATTGGTTGAACATTTGAAGCATGTAATTGGTTTGAAACAAGGGTGTATTCTGTCTCCAATTTTGTTTAACATTTTTATTTTTATTAATGACCTTGTAGATGAAGTTAAAAAAATAGATATTGGAGTAAAAATTGATGATGAAAAAATTTGTGTACTACTTTATGCAGATGATCTTGTATTTATAACAGAAAATGAGAAAGATCTACAAAAAATGTTGGATACTTTAAATATATGATGTTGTAAAAATGATTTAGTTGTAAATCTAGAGAAATCAAAAATTGTACATTTCAGAACTAAGTCTATACCAAAGACAAATTTTACTTTTGTACTTAATAATAATGATATGGAAATTGTTCCTAGTTATACTTATCTAGGTTTACTGTTGTCAGAATTTTTAGACTACAATTGTATGGCTAAGGCAGTAGCTAAATCTGCAAGTAGGTCATTAGGTTTATTAATAGCTAAATGTAAAGCTAATGGAGGTTTTCAATTTGATACATTTACAAAACTTTTTGATACACTTGTTATGTCTGTAATTGAATACGGTGCCTCAATTTGGGGTCACCAGGATTTTTTTTGTATTAATGCTGTAAAAAATAGAGCAATGAGATTTTTTATGGGTGTGGGTAAATACACCCCTAACTTAGCCTTATATGGAGATATGGGTTGGATGCCCAGTATTATATCTCAGTGGACATGTATTTTTAGATTATGGTCGAGACTTACTAAAATGTCTCATTGTAGAGTTAATAAAAAGGTTTTCTTATGGGGCAATAAATGCTGTAATAGTAAATTTAAAAATTGGAACTACAGAGTCAATGTGAAATTTAAAGAAATGGATATGGAGTTTTTATGTAATACTGATTTTTCTATTGATAAAAATACAATTAAACAAATTGAAAAGGAAAATTTTTGTAGATATAAAGAGAAGTGGTACTCTGACTTAATGTACAATGAAAAAAGTAAATTGCGAACGTATAGAATGTTTAAGCAATGTTTTAATAGAGAAAAATATTTATGTATTAATATGCCTGGAAAATATAAGAGTGCATATGCTAAATTTAGATGTGGTGCTGTACCTCTGAGAATAGAAACTGGCCGATATGAAGGCATTGTGGTTGACAATAGATTATGTTTTAATGAGCAATGTAAGAAAAATAACATTATTGAAGATGAGAAACATGTCTTAATTAACTGCCCAGTATATGCAGATTTATGAGCTATTTTATTTAGACATGCTAGCTCTTTTGATTGTGATTTTGTTAATTTGTCTGATGATGATAAATTCAAATTTTTATTCACTGATGAGAATGTGTGTTACTTTTTAGCCAAAATCTGCTATGATGTATTATTAAAAAGAAAAGATATTTTATATAATTGTAGATAATAATGTGTTTTGTAGAAATTTTATAGTTTCTCATAACTGTTTTTAGAGTGGCTCATGTTGTTTTAAATATTACTGTAATCTTATAAATGTATAAATGTATGTCAATTTTGAGGTGAGACTCTAATTAAGTATTTGTCTTGTCTTGTCTTGTCTTGTAATTTACAGTAATAGAAAAGTAATGTAATTACTTTTGATAAAGTAATCGATTGCAATCGATTACATAGAAATATCTGAGGAATCGATTATAAATGATTGCACAAAAATCCTGCATGTAATCGATTATTAATCGATTACATTTACCAGTAATCGTGCGTATCCCTGCTTGATACGGCTCCTTGTGGTAAACAAAAACCTCCTTTTTTCTAAGTATTTTGAAATTTTAATACTTAGAATTAAGTTTTTACACGTTTGTTCCAAAGTCCTTCACTTGCTTAATCTACACAAATTGTTACGCTCAGTCACTTGTTAAAAAAAAGAAACATGTCCAATACCACTACACAGGGATTTTTATGTTTACGCTCAATTTTTTATTCCTCAATTAGAGGCCCATTAGGGATAAACAACTCGGTGAACAACATCATCGTAAAAATAAGGATATGCTTTTCCGTTTGTAATAAACTTATGAACCAAATATTTCTATTTATGAAATAATTTAGTAAAGGTTTTGATTAATTTGACTTAATCCGCGACTGTTGTTATTTGAAGTGTTTTCGTTCTTGCAAAATGTAAAAATCCACAACATGATATGCACAACTATATTTTACTTCTGAATTGTATGTTCAATAGAAATTAGATCATCGGCAAATAAAGGCAACAGTAGTATACCGCTGTCCAAACTCATAAATCCATGGACAAAAAACAAAATCGGGGTAACAAACTAAAACTGAGGGAAACACATTAAATATAAGAGGAGAACAACGACACAACACTTAAATGTAACACACACAGAAACAGACCAAGCATCAGACAAAATCCCACGAGAATAACAAATATAACATGAAAACCAAATACACGAATTTGGGATAGACAAGTACCGTGACACGTCTTATCGCAATGTGAATTTACACTAAAAAATAAGAGAAAACAAACGACGCAACGTTAAAATGTAACACACAGAGAAAAGAACAATAATATAACAATGGCCATATTCCTGACTTGGTACAGGACATTTTTAAAAAGGAAAAAAACCTGCAATGTCATTTTAACATTTTATATTTTACATTATTATATTGATTGTACTGCAAATCTTTGTACTCCAAAGAAACAGTACAGCGTCGGAAAAAAAATGGAAATCAAGATACTAGACGAACATATATTATATCCCCGCGTTAAAGTACCAAGAAAGCAAATATAAGTGACATTCGTTCATCTATTAAAATAACGTTAATCATATTAATTTATGATTAAGCTTTCATTAAATTAGTCTCCTTTTTGTATTTAAACATAATGTTAATATATTTGTACTTTCTGCTTCAGATTCATCAGTTTCATCTTGCCAGTCAGGTAAGAAAAGTTAAAAATTAAACGAGTGAAATAGACTGAAGCCTCTTTTGAATTGGTTACATTGTCATTTCGAGGCCTTTGAAAGCTGACTCTGCGGTATGGTCTTTTCTCATTGTTGGATGCCGTACTCTGACCTATAATTGTTAATTTCTATGTCAGTTGGTCTCTTGTCAAGAGTGGTCTTATTGCAATCATACCACATCTTCTGTTTTTATATGAACAGGTGTTATTTGTCAGAAAAAGAATTGGGTTTACACGGAGAAAAAAATTACCTAGACAACTGCAAATCCTTTTCAAGAATATATACAACCATGTAGGATTTGTAAACGACAAAACAACACAAATACTGAAGTGCAACAAAAACAAACGCAATCATAGATAGAAATACACTATAACTGCTGCCATATTCCAGAATAAGAAATTTGTCATTCATTTGTTCTGTTAAATCATTTGGTAAAACCGAGCGTTTGATTTTGTCTAGTTTTATGGACTTCCAGCTTTTTGAATTTACCTCGTTCGGTATTTTTGTGAATACTTTTTATGCATTAAAATTTGCTAAGCATCAAAAACAAAAAAAGTGTTGTTGAAACGAAGACAAATATCTACATCATATGTAAAGCCTAACCGATTATAATGCAAGCTTCTTAGACATTCAGCTTTATCAATCAGTCTTGTCTTCTCTGAGGATGCATCATATTGCATGAAAACTATCAACTATTTATCTGGTATTTCCGCACAAAATTTGTTCCCTTTTAAAATTTAGTTATTTCTGTTTGGCCCTATTTAATGATATAGCCCTTCATCTGTTCAGCCTCTCAAATGCAGATACTAATATCATCGTTGTACTAATATTTATTGTTCAAGTATTTAATTTATAATCAGATCATTTATTTCATTCCTTTCACTTTATTAAATGTTTCATCGTACTCATTATGACGTTTGAATAAGACTGACGACATTCACATATATGTCACTGCACACATAAATGCGTAAGCTAGAAAAAAAATGTACACCTAAATACATGTATATGTTTAAAGTTTTTCACAATATTTACAGGGATGTTAATTTTGTTTTTTTACCTAGTTTTCTAGTCAAGTTCAAAAGTACTGGAATACAGTTATAAATAGCCGTATTTGCATTATTAGTTCATTGCGTAATTTTGTAGTGCTTTGTCGAATTTATTAGTCCTTAATTTCTTTGTCTCTATTTAGTTTGGGGTAGTATATGTTTGAATGCACATCGAAACTATTTTGTGTTGACATTCAAAAGAAATTCAAGAGCAAATCTTACATGTATATCGTATCCCTTAATGCAAGAATTACAAAGATCAAGTAACTTCATAGTGTAAAAAGCCAATAACATTGTATGATATTTTACATTTAACAGGTTTAAAAACAGGAGAAATTGCTGGCATCAGTGTAACAGCAACTGTATTAGTTATAGGAGCACTAATTGTAGGACTGTATTAATTTAAGCGAAGAATTTCAAAAGAACCTGCTTAATATATGGCTTAAAACACAGGTACAGATGATGATACGTCAGCATATAAACGAGAAAAATTGAAGAAACCACCATCGTTTCCTCATGAGAACGGAGTGTATATGCAGTAGAATATGTCTTAGTTCTTGCGTTGTGTGTCCCTATAATGATAACTAGCTATTTTATTATTGTTTTAACATATTGATTGATATACATTTTACCCATATCCTCAGCGATTGTTATCATCTTACATCCAGATCATGTAAAGTTATGGGCATAGAAAACTCTAGAGGAGATAACCGAATACAAGATAATATCTATCCGTTTCAGAAACCAAAATGAGGGACTACTATGCACAATGTAAAGAGCACACTGGATATAGAGCTAAGTTGTTTACAACATCACTATTCTGGAGAGAATAATGTCATCTGAGATCTGTTATCATATTTTTACCATTGTTTTGAAATAGCGAGCAATATACAGATAAATATATACGAATTCACTTGCCTTCATTGACTTTCCCTTGTAATTCGCCTCATCAGACGCATGTGTTCCGTCAACATTTAATCACATGGTAATTCTTGTGTTTTTCTAATGTTGTCTCGTGCTCATCAGCCCAAAATACAAACATGCAATACCAATGTCAAAATCTAAATATGAAACCTATCCCGATTTATGGCACTAATGAGTGAGAGATAGGTTAGAATTACTTTTAAATAGGTTCATTTTTTAAATTTAAGTACCTGACTTTCTCCTCATTACAGACACACATAATTTAGTGTTATATCAATGTTTACATCAATTTTTTTTATGATATTTTCTGAAATCAAAACATTACTTGTACTCAGCCGATTCTGATCGAGAAAACAAATCCTGTCCTTTAAGGTTGATCAAATTATCGTGCAAAGTAATCTAACTTCTTGATTCGTCAGCTTGCCAAAAGACAAAACTGTAGGTAACACCATATAATAACAAAAACCTTTTATTCAATAATATGTACAACCAAACAGACCGCTGAACGCGGTCCTCGACGAAGACACCTTATAATTCAAAACACATCACTCCGGCCAACAAAACTAATATTGAGTGGCGTGTGATTTCACACATAATTATTTCACTTTCTCAATCTAACTATCTTTTGTAATAAAGTCTAAGACGAGTATTTTCTATTAGTATGTACGTTACTATGATAATAAATAAAATATCCATAACACTCAAAAGTTACCAAAGAAGCTATATTTTACCCTATAAACAATTTACTATTCTACTTTCAGATACAGGTCTCAAATATGGCGTAATACTAATGTATCAACGCCACAAAACGTGACGGCGCAGATAAATTTCTAAAAATAGATTATAAAAATATGTTTAGGTTTGTAATGATGTTGCTTTATGTATTTTCTAAAAGAAGGGCGAAAGAAACCAAAGTGATATTCAAACTCAGAAATCGAAGATGAACTGACAACGCCATGACTAAAAATGAAAAAGACAAACAGACAAATAATAGCACACAAAACACAACATAGAAAACCAAAGACTAAGCAACACTAACCATTTCAAGAATAAAAATATGGAATAATATAAGTAACGGTGTAAGTATTTGTATTTACTATTCATGTCGGTTTTTTCTTCTAAATGAAAACTATTCAAAAACAAATAGATCCTGTACAAATATTTGCTTTTAACTAAAATTTAGGGATGTTGAAAGATCGGAAATTTAATACTCGAGTACTGAAGTACTCGGATAAATCTTAAACGACCATTTTTTGGATGTGGTGTTTTGGTTATTAAAGTCCGACATGACAGACAATCTATATCATCTGTTCGTGTGGAGTTAGTATTTTTTATTTAATGACTTGTCTCATAATTTGTCAACACTATATTGGACTTAAAATCACTTATACGAAACGAGATTGTATTAGAAATTAAATAATAATAAGGTTTCTGCAAGTTTGTTACAACATGTCCTGACACGGGAAAAAACGGAAGGAACGGACTATGCTAGTACTGCTAAACACGTTTTACTATTATCGATAAACCTGAGTCAGAAACTAAGTTATAACACATAGACGTTTCAGGATCAACGTATAATAGATACTATTTTTATTAGTATTACGTAGACTACTTTAAGGAGAACTAGAGTGTGTGTAAATGTAAGGAGATATATCTCAAGATTTATAAAAGCCAAACGAGTATACGAGTACTCTAATGGTATTCGAGTACTCAGACTTCCGAGCAAGTACTCGAGTACTCGATGCCATTCTTACTAAAAATCATATACATTAACTTGCTGATTAATTATGTTAACTTTAACATACATATTGAAAATGATAATAGAATTCAAACCACAAACTATAAAACATTATATAATATCGAACCAGACTTACAAAAGACACATCAAAACAACATACATGAGTGTTAAAGTGTTGGCATTCAAGTTATAGAGTAATTAAAATAATGTTTGGTCACAGCATATAGTAATTATAATATGTCCAGACAAGATTAGGTCAATTCAAAGTAATATTGCTAAAAAGTAAAATGACAAAAACACCGTACTTTCGAGGAAAATTCTAAACGAAAAAAACCTTGCAAATGGCAAAATTGGTAGCTAGAACACATTAAACGGATAAGAACTGTTATATTCTTGACTAAGTACATGCATTTTCTTATGTAGAAAATGGTTGATTAAACATAATTTACGGTTTGTTTTCTATGTATAAAATTTAATCTGTTTCGATTTTTTCTGTATGATGAAAATGATTTTACAGTTTTTGGACCGAATAATTAAAGAATTTGTGTATCAGTGGAAGTATATATAGACATAAATTAAAAAAGCGTAATAAAATTTGCATATACATCAATTCAAGTAATTGTTAACAGATGCAATACTAGTTTTATTTTATATATGTAAACAGACACGTTAAATTAAAATCAAATAAAGATCCATTTTTTTTATTCGAGCATTAACGATTTGTCTTATGTAGAAGTAGCAATACCTGGTTTTTGAAATGCCCTTTTCAACCACTTCGTCATTGACACTGCTATGGAACGTATCACCAGTCTAGCAATCAACCTTTTTGTGTTCACATAAAATATCATTGATGTTCCTTTTTATGTAAATTTATTGTTCGGAATAGATTTCTTAGTCGTATCTGGACAAATTTTTAAGGAATTTAGGGTCTTTATGCTTTTCAATTTCGTTTTATTTACCTTCAGTGTTTCTGTTGTTTTGTTGTTTCCCTCTTATAGTTGATGTGTTTCCCTCGGTTTTAGTTTGTAGCCCGGATTTGTTTTCTCTCAATCGATTTATAAATTTCGAACAGCGGTCTACTTCTGTTGCCTTTATCTTTCATAGTAGTCAACACTTTTGTATTGACATGATATTCCTGATAGATTCATTTTCTGTGATATTTACTGTTATTTTTATTTTCCAACTGTTTCCATTCGAGCGTCAATTACCAGTCTTATGTAGACGAAACGCTTAACAAATAAACCAAAAAATCGCAATTAACAAAAAGATAAACGACAAACCCAGAAAACCCTTTTATATACCAAGATCCAAACTATATTTCGACCGTACGTAGTTATGATATAGTTTACAAACATTCATCAAATATTCATCAACTTATACAACACATGTGTGCTAAATTATTTCTCATAATAGTCCAGTAAAACTAATTTTGAACCTCAAACTTATTGCAACAGAAAATGTTTTAGTTCTAATTATAGCATTAATTAAGTCCCAAACAAACGAAGAAAAAAGTACCCATAAAATCTAACTTGAGGAAAACTCAAATTTTGCATTTTCAATTTCTTACGGAAATTAACATTGGAAAGGGAAATAACTCTGTAAAAAATAGTCTCTTTTTTTGTCAATTTTTGGTCGATTTTCTTAAAATACATGTTAAGTTTGATACTATGATGGGGTTATAAGTTCGTATTCGACTATATTATATAATCTTCTGCTCATGAAATGTACAAAATCGAAATTTTATTGATTTTTTTTTTTTATATTTTTTGACACATTTTTCATTGAAGAAATTGCAAATTTAAGGCTTTGTGACCATTTTGAAAATAATAACGTGAATATTTGGTTTTGCTTATATCTTTAAATTAAATTGTATTTGTTAAGTATCTACCTTCTTTAAAGAAACTTTAAACCACAAAAAGAAGAATATTTGCTTAATTAGTTTTATTCAATTTGAGATGCTTCCCCTCGACATGCTGAAAGATCTATTAAATGGTCAACTAATCAATTAAGAAATCTAGGTTGCAGCTTGATAAATGATATGAAAACACCTTTAGAGTTGTTTGTTATACTCTAAAGACGTCTAAAATATCAAGTATCAATTAATTCTGTTGAATAGAAGCGGTTAAGTTATAATTTTATATCAATTTTTGTTGATATTTCTGCCTTTTTTGCAGAGTTATCTCCCTTATCAATGCAAATCTCCATAGGAAATTTAAAATCATAAATTTTCAGTTTTCCTCATTTTAGATTTTATGGGACTTTTTTCTGTGAATATTTGGGATATGATGGATGCTTAAAATTAAAACTTAAAAATCTTCTGTTGTAATTACTTCAAAGTTAGGGTCAAATTTATGCTAGATTGACTGGATTATAAGGGTTTGATGCTCTGTTTAAGAGCATTTTGTTTTGAATAGTCCCATCGAGTCCGACTGGCGACATTTCCGAACACGAAACGTCTGTCCGCTAGCAGAATTGTGAAATGCATATTGGGATTTACCAAATTTTTTGATTGTCATTGGCTTTTTATGCATATTTATTTGTAATGAAACGTCGTGTTGTACAGATGCAGGAGTACATTAACTTTAATCAAAGAATCAAGTTTCAGGCAAAAACATAACAAACAAATAACTAATGTGGAAATGACGGCCACAGTTCACTTAGAATGACGAGGTCTGACATGATTACAGAATGCCGACATGATTGATTTAACTGACAAATCTGTGCACCATTGGTAGCAATGGATGCTCAAGTTCCTCAAGGTTCAGCCTAAAGAGAACGAGGGTTATGATCCCCATACGTCGGGTCTTATTCGCATCACCCCCTGGTTTCAGGGGAGTAAAGATTAACAGTTTCTATATCATATAACTCTATATGCACACTGAATACATAGGCCATACTATGTATCATAAAACAGTCAAGCTCGAACTGGTACCAATTCAGAACCGGCCACTCAGGGTAGACATGAGATGGTCTCAACAGAACTTCCTGCGGTACCGCAGGAAAGTAAAAACCTAATATGATCCGACGTACAATTACGGGAAACGATCATAACCCCTTAATCTTGCCACTTGAGTGTGTCTATACACACTCATATAAGTTTTATGGCGAAGATTCCTTAATTAAATTGTTCAATGATCTTTACACATCCCCACATGTCGAAAGAAGCTGGATATGTTCCTAGTATTAATGGCATCGAATCGTGTGGTGACAGTTCGGTTTACCTTTTAATTTCTTCATTTGCTGGCACTTGCAAATGAAAATCCTTTCTTGTAGAATTACCGTCTCTTCGATAGTTTCATATCAAAATATTGGAATATGATATGCGGATGTCAATAATTTTTTACGATTACATTTTTGAAACTTTTACATATCTGGCTACAAGAGTGGCTTGTGCAATGTAATGCTGACGAGTTATGTGACGTTGATTGGCGGGAAACGAAAACCGGATCCGAATGATGCAGTAATCATTTCTCTTTAATTGAATTGGTTTATCTTATTAAAGAGATAAACCGTATTATCCTTTCAACAGCGTCTGAAATGTCTGGATGATTTGAAATATTATTTTACATATTATCACCTATCAGTGATTTAAATTGGTTATCTAGCTTGTCAGGACTAATATTTATACATCCTTAGCTTTGAGGTTTTTTTTAATCGGACAAACCACATTCATAAAGTATTTCGTCTTTTTATTTTCTGTCTCACTCATACAATTTGCTTTCAGCAATCACTATACAGACTTTTTAAGCCGTTATTAAGACAATCAAAAGTTTGTATTGTGCTATCATAGCGACATTGATACTGTAATATTTTTAGCATTGACTAAAAGAAAAACATAAATCCTATCTTGTTTTGAATTCGTATTAAACCAATAAAATCAAATGACATGTTTAAATTTTTTTATTTCTTTATTATGTGTTTATCGTGTAATTTAGGAGAAAAGTAATTTTAGCCATGTTTATTAATATGCTATGGTCAGCTAGCCTTGAGACGCTCACTTATGCACAATCTCGAAGAGATAATGACCACATGGCATTGTGATCAGCTTCGTAACCATGCAAGCACGTTTTTTTCTTAAACTTTTTTGTAATTTTGTTTTGCTTATTTTTATATTTTTTGTAGTTGAGTATTTGTAATACTTATTGTTTTATTGTATGGAGTTATATTTTTTATTATGTCATATATCATGTACAAGGGGAGTGTTAGGCTTGGGGTTACCAAGCTAATAAACATTGCCATTATTATATTATTGTTGTTATCTTAGACAGCCGTGTCTCACATCTGCTTGTCAATTAACTAGTAAGGTAAATTACTTTTACTTGATTTTGTTTGTCTATCTGCATGTGCTTCATCGATGTGTATACCATTTCCTATTGAATAAAATTGGCACATGCATGTCTTATCATTTACGCATCTGTAGTAAAATTATGATCTGTGTATTCTTCAAATAGACTAAATATCTCTATAAATAACGCACTTGATAAAATGTAAGTAAACTGAATTTTCTACTACTAGTATACGTGAAACATAAAAACTATCAGGATTAATTTACCATTTTAAATCAAATAGCTGGTTTCTATGTATGTTGAAGTTTGTTTTGGTTGCACTTCAGAGTTCTTCTGTTTTCCTCTTTCTAGAAATCGGCATAAATGAAGATCTGTCGATTTGTCTTTGTGAAAAGATACTATTGTGATACGTTCTTATCTAAAGGTAAGTACACATATATAATGGTTAGCCTAAACACTACATCAAGCATAGGAAAATAAAATATATAAATGATTGGTAATGTTTCAAAATATTAAACACATGAAGAAAATTAGATAATAGTTATCAAAGGTACCAGGATTATAATTTAGTACGCCAGACGCGCGTTTCGTCGACATAAGACTCATCAATGACGCTCATAACGAAATAGTTATAAACAAAACAATTACAAAGTTGATTTAACATTTTATCCAATAGCATTTACAACGATACTGAAAAAGTCTGAAATAGAACTGAGTGTACCTTACTAAATTGCAGTCGACTATCAGGATAAAGGATTTTAACTACTTTTTTGTATCGTGTTTTGAAATTTGTGATCTAAAACATATTGTTAAACTCTTGAATGTTGCCAAGGTACACGTTTTTACTTGTGAAAATAAGGTTAATGTTTACCTATGTTCAAATCTCGAAACTTCCTATTGAACTTACACATATTGACGCAGTTAATTTAAGCTTCTTTTATAATAATATAAATAATAATCGCATTAACTACTCTGTTGTTATCGTGCCTTTGTACTCGAGATATGTTTCAGAAATATGTTTTAAAAGATAAATATAGATTGTAATCCTGGTATCAATGAGAAATTCATTTACTTTGATACCAGTGGATTAATTATTAGATTTATTTAACCATGGTATTAAAATTATCAAAATTAAAAAGTCTAAGTATAATTTAAGTGAATGATAATCCCTTTTCTTCATGGTTAAGAACGAGCGATAGCGAGTTCTAATCATGAAGTAAGGGATTATCATTCTCTTACAAAATTAGAATATTGTTAAGTGCTCAAGGCGCAAATGATCTCTTGACTGATTGTATTCAATAATTTGAATTATTGTCGGTGTAAATTAAATGTTTATAATTGTTGCATGACTTCATCTTGCAGTATTTCATTTATGGGCTAGTTTAAGTGATGTTAGGACTTCTTTTTTTTTTTGGAGGGGGGGGGGGTATTAAAAATAATGTGTATAATAGACAAGATGTAAGGTGATACACCAGTACAAAGTATATATTTCTTGACCGTGAGTATGAATGTTAATCTTATAATATTTGAGCGAGGAATTATCCTTTTCTAATTACAGTTTCAATCAATGAATTAATTTCTGTTACAACAAATTTTACTCCTCAGCCAATACTTTTTTTTAAATTTTCTGATAAAATGCCTTTAAAAGATTTAAACTTAAATCAAATTTCTGCTTATTTTAATCGGAATATTGGAAATAATTATTCTCTATTGTTAATTTTTTTAGGTAAATTAATTGAACTTATTTATTTTCATAACATTTTAGGCACACATTTTACTGCATCAGTAAACTTTTTTTTTTTAATCAAATCCGATTACTGTGATATATCCTTTCAATCTGGTAAATGTGCTTCAGGGCTGTTGTAACTCGTTTATATAAAAACTCTTCGTTTTGAATTGTAAGTAGGTCTTCATAATAGGATAATCCCTTACTAGACATTTGCGAAAACTCGCATACACCTACGATTAGGATTACGATTACACTTACAGGTAACATTTAAACTTTGGTCGTCTCAAAGTGTAAATACAAACTATCGTTCCAAACAAATACTATCTCTTTTATGATGATTTTAAAAGTTGAACAATTGAGTTTTCAAGCAAAACATGTATCCATAATTAACATATTTAATACAGGCGCCGATCCAGAGAAAGGGGGGTCCGGGGGTTGGAACATCCCCTTTTTTTGGACGATCAATGTTTTTGAATCGGGACATGTAGTTGGAACCCCCCCCGCCCCCTTTTTAAATGATGGTTGGATCCGCCCCTGTAATATTGGTCGTTGTTTTAAACTATAGTTTACTGAGTATGCCACTCTAAAGCATGCATATGTTGGAGGCCGAACATTGACCTATATTAAGGTTTACTTTTATAAATTGTTATTTTGATAGGGAGTTGACTCAAGGCGCTGATACTACATCTTCATATATCTTTATATGAAAAAATGAACAAACATCATTTCATAAAATGATCTGACAACTGAGATTTTTATTTGAGGAGAATGAGAATCAACAAATTGTTGATTAAGAACTACATGTACATGTATATACAATATTTTGTGCGTGGTTTTTCATTTCCCTTTCGGTAATTTTTTATAATCTAACTTTATCTCAATCGAGAAATCAGTTTGGTTACGTTTTCTCTTTCAATAAATATTCAAAAGTATACGAAAAAAAACACAACCAATTTTAGTCGTCTCATTCATTGGCCTTTTTTGGATGAATGAATGCATATGGCAGGACTTACAAGGTGGGTGGAGAAAACTTCCGTTTGCAGTAGGGGCTATTGACGGAACTTCAACTGAAATTTATAGACCGATAACAGAACCACAGGAACAATACTATTCGGGACACAGACAATATCACTGCATTCATACGCAAGTTGTTATATCAAAAGAAGGCAGGATATGTTATGTCGAATGTGGATTTCATGTTCATCAAAACGATGCTCATCAATGTATGTTGATGCGAAGTATTGGACAACAACTACCTTTCCCGGATGAGCTATTTCTGCTGGGCAACAAAATTTATCCTAACAGACATCCAGTACTGACAGCTTATACTAGACAGCAAATTGTTAGAAAACCCAGGAATATGCAGAGAAAATGTAGAAAATTAAATAGACTGATAACCCACTATAGAGTTAAGGTTGAACACGCAATCGGAGAATTAAAAAAATATAAAGTTATGGGGACTTTGTGGAGACATCCAAGACAGCGATTAACATCTGTTGTGACCATATGCGCTGCCTTCGTTTGCCGCCGTAAAGACTTATTCACATAATAAAAAAATCATTTTACTATGTATCTTTATTTGTTTTTTTTTTTCATTTTGAGATGACCCTTTGCTTTTTTTAAGTGTAATCGTAAGTCTAAGGTGTAATCCTAGGTGTAGACCTAGTTTCCGCAAATGTCTACTAAGAACATGATTTACATTCATTCTTCACAATTGAGAGACACCAATTTCATTGGTCGAGAGCACTTTGCTATATTCTAAACCATATCCGATTTTTCACGAGTTATGTTCTAATTCGCCAGACATAAACGAACTTAAACAATTTATACAATTAAACTCAACACATGTATCAGAAATGAGCTCTCCTTGTGAGGGTAGCATATTTTTTATTAACCAATGTATAATAAATTTAAATCAAACAGTTCGTTTCAAAGTTCATTTTAAGCACACTACGGCTTATTCTCAGTCATTACTGAAACACGAAGACCAGTCATACTGGCTCGATCACAGTTATGCGACAAATATCGTTTAATGGAATACATTGTAAACATTACAGGTATTATAAAAACACGTGAAGATGTAAACCAACACACGTGTTTCACCAAAACAAATACATGTCCTTCCGTACTATTATTAAATTTATTAATTATGCAAGAATGAGTTTCTCTTATGATCATTAGATTCCTTCCTGATGTCTACGTTATACTCTTACGAAACTGATGCACAAATGCTTTATTTATTTATCTTATAAAAAATTGAGGAAAACATTCATTAAAATTGAAACGCCACTTTTAATCATGAACCATGCATTCAATGCAATATATAATCCTATGTAAAAATAAACTACTTAATCAGCCATTTGGTCTGAGGACACAGTTATCGTCCTTTGATTTTAATTTTTTTTTAAATTCAATCATCGCATCGCCCTTTCTGTTGGTATAGTTTGGACTTTAAAAAAAATATGCCAGATGCGCGGTTACATATATCAGTTAATTTCGTTCATGTTCCCATTTACAGGACTTAGTCAACAGGATGTGCGCTCACACAAAAACTGTTTCAACACAGTAATGAGGGAAAACGGTTGCAGTCTTCATTATATTTTAATACTTTTTGGATTTTCAAATGTTTTGGCCTCAAGCATCACTAAAGAGACCTTTATTGTCGATATGCACACAGTGGTACCGTTACTGTTAATACTACAACTGGGATGGTGCCTCTGCTGGTGGACTGTTGATATCACCAGCCTAGTAGCCAGTTCTTTAGAGATACGGATATTATGTATTTAAATCGGTTGTTACAAAATTTTGAACATTATTTTAAAGTAAGGGCTGGCTATATCTCAGTCAAACAGCGGTCTGATTCCTTGTCAGTTTCTTGCGATACATTTTGTAATTTTTGGTTCAAAATCTCCTCAACGTTTGTATTGGTTTTTCAAATATTTTGGCCTCGAGCATCACTGAAGATTCATTTGTTGTCGGAATAAGCATCTGGCACAGAAACATTGGTATAATAAATATTACTAAAATAGACAGCCAAAGTTTTACCGTTATCGTTAAGTACGACGTGTCGAGTTCTCAGCTCAATATTGGGATCTGTTCAATGTCTTTATCTTTACATACAAGTAAAGTCGTCTGATCCGTTCTTGTACTGATTGTGACATATTGACTGGGTTGTTTATTCGCATGTTGTTGTTACACTGTACATGCATCATGAATCTGATGTTCAGTAGTTGTGTTGATGAAGTTCATAAGTGTTTCTCGTCCTTGTTTAAATAAAGATAAGACAGTCGTTTTTTTTTCGTTTGAAAGTTCATGTTTACAAAAGTATGAATTTTTCGAAATACTAAGGATTTTTTTTATCCCAGGCATAGATTACCTTATGCGTATTTGGCACAATTTTTTGAATTTTTGGGTCCTCGATGCTCGTCAACTTTGTACTTGTTTGGTTTTATAACTTTATTGATCTGAACGTCACTGATGAGTCTTATGTAGACGAAACACGCGTGTGGCGTATCAAATGAAAAGTCAGGTACCTTTGAGAACTATTTACACTACTGGGTCAATGCCACTGCTGCTGGACGTTTCATCCTCGAGGGTATCACCATTTCAGTAGTCAGCACTTCCGTGTTAACATGAATATCAATTACATGGTTATTTTTATAAATTTCATGTTTAAAAAAGTATTAAATTATGATCCTGGTACCTTTGATAATTGTCTACACTAGTCGTTTTGGGGCTGCTCGGTATGAGCCAAGGCTCCGTGTTGAAGACTGTACTTTGATCTATAATAGTTTACTTTTACAAATTGTGACTTAGATGGAGAGTTGTCTCATTGGCACTCATACCACATCGTCTTATATACATGTATATATATCCCTCTGTTATGTTTTTAAAATTGATTAATTTCTATCAAACATTTATAAATTAAAGAGGCAAACATACTATTATGTGATTATAATTGTAATAAGATATGTTCGTGAAATGTTAATATTTGTATTTCAAACTTACCTCTTCTGATATCTATGCATATCAGTTGACACTCAACTTGCATCATACAAGTAATTATTGTACAAATAATATAAGGTCACTAGAACACTATGTAACGGATTTATCTTACCGACTATTTTAATTTGTTGAAATAAGACTAGACTTGTCTCATTTGTAATCATACCACATCTTCTTATTTTTATATTAAAGTGTTCAATTTTAAGAACCTGCTCCCATTGGTCTGCACACAAAAACTAATGTCAACAATAACAATTTAATATCGACAACCTTGATATAACAATATTAAACAGAATTTTCAATACATTTAAATAATCAAATAGTGCCAAAGTCGTAATTCCACTACTAACCGTGTATTGAAATAAGCCTACTTACCTAATATTCAATATACATGGTCTCCACGCTTTTAACCAATCATAGTCCTAGAAATGTATAGGAGGTAAGATAATACATGTACACGACAAAAAAATACATAATTGAAGCCAAAATCGTCATCAGATAAATTATCAATCGCCATATTGATCATTATAACTAGTCTTCGTATTCGAAATATACAACTAAAGAAATGTTTTATTTCACTATTTACAAATAGATATTTTAACATATTTGTAATGTTTTAATATTTTGAATTGGTATTCGACGGGTATGTTCCTCATATCTTGACTTACATCTAGAAATTGACAATGAGGGTCGGTTGAAAACAAAACTTTACGACAACAGAGATGATTTCAGCTTTCCAATTGTGAACTTTCCATTTCTAAGTAGCAACATTCCAGCAGCACCTGTAACGGGATATATATCTCTCAATTGATACGATATTCCCGTGCTTGCATTTCCTATCAAGATTTTCTTGATAGAGAGTTGCTGCTCACAAAGAAGCTATAAAACCAAGAGTTCCAAATGGTGAAGTTGAAATCATCCCTTCGTAAATTTTACGGACGCAATCACGAGTTAGTTGACCGTTATGGAATAACCGTTTCACAAATGATATCGGATATGTTCCTTACGTCGTAACTACAATCCCCTTCCCTTTCATGAATGTGACCTACCGAATTAGACTATTTACCGGAGTTGTTATCACATAAGCAACATGACGGGTTCCACATGTGGAGCAGGATCTGCTTACCCTCCCGGAGCACCTGAGATCACCCCTAGTTTTTTGTGGGGTTTGTGTTGTTTATTCTTTAGTTTTCTATGTTGTGTCATGTGTACTATTGTTTGTCTGTTTGTCTTTTTTCATTTTTAGCCATGACGTTGTCAGTTTATTTTAGATTTATGAGTTTGACTGTCTCTTTGGTATCTTTCGTCCCTCTTTTCCAATTATCGTTACCACAATCACGTCATCCTCTCCTCGAATTTGAATTAGAACTATCCCATGGTTTGTTCTATAGTTTTGGCACATACCAGTATGTCCTGTTCTAGCGTCATTTTAATATATTTGTACGCTTTAGAGTGCAATAAAATTTAACAAAAAGAAGATTTAGCATGTGAAAAGAGTGCATGTTTTGCGTATTGTTAAAAAATCTCCGTTGCAATAAACGACACTTTATTTGTCTAAAATTTTATAATAATAGAATTGAGAATGGAAATGGGGAATGTGTCAAAGAGACAACAACCCGACCAAATAAAAAACAACAGCAGAAGGTCACCATCAGGTCTTCAATGTAGCGAGAAATTCCCGCACCCGTTGATATAACCATTGATATAAAGAATAACCAATGGCAATGTCGTAATATTGTCAATTAACGCATTGTAGGAATAATTTTTTCCGTATCACACTCCATGCAGTGTACTGCCAGAAATATATCTTCATGCAAAAATAGATAACATACCACAACCGTAATAGAACTGCTCTTATATATTTATTATATATAAATTACTCCAAAAGAAAATTAATGAATATAAAAAACAATGATATAAACGAAATATTGTACAACATATGTTAACATTTCATATGTCTTTTATTTGAAAATCTAACATTTTGTTTATGGCATTTATTAAGTTAACAATACTACATGCATTATTATTGCATTTCCAATAGGCCAAAAGACAATGCCACGTAATGTTAATAAACTCGGGTTTAGACTAACAGTTCCTCAATTAATCGACTAGATAAAAATCATCGTCATAGAGAAAATCAATCTAATTAAAATTAAATCTCCAAAGCAACCAATTATCGATTTTGTCTGCAATAAAATACATTGCACGGCTCAATCAATAAAACATGTTGCAACATCTGTTTGTCATTCTTAATTCGTTAATTAAAGATCTATCATCAAATATCGGCTTGTGCCCATCGGACGAAAGGAGTTTATAAAGTATTTTTCCAGTTAATTCAGGTAAATCTAAATTAGTTTTGTTATATGCTTAGTATTTATTTGTGTTCCTATAGTATAACTCAATTTTCATAAACCAAATGATAATGTTTATAAATAATGATTTTTCTAGAACAACGCGGATTTTAGATTCGACTGAATGCTGTGTTTTACATAGTAAGAAGTTTAGCTAGCTATACAACAAGGTTTAATCCAACATTTTCTACACAAGAAAAATGCCTGTACCAAGTCAGGAATATGTAACTTGTAATCCATTCGTTTGATGTGTTAGAGCTTTTGATTTTGCCATTTAATTATGACTTTCCGTTTTGAATTTTTCAGTATTTTTGTGATTATACTTTTTGTTCAAATCAATAACGTAGTGAAGTGTAGCACTGCACATCCCCGTTCAGTACTAATTTTGATGTGCATTAGAACATATATATCTCCTAGCTTTTTTGCATATTTATGTTTGCTTTCCTTTCAAATATTTGGGTTTTCTAATGAATGTTAATCTAGAAAAGCACTTTTAACGCATACAATTTAAACAAATTTGAAGATGTATTTTTTTCTTTGATACAATTTCACAACCATTTCATCATTTTGTTCTAAAAATGGCTGGTACTAAAATTTATCATATTGTTTACAAATGATGTTTTGAAATATCTGTAGGTTTTGATCATTTAAACACTTTTTTCTAAAATACATCGTTAAAATCTTCCGAGTAAATGCTCTATTTAAAGACTGATTAGAGAGACATGCAATTGTATGTCTCATTTTGATATCACAGAAAACTACATGAACACAGCTTTCTCATCATGTCGTCGTGACAACGCTATGTTTGTAATATGATTGATTATGCAACCTAATTTCCAGAATAAAATCTATAGCTAAAATTCATAATATTTTAGCGTTCACCTGTTTTTTGTTGTGTGTCTATACAATTGGAATCGATTTTAGATGCACAAAGATGTTTCACATCAGTAATTTTACAGAAGCTTCCATTGCATGAGTAGCTGAACCGTGAATGTTTTACTGTGAATCAATTGATGTATTTCAATTTCGGTGTTTGGAAACGAACATAATATCTGATTATATTTTCACAATCTATGTATGACTGACTCAAGTAACATTCAAATAGCAACTTTGATAATTAGATTTCGAGTCATGATTCTTTTGAAACTTATGCGACCCCCCGCAGTTTGGACCTCGTGTGTATACATAAATATATATTTATATCGATATCATAGAGGTAAATGTCTCGCCCCGTAGGAATACCTGCTGATTCTGGTAACTGCAAATATAGAGGACATCGGTTAAAAGACAAAAGTAACAATACTGAACTCCGAAAAAAATTCAAAACGGAAAGTTACAAATCAAAGGGCAAAATCAAAAGATCAAACACACCAAACGAATGGTTACAACTGTCATATTCCTGACTTGGTTCAGGCATTATCTTATCTAGAAAATGATGGGTTGGACATATTTTTTATTTACTATCATATTCTGATTGTTATAGTCAAGAATTCTTCAGTTTTTAATATGAATTTGTATTTTTAAAATAACAAATAATGAGCACAAATGTGATTGATCCCGTTATGATTAATTGGGCGAACTGTGGATTTGTTGGACGAAGTTCAAAATCGTCTTATGCTTATGTAGACGAAACGCGCGTCTAGCGAACTAAAATATAACCCTGGTATCTTTGATAACTATTTACACCACTGGGTCGATGCCACTGATGGTGGACGTTTCGTCCCCGAGGGTATCACAAGCCCAGTAGTTATCATTTCCGTGTTGACATGAATATCAATAAATTGTCATTTTCATAAATTTCCTGTTTACAAAACTTTGATTTTTTTTCGAAAAACTAGGGACTTTCTTATCCCAGGCTTAGATTACCTTAGCCGTATTTGGTACAACTTTTTATGAATTTTGGAATTCAATGCTCTTCAATTTTGTACTTGTTTTGGCTTTTTTTTTTTTTTAAATATTTTGATATGAGCGTCATTGTTGAGTCTTTTGTAGACGAAACGCGCGTCTGGCGTACTAAATTATAATCCTGGTACTTTTAATAACTACTTATGGTATATTTATATCGGGAAAATGGGGATTTTTTGGTGTAAGGCGTTACGGGTGCAAATAGCATAATACATTTTTAGTCTTTTGAACGTTTTTTGATGGCATGATGTTGTCAGTTCATTTCAACTTAACATAAAACCCTGCCCTGTGTTTATCACTCAATCCGCTTATACGTCGAATCGCGCTGACGTTTTCATTCTATATAGTTATGCTAACAAATTAATCAAGTAAGTTATAATAAACGTACTGATTTTGATGTAATTGGACAACACACAAGGAAGGCTAGTAACACTATAAATGTAATAATGAATTTTGCAGTGACGGATATTTTTTTTATTGTAATAGACATATTACTTTGCTATTCTTTGAAATTACCAATTACAACCGCAGCTGTGGTTCCTCAATAAAAGAGAGGCAAACAATACTAGAAACACAAATGTAATAATGTATTTTGCAGTGACGGATATTTTTTTTAATGTAATAGACATATTATTTTGAAATTCTTTGAAATAACCAATTACAACCTCAGCTGTGTTCCTCAATAAAAGAGAGGCAAAAAATACTAGTAACACAAATGTAATAATGTATTTTGCAGTGACGGATATTTTTGTTCATTGTAATAGACATATTACTTTGCTATTCTTTGAAATTACCAATTACAACCGCAGCTGTGTTCCTCAATAAAAGAGAGGCAAACAATACTAGTCACACAAATGTAATGATATATTTTGCAGTGACGGATATTTTTTTTAATGTAATAGACATATTACTTTGCTATTCTTTGAAATTACCAATTACAGCCGCAGCTGTGTTCCTCAATAAAAGAGAGGCAAACAATACTAGTAACACAAATGTAATAATGTATTTTGCAGTGACGGATATTTTTTTTCATTGAAATAGACACATTACTTTGCTATTCTTTGAAATTACCAATTACAGCCGCAGCTGTGTTCTTCAATAAAAAAGAGGCAAACATTACTAGTCACAAAGGGAAATTCGAAACAAAATGAGAATTCCATGGCAAAAAAACCAACATTTATCAAAACGCAATCTAAAAAATAGAGACTGAGTAACTCTGAATTCAAACAAATAACCATGCTTGAGGCAATGTTGTTTATGATGATGCTTTCAATTCATGGTTCAAAAAGAAAGACGGGAAATTTTCACAGCTACGAGGATTGAATTTAAAAAATGTACTTTTGAAATAAAGTTTAAATCAAAAAGATATTTATTTGAATTTAGATCTTGTATAGATCAATGTATGTAGTGAAAATTCTTTAAAATGAACAGATTTTAATATCCTATTTAACAGAAAAGGTATTCATCCGGCAAAGTTTTTTAAAATAAGTTGTGTGCTCTTATCAACAGAAAGATGCAGAATCATTGTCAAAACTTGCATGTATTTAAAGTTTGAGAAGCAAATAAAATAAAAATAGTATTTTATTGCACTGTATTTTAAATAAAATCATGTTTTGACGAAATTGAACGAGTTCCATCCGGTAGAGCGTTTTAGCGAATAATTTGATTATTTTCTATTTAACTCTGAGACACTAAAGAGGTAAGCAAGTAATTATGGGATTTATACTTACTTTATGGTGTGATCTATTTATGATCAGTGACAATCAAATACATGCGTCTTGATATTTAAAAACAGCGGATGGTTAAGGCAATCTCTGGAGTTTGTAGTCGAATAAAGGGTAAGTTCGAATATACCGCCATTGATCAAATGATTCCAGCGTGAGCTTTATATCAGATCTGTTCTCTGAATGTCATTGTAATGTTCGAAAAAGAGTTTATTTAAAATAGATAATTCAAAATGTACAGCAGACGATAAATAAAAATACATACACGATTTTATAACAATACTACAATTTAAGTAATCTTGATACATAGCTTTTTATTTTTCACACCCATTTCCAATTGGAAAATTTTGAAACAAATCTTCGAAAGCATCCATTCATACTGCATTTTTCGCGGGTTTTTAAAGTATATAAACTGTTAACTCATTCAAAAAAAATCCTATTAACAGAAACAACATTTCACATCGTTGAAACGGTTGAAAACGTTTAGATGAACAAAACAAAGGCATTAAAATGGTCGTTTACTCACGCGAACATGTTTAAGTTCACTGTCATCGACAGCTTTAATTAATTATCCTTTTGTGCTTTTTAATATCGTTTATAGTGTTTACTTGATTGATTTGCCTAATACAAATGTAGACATCGATCAGTATGATTAGTGATTGTTTTATTTGTGTATGCACGTTTGCCCGTGTTGTAATCTATGAGTTTGTTTATTAGTTGTGTCTCTCCAGCTACTAGTATTGTTTGTCTTTCACTTATGGTATTATGCTAAACTGTGTTTCGTTTGACCATTGTATTGCCTTTTAAGATAAGAAGCAAATGCTTCGGCCGCAAACTTCCAAAGAGTCAGCTACCAATAGTATTCAACAGAGCAGCTAAGATTTGTTACTGAGAAACATTATGATAGCTGTTTTCCATTCGTTTGAGTGCTTTTGCAGTTTGATAAGGAACTTTCCGATTTGAAGTTCGGTATTTTTTTATTTTACTTTATTACTGCTCTAAATGCTATGAATTTTATTATTTTTATATAGTAAAACAACTTTCCTTGGCCCATGTGCTGTATCTAAGATATATACTGATGCGACTCTTGTATATTTACTTCTAGGGGAACCCTTTCCTTACAAAACGTAGTGCTTAAACTTCTAAAAAGCTCATACATAATTGTCAAGTCCAAATCTATTGACATTTAATTTCTTATTTTTATTTAATTTACTTTTCCTCAATGTTTTTTGAAAAACAACAAAATTATGACTTTGTTGGCATGATGTCAGTTCATGTCGACTTAACATAAAACCTGCGCTGTGTTTATGGCTCAATCCCCTTAAACATCGAATCGAGCTAACGTTTTTCATTCTAATTTCATGTTCTTACAAATTAATCAAGTAACTTATAATAAACGTACTTATTTTGATGTAATTGGACAACACACAAGGAAGGCTAGTAACACTTTAAATGTAAAAATGTATATTGCAGTGACGGGTATTTGTTAACTTTAATAGACATATTACTTTGCTATTCTTTGAAATTACCAATAACAGTAGATGTGTTCCTCAATTAAAGAGAGGAAAACAATATTAGTAACAAAGGGAAATTCAATCTAAATTGTCAAAACAAAATGAGAATTCCATGGCAAAAAAAAACCACAACAATTATCAAAACGCAACATAAAAAACTAGAGACTGAGCAACTCTGAATCCCAACAAATAACCATGAATGAGGCTATATTGTAAATGGTACTGCTTTCAATTCATGGTCCAAAATGATGAAAGACGGGAAATGATTACAGCTACGAAGATTGAATTGGAAAAAATGTACTTTTGAAATAAAGTATAAATTAAAGAGATACTTATTTAAATTTTTACCTTGAATAGATCAATGTATGTAGTGAAAATTCTTTATAATGAAATGATTTTAATATCCTACTAAACAGAAAAGATATTCATCCGGCAAAGTCCTTTAAAATAATTTTGTGTACTCTTATCAACAGAAAGATGCAGAATTGTTGTCAAAACTTGCATGTACCGGAGTATTTAAATTTTGAGAAGATCAATAAAAATAAAATAGTATTTCATAGCACTGTATTTTAAATAATATCATATTTTGACGAAATTGAGCATGTTCCATCCGATAGAGTGTTTTAGCGATTAATTTGATTATTTTCTATTTAACTCTTATACAGTAAAGGGGAAAGCAAGTACTTATGGGATTTATAGTTGTAATAAGATATGTTCGTGAAATGTTAATATTTGCATTTCATACTAACTTTATGTTGTGATCTGTTTATCATGATTATCAGTGACAATCAATTATATACATGCACCTTGATATTTAATCAGCGGATGGTAAATGGCAATCTCCGGAGTTTGTTCTTTCCCGGCATAGTCGGTTAAAGGGATAAGTTGGAATTGCTCGCCATTGATTTATGATTCTTGCGTCGGCTGTGTATCAGATACGTATCCTGAATGTCATTGTAATGTTCGAAATAGCGTTTATTTTTAATAATTAAAAATGTACAGCAAACGATAAATGAAAACGTTAACACGATTTTATAACAATATTACAATTAAAGTAAATTTGATACATAGCTTTTTATTTTTCAATGGAAAATTTCGAAACAAATCTTCGAACGCATCCATTCATACTGCATTTTCGCGGGGTTTTAAAGTACATTAACAAGCAGATCATTCAAAAATATATTCATTAACAGACAGAAAATTTCACATCATTGAGATGGTCGAAAACGTTCAGATAAACAAAATAAAGGCATTAAAAATGGTCGTTTACTTACGCGAACATGTTTTAGTAAATAGTAAGAAAACCCTTAGTTTTTCGAAAAATTCAATGTTTTGTAAACAGAAAATTTATAAAAATGACCATATGATTGATATTCATGTCAACACCGAAGTGCTGACTACTGGGCTGGTGATACCCTCGGGGACGAAACGTCCACCAGCAGTGGCATCGACCCAGTGGTGTAAATAGTTATCAAAAGTACCAGGATTATAATTTTATACGCCAGACGCGCGTTTCGTCTACATAAGACTCATCAGTGACGCTCAGATCAAAATAGTTAAAAAGCCAAATAAATACAAAGTTGAAGAGCATTGAGGATCCAAAATTCCAAAAAGTTGTGCCAAATACGGCTAAGGTAATCTACTCCTGGGGTAAGAAAACCCTTAGTTTATCGAAAAATTCAATGTTTTGTAAACAGAAAATTTATAAAAATGACCATATGATTGATATTCATGTCAACACCGAAGTGCTGACTACTGGGCTGGTGATACCCTCGGGGACGAAACGTCCACCAGCAGTGGCATCGACCCAGTGGTGTAAATAGTTATCAAAAGTACCAGGATTATAATTTTATACGCCAGACGCGCGTTTCGTCTACATAAGACTCATCAGTGACGCTCAGATCAAAATAGTTAAAAAGCCAAATAAATACAAAGTTGAAGAGCATTCAGGATCCAAAATTCCAAAAAGTTGTGCCAAATACGGCTAAGGTAATCTACTCCTGGGGTAAGAAAACCCTTAGTTTTTCGAAAAATTCAATGTTTTGTAAACAGAAAATTTATAAAAATGACCATATGATTGATATTCATGTCAACACCGAAGTGCTGACTACTAGGCTGGTGATACCCTCGGGGACGAAACGTCCACCAGCAGTGGCATCGACCCAGTGGTGTAAATAGTTATCAAAAGTACCAGGATTATAATTTTATACGCCAGACGCGCGTTTCGTCTACATAAGACTCATCAGTGACGCTCAGATCAAAATAGTTAAAAAGCCAAATAAATACAAAGTTGAAGAGCATTGAGGATCCAAAATTCCAAAAAGTTGTGCCAAATACGGCTAAGGTAATCTACTCCTGGGGTAAGAAAACCCTTAGTTTTTCGAAAAATTCAATGTTTTGTAAACAGAAAATTTATAAAAATGACCATATGATTGATATTCATGTCAACACCGAAGTGCTGACTACTGGGCTGGTGATACCCTCGGGGACGAAACGTCCACCAGCAGTGGCATCGACCCAGTGGTGTAAATAGTTATCAAAAGTACCAGGATTATAATTTTATACGCCAGACGCGCGTTTCGTCTACATAAGACTCATCAGTGACGCTCAGATCAAAATAGTTAAAAAGCCAAATAAATACAAAGTTGAAGAGCATTGAGGATCCAAAATTCCAAAAAGTTGTGCCAAATACGGCTAAGGTAATCTACTCCTGGGGTAAGAAAACCCTTAGTTTTTCGAAAAATTCAATGTTTTGTAAACAGAAAATTTATAAAAATGACCATATGATTGATATTCATGTCAACACCGAAGTGCTGACTACTGGGCTGGTGATACCCTCGGGGACGAAACGTCCACCAGCAGTGGCATCGACCCAGTGGTGTAAATAGTTATCAAAAGTACCAGGATTATAATTTTATACGCCAGACGCGCGTTTCGTCTACATAAGACTCATCAGTGACGCTCAGATCAAAATAGTTAAAAAGCCAAATAAATACAAAGTTGAAGAGCATTGAGGATCCAAAATTCCAAAAAGTTGTGCCAAATACGGCTAAGGTAATCTACTCCTGGGGTAAGAAAACCCTTAGTTTTTCGAAAAATTCAATGTTTTGTAAACAGAAAATTTATAAAAATGACCATATGATTGATATTCATGTCAACACCGAAGTGCTGACTACTGGGCTGGTGATACCCTCGGGGACGAAACGTCCACCAGCAGTGGCATCGACCCAGTGGTGTAAATAGTTATCAAAAGTACCAGGATTATAATTTATACGCCAGACGCGCGTTTCGTCTACATAAGACTCATCAGTGACGCTCAGATCAAAATAGTTAAAAAGCCAAATAAATACAAAGTTGAAGAGCATTGAGGATCCAAAATTCCAAAAAGTTGTGCCAAATACGGCTAAGGTAATCTACTCCTGGGGTAAGAAAACCCTTAGTTTATCGAAAAATTCAATGTTTTGTAAACAGAAAATTTATAAAAATGACCATATGATTGATATTCATGTCAACACCGAAGTGCTGACTACTGGGCTGGTGATACCCTCGGGGACGAAACGTCCACCAGCAGTGGCATCGACCCAGTGGTGTAAATAGTTATCAAAAGTACCAGGATTATAATTTTATACGCCAGACGCGCGTTTCGTCTACATAAGACTCATCAGTGACGCTCAGATCAAAATAGTTAAAAAGCCAAATAAATACAAAGTTGAGGAGCATTGAGGATCCAAAATTCCAAAAAGTTGTGCCAAATACGGCTAAGGTAATCTACTCCTGGGGTAAGAAAACCCTTAGTTTTTCGAAAAATTCAATGTTTTGTAAACAGAAAATTTATAAAAATGACCATATGATTGATATTCATGTCAACACCGAAGTGCTGACTACTGGGCTGGTGATACCCTCGGGGACGAAACGTCCACCAGCAGTGGCATCGACCCAGAGGTGTAAATAGTTATCAAAAGTACCAGGATTATAATTTTATACGCCAGACGCGCGTTTCGTCTACATAAGACTCATCAGTGACGCTCAGATCAAAATAGTTAAAAAGCCAAATAAATACAAAGTTATAGTAAAACAACTTTCCTTGGCCCATGTGCTGTATCTAAGATATATACTGATGCGACTCTTGTATATTTACTTCTAGGGGAACCCTTTCCTTACAAAACGTAGTGCTTAAACTTCTAAAAAGCTCATACATAATTGTCAAGTCCAAATCTATTGACATTTAATTTCTTATTTTTATTTAATTTACTTTTCCTCAATGTTTTTTTGAAAATCAACAAAATTACGGTTATCTTGAATTTAAATTGATAGTTTTCTTAAAATAAAAGATTCAATCCGAATGGTTCATCTTAGAATACGACCAGAACTTATTCTTACTTTAATGGGTCATTTACTAATGACAAACAACGTCTGTACCTAGAATCTGTACCTCAAGAACATAATAGACTATTTGTGAAGTTGTTACGGAATACTAGGACAATATTTTCTTTGACATAACCTGGATTTGTTAACTTTCTGCTTAGACACTGGCGTCGTTTTAAGAAGTCTAAGTAGCAACTACAAGGTAATACTGAATGAGTTAGGAAATGCAAATCCCATATGCAGATAAAGTTGGTTTACTGCTGCTAAGGTGGGCAGATTTATAATTCTAAAATTAAAATTTTCTCGTTTGTCATAGATTTTAGTACCTAGACCAAGATACAAGATATTTTGTTAACCTATCAGGGTGCCCAAAATTTGAGCTATATTATCAAATGAATACAAAATAAAGCATATCTATTGATTAGAACGATAAAAGTACATTTACACAAAAACATGTATACACATTTACACAAAAACATGTATACACATTTAAACAAAGTTAAGTATTTAGAATGTCATAGACAAACCATTATTAGTAATGTCTTTTGGAAGCCAATATGACCTGGCAAAATTACGCTTCTTAATTTAATATATTTCTAGACATAGGCCAACGGGAGACAACTCCTGATCGAATTTTTTTTGTGGTATTTTTCTATGTTTAACACTACATTGATTTTTTAGAAGTTTCTTTCGTTCTTCGAAAAAGTGAACGCAATAATATCAGATAGGACAAACAAATCTTAAGGTAAATATTCCAAACAATTGGCATTGTATCAGATAACTTTGAAAATTATTTGAATTTATAATTTAGATTATTCCTATGATTATTTAACCATTCGATGTTTGTACAACTCTTTTATGCACATAGACCACATGGAGTTACATAAAAACGTAACACTGTGTTTAACAAAATACGTTAAAATTGCTAACACAAAAACCCATAACCCAACATTAATAGTAATAACGATACAAGTGAGAAGCAGGTTATCTGCAAAGTATCTATGAATTGGATTTATTTCATATCGGTTGAGAATAAGATTCTCTTATTGGATAAAGAGGGGTCACGTGACATTCATTAATCTTCAGTAATAAATTCCATCGGTCATTAACAGAACAATACGGACCAGAAAACCGGTCGTTAATGAACTTTTACATGATATGGACCGGTGGGGCGTGGTTTACGTCTGATAATGACTGTTGGGGCGTGTTTTCTCTGTTTAGAAAGATGTACCTTTTATAAAACATGTTCCTGTTTTTAATATTACATTTAAGTTGTTGAATTGTTTATTCTATTTTTTCGTTAATTGTAAAATTATAGAGAACTTAATTAAGAATTTATATACTGAAAAGTTGCACTAAAATGAATTGCAGTATTACTACGACTGGTCTTCACTCTTCGCTATAGAAATAGTTTGCTTTAGGCGTTTTGAATTTATGAGAATTTTCCAAAACATGGTTTCTCAATGAAATAAACATAATAGTTCTTGAAAAACTGGTCATTATCGTGATACATGGACTGCCCACAGGATAGTGGTATTGACTAAGATAGTGATAATGACTGAGCCGAAGGCGAGGTCATTATCGCTGTCGCATTATCATTATCGTGATACCAGAAAACCGGTCGTTAAGGAACTTTTACATGATATGGACCGGTGGGGCGTTGTTTACGTCTGATAATGACTGTTGGGGCGTTGTTTCTCTGTTTAGAAAGATGTACCTTTTATAAAACATGTTCCTGTTTTTAATATTACATTTAAGTTGTTGAATTGTTTATTATATTTTTTCGTTAATTGTAATATTATAGAGAACTTAATTAAGAATTTATATACTGAAAAGTTGCACTAAAATGAATTGCAGTATTACTACGACTGGTCTTCACTCTTTGCTATAGAAATAGTTTGCTTTAGGCGTTTTGAATTTATGAGAATTTTCCAAAACATGGTTTCTCAATGAAATAAACATAATGATTCTTGAAAAACTGGTCATTATCGTGATACATGGACTGCCCGTAGGACAGTCCTATTGACTGCGACAGCGATAATGACCTCGCCTTCGGCTCAGTAATTATCACTATCTTAGTCAATACCACTGTCCTGTGGGCAGTCCATATATCACGATAATGACCATTGTTTCAAGAACTATTATATGAATATGAACTTTCCCCTTAAAATAAATATATTTCAACTCAACTGAGCAAAGTCTAATCGAATACACGTCATTTAGACTCTGCTGGATAGGGGGTAATCATTCCACATCTCATTATTTCATTAAGCTGAACATTTTCCTGATACTGTACGCTTTAATGCTTATCAGAAGAGGTTATACGATGACAGTTTCATCTTTGAATATAAAAAGGCGATATTAGACATTGCTAAAGTTATATTCATACAATTTAACATTTGAAATATTTGTGATTTTTTTTATTACACATTTGATATTGATAGATATGTATTTACAGATAATTGGAACACAAATTGAAAGCAGCAAATAGATAGACCAAAAAGCCAGTGAAATATGTCGAAGGTAAATTTTACAAAATTATAATGCCTCGTGATTAGAAATTTCACGTTCTGTCAACGTTAATGAATCCGTGTAACAAGTACTATTGAAGGCGTTAATGTATGACTTACCTAAATAGGTTTGAACGTAGTTTTCAATTTAGACTTGTTTATATTTTTTCGTTTGGGCTTGTATCATATTTTCCCTCCGGTTTATATGATCCGCTCATCCTATATTGACTCTTAAAATTCAAGAGTCTATCTTAAATTGAGGGTAAATTATATGGCCTTCCAAATACCGTTTCGATCCCTAACATCAATGAAGAGACATATATTGTCGAAATCTAGATCTGGTGTACACAAAAAAATATTGACACCTTATGTTTGTGGCATAACATCTGGGCCACAAGTTTATTGTTTTCTGTTTAGTATCAAATTTATATTTTTGTTGCATCTCGTGATCAATTTTATTTGGCAATCGCTAATGACAGTCAGCAGGGTTAAAGAACATCAGTTGTTTAACCTGTTAGTCAAATGCGTTTTGTTTAAATATACTTTTTCACTTTTTTGGTCTTTTGGAAAATGTTGTTTGTGCTGTATTTAGACCCTTCTACAACGAAATTTGTTTTACATGCACACGTATAAAAATTGCGGTTTTTATCAAACGCAATCATAGGTTTGAACGTAGTTTTCAAGTTAGACTTGTTTATATATATATATATATCTATACTTAATAAGGATTAATTTCTGTTGTTATTTTATTTTCTATAAGTAACTGTTAATTTTTCGCCTCTTTTTAATAAGTTTATTTTGGATGTTAGATATTTAGATATTGTTGTCTAATTATTCATTCTTGTATTAAATTTGAATTCAATTACGATAACTTTCAATTTTGTATTTTATAGATCTTCAATGATCCAATACATGGGACAATCATGCTCGACCCGTTACTTGTTAAAATAATTGATACACCACAGTTCCAACGACTGAGAAATATCAAACAACTCGGTGGGTGTTATTTTGTTTATCCAGCCGCATCGCACAACCGTTTTGAGCACAGTATTGGGTAAGTGAAATAATGAATACAAATGTAAAACACAAGAAGTTAATGCTTGTATCTTGTTTTGTGATAAAAGATAAGGACTTTAAATATTCTATAAAAATACAGATTTTGAATGTGCAGTTTGTGAAACATCAAACGGTCAGAAATGTACCCAGCGAAAGATACAAAAGGGTTATTTACACTCATTAGTCGAATTAATCCAAACTGGCAATGTCATGACAAACAAACCAAAAAACCAACAAACGACAAAATGGCAATTTCATAACAAACAAACAAACAAAAACCAAAATCAAACGACAAACAGCAGTAACAAATAAAACACAACCAGAAAACTAACGACTGGGCAACACAAACCCACGTCAAAAAAACGGGGGGAATAGCAGGTGCTCCAGAATGGTTCGCAAGTGTTCTCATACAATAATAGAAAAATTCATTCAGTGGGTTTTAACTTGACAATTTGACTGTTTGTAGGCTAGACAGTTTACAAAAAAAACAAGAGAAAAACAATTAACCACTTGCCGATTCATACCTTGATCTTTTCCTCAATATTGACGCAGATGGACGACTTTACACGAAAATCTATGATAAACAGGACGATTTCAACTTCCCAATTATCAATTTCCCATTTCTCAGCAGTAACATACCCTCTGCCCCTTCGTATGGTGTTTACATATCACAATTGACACGTTATTCTCGTGCTTGTTCACACTATACGGACTTCATATACAGGAGTGTGCTCCTTACGCAGAAACTGATCCAACAAAGATATGAGGAGGACAGATTAAAATTGACACTCCGTAAATTTTATGGACATCATCACGAATTGGTGGATTCATACGATGTGTCTTTGACCAAACTAGCTAAGGACATTTTTACCACATGGTAGATTGTGGTTTGTCATTACGTCGTCTAATCTTTTAATTACCAAACGTGACTTATTCCCGATTGTGACTGTTTTGCTGAGTGTGAATTCGCATTACTATAAGACGTGTTAATTACCCCGATTTTGTTTTTTGTCCATGGATTTATGAGTTTTGAACAGCGGTATACTACTGTTGCCTTTATATACGGTACTTATCTATCCCAAATTCATGTATTTAGTTTTAATGTTTAATGTTATATTTGTAATTCTCATCGGATTTTGTCAAATGTGTTGACGTCTTTTCTTTTATATTCATGTGTTATGGTAAAGAAAATTAATCACCGCCTTCATTTATTAGATTTCATTTTGTTCAACGTAATCTGTACGAACGATGTTTTACGTTTGAAGTTACATTCAAAACAAACCGGACATAGCTATATAATATAGTTAATTGCTACCTTAGTTTGCTATTAATAAGTATTGAAATGTGCATTGTTGTTAAATGTAATATCAGTATTTAGTTCAAATATAATCTTAAATCAATCCTAATTCTATCTTATTCATTCAAATGTGACGTCATTTTTCATTTTTTGATGATCTGTTTTACAAATTCAAATGTGACGTCATTTTTTGTCATTTTTTACAATTTCAAATATGACGTCACTTGGCGTTGAGGTTTTTACCTATTCGGATGTGTCTACATTTTGTCGGGTTATGTAATGTATTTCGGTTGTTTCCTGTAATTAGTTAATACTACAGTTTTATCATATATCTTTTGTATAGTCATTTTATAAAATTTACTGTTTGCAAAAGTATAAATTATTCTAAATAATAGGGATGTTCTGGTACCTAACCCTAGCCGTTTTTGGCACAACTTTTTTGAACTTTTGGTCCTCGATGCTGTTCAACTTTGTACTTGTTTCGGCTTTCAAACTTTTGTATCTGGGCGTCACTGGTAGATCTTGTGTAGACAAAATGCACTTCTGACATATTAAAATTTTAAACTTGTTGCCTTTTGTTAGCAATTATTCGTGTTTCTTTGTCAATAGTGTTCTCCTATTTATTTATATTGTAGTCCTGTTATGTTGTGTTGTCATTTTAATGTTATATTTCACATGGCCATAAAAGAGGGAGGTTTGGCATGCCACAAAACCAGGTTCAACCCACCATTTTTTCCTTTAAAAATGTCCTGTACCAAGTCGAATATGGCCATTGTTATATTATAGTTCGTTTCTGTCTGTGTTACATTTTAACGTTGTGTTTCCGTTGTGTCGTTTGTTTTCTCTTATTTTTGAATGTGAATTCACATTACTATAAGACGTGTCACGGTACTTATCTATCCCAAATTCATATATTTGGTTTTGATGTTATACTTTTTATTCTCATAGGATTTTGTCTAATGCTTAGTCCGTTTCTGTGTGTGTTACATTTTAATGTTGTGTCGTTGTTCTCCTCTTATATTTTATGCGTTTCCCTCAGTTTTAGTTTGTTACCCCGATTTTGTTTTTTGTCCATGGATTTATGAGCTTTGAACAGCGGTATATTACTGTTGCCTTTATTTGTGTTCCATTCCCAACTGTGACATTTTTACTAATTGATGATAGTTATTTGTTTAATGCATGCATAGAAACATATACTCACCAATTTGATGCACCCAAACTCGATCCTTGATATACAAAGGAGGTACTTATAAAAATTGAAAAACACGTTTTAAACCTCCTGCATTCAAAGAAATTTCTGGAATTAGGAATTACCTTCATCAGTAACTTTCACAGCCGAAATTTCAAAGCCAAGTATGTATTCAACTCACTGTTACGTTTTATATTTACACGTCATTCATGTATCCATCCAGTAATCTAGTTAACGTTGAAACTATAATTAATAATAATAATGAAAATTTATAGAGCGCCCTATATAAAAAAAAAATACTCTAAGGCTCTGTGCATTCAGCATGGTAAATAAAACAAATCAAAGACAAAAAACATAAAACATACACTGTGTCAGATTCAAATACTTAAATAAAATATAAAACAAAAATGCCTACCATAAAACAAAAGGTCAATACGAAATTACAATGTAAAAAAAAAAAAAAAATTTCAATCTAAGTTAAAATGCAGAACAACAAAAACCCTAAAAAGATTTACAAAAAGTTGTATTAAAAGTTTATACAAAACAGGTAAAAAAAACTAAGAGTTTTTATGATATTGTAAATTATTGTAAGCACTTAGAATCTGGTAGAAGTAAAAATTCGACTAGAACTTAATGTCTAAATTGATACTATAATTTTTAGATGGAACTCTTTGATATTTTTTAAAGTGAAATATCTAGCTGGTTATTTTTTCAAATAGATAAACTATGTACACATTTACATATTCAGAACATGTTTCTTAGCAAGTAAATTAGCACACAACTTAAAGCAACGACTTGACCAAGACATAGAGAAGTTAGGGAAAGATGACGAAAAGAAAATGTATGTTGAGAAACTGGAAAAGGCAAAAATGACACCGGAGGACTTATTGTGTATAGAGATAGCAGGATTATGCCATGATATAGGTATGCAAAAAATAAAAGCAGGTACCAATATGAAATCAAAACTATAACTCGGAAGAACAATATCACAATGCTTAGATAATTTAAAAGGCACTTTTTTACAGATGAAATAAAGACTAATTTTGAAATACCTGGGGATACTTTGGTGAAAACTAAGTTAATACTGATCAATATACACAATACAGTTTGGTTAACTATGTTGAAGTATCTACTGTATTCAATTTAGAATAATGGATAACATTGCTAACTGGTTGAATTCTTTTCTTTTTATTATTCAAAATTGATATACGTGATTTGCCTATCATCATAATGTAACGTTGCGCCTAATTGGATCCCTAACTTTACCTATTTTGTTTTCATAATTTTCATAGCATTCGTTGAACATCTAATTTCTTTGTTCAACTGTCCCCACGAAATCCACGAAAATTGGTATCCAACGAATAATAATGAATCCACAGTATCTAAATGGTTTATATTTCTCTAATTTGGAATAGTTCAACCTTAAAAAGTTCGATTGTATATATTGCAGTAAAAAAATCATGGTCAACTTTTTACACATTTAGACTTTGACGGAGAGTTGTCTCATTGGCACTCATACCTCATCTTCTTATTTATATTTACGGAAAAAATGAAAACCAAACTTATTGAAAATGAACATAAGATATAAAACAAACACCAGTAGGAATAAAAACTCGAACTAAATGACTCAAAATTGAAAAAGACCAGGGGAGTCCGCTAGTATCTGTTACAATGCTTGCATCATTCGACATTTAATCAAACATTCGTTTGTAATAAACATACATAATTCAAGGCCAAGACTTTTTCAATAGTAGTAGTTATAAACATTTTGCTATGTAAGACACACGACAGAGTTCAAACATCGTCACTGAATTAGAAACAAAAACACTCTGTCTATCAAGCGAAACATAATGGCAGCTGGTTAAATTTTAACCTACTGACATATTAAATGCTTTATATTTATTAAACGTAGGTTTGATGACGTAATACGTCTCTCTCTCTCACCAAAACAAGTGTTGTTATAAATTCCTCTTTTTTGCCTTTCGTAGGACACGGGCCATATTCACATTTGTTTGATCGATTGTTCAACAAAGCGATGAAAAAGAAGGACCCGAGTACAGTGGAATGGCAGGTTTGTAGTTACAATTTTTTGGATATTTAATATTATAACCTTTCTAAACTTTAATGTTCGGGTCCTATTTACATGTATTATTTTCTACGTATAAAACAATCACAATTTTAGAATATCAACAATGGCCTAATTACAGACGTTGAGGTACAGTGAATGGACATAGTTTTCATTAGAATAAAAGAAGACATCATTTTGTAAAAGATCATGCTTTCCTTTGTATTTACCATCATCGGGAACGATCACAGTCCAATATTTGAAAGTATATATAAAATTCTAACATGACGTCCTTCAAACGCTTTGAGTACACACCCGTGGTAAAATATGAATATATTGCTTGGGCTGTCCCGATCGTACTCCCACGTCATATGCTTTTTTGTGAATGAGGTAATCGACGTCATAGAACAATGACGTTAGAATAGAAGCATTTACGGGAAAATACACGCTTGTAAAACCAAAAATAATCACAACAAGGAAACGTTATTAAACGATGCCAAAATGCGGTATAAGCATTTTTTTATATACATATAAGACATATAAGTAAATAATCATTTAAATTAATCCAAAACTATCTTAATACGTTATTTTAAACAGTTCAAATCATGTCACTCATCCAGTTTGCTCCGTTCTTTTACGCCAATTTAATAGTGCGTTTATTTATGGGAACGGCAAATATTTGCCTCTACCTAGAGCGCTTTGATTCAAAAAAATTGACGTATTTGTCCTATTAGAATCGAAATAATTCATGGGAGCTTGAATATATCGTGATTTTACCACGGGTTGTCCCTTAATGCCGATATTTTACCCCTCGCTATCGCTCAGGGTAAAATATTTGTCATAAAGGGCCAACCCGTGGTAAAATCATGATATATTCAAGCTCCCATGAATTATTTCTTAATTAATTGAAAGAGCTGTAGATTTATATAAACAAAATAGACAAAACTAAAAACCAACTCCATTTAAAGTCAACTTCGCCTGTAATTTGAAAAAAGGTGAATTGCAAATAATACCAGTAGCGAATTGCTGACTACTAAGGTGATGATAACACCGGGAACTGGAAGTCTACCAGTAGCACTGTCGACACAAGATTTAAAATTGGATGATGTTTATTATTTATTTTGTTTTCTGTAGATGTTAAAACACATAAAAAAAAATCTACAATATCAAAGTATTTTCTTTTAAATGAGTGTCATATGAGTCTATTCTGGTTGTCTAACAGAAATATCATATAACGTATAAACGAAAATTTAACGATTTTTTTTATTAAAACTGTATCTGCTGAGACAACAACATATTTGTCACGGTAGCAGGACACATGTTTATATAATATGGATTTTTTTTAAAGTTAAAGTTTAAGTGATCATAGACCCATTCAACATTAGGATCATGATGTATAACAACCTCGCATCCAACAGTTGTTTTAGTGATGACTACAAACGACCTGTTTGAGTCGACGTTTTCGGAAATAAAGTTATAAAAGAGATGCGAAAGAAACCAAAGGCATAGACAAAGTAAAAAGTCGAAAACGAACAAACAATGCTATTGCATAAAAAAACGAAGGGTAACCGAGCTTGCTTCACATGAGTCACCTGCCGTCTTATAGATTAGATAATCACGGTACTTTTCTATCCGTTTCTAGTTCGTTTCTGTGTGTGTTGCATTTTAATGTTGTGTTGTTGTTCTCCTCTTATATTTAATGCGTTTACCTCAGTTTTAGTTTGTAACCCGGATTTGGTTTTTTCTATCGATTCATGAGTTTCGAACAGCGGTATACTTCTGTTGCCTTTATTTGAAACGTTAAAATGTCATTTTTAAAGAATAAATTACTGGGTTAATCTTTATAATAAAAAAAAATTACAGGAAAACATAAGTAAGTCAAATAGAAACAGACACATGCATAGTTTAACAGTGAAACAACGAAAAGAAAAAAACTAACACCAATTGAAAACGGATGATCTATGTGCTCAGGAAGAGTCAGCAGCTCCTTAGCCAATAGTAATACCTGTCGTGTTGCTCATTGTCATTTTAAATCGGTGACAATAATTATAACATTGATACATTTGGTGCGTCTGAACCGTATTTACCAAATTTTAATACAAGTGTTTTTTCTATGTTAGCATGAAGATGTGTCAAGTAGGATGATAGATCATATGATTAAAACAAATAAGGATCTTCAAGAAGAATTTGTAAACAGATTTCCGTCAGATTGGAAGGATAGAGTGAAATTCATAAAAGACCTCATCGAAGGAAATAAGGTTGATCAATCTCTATAAATATTCAAAAGTGCACATGTTTCTATGTACCAGAAATGTTCAATTATGGTGATAATTCAAGGGAAAAAATTAAGCTGATAATTTATGCTTTCTTTTCATTTAGTTACAGGTAACTGAAAAATACAAACTATTTTTGGTAAATCTCTATGATCTTAAAAGTTCCTCAAATTTAATATTGAGATTATATTGTAATTTCATGAGCTATTCCCTTTCCGTAAGGCATTCTATATAATTTTAATCTATAACCAGACATATACTAGTATTCAAGAAACATTAAGCTATGATTTATTTGTGTTCATAAACCGTAATTTTATGACCAGGGTATTTTCTATATGTGTCATTCCCTGCGTTGTGTTTTCGTAATTTTAAGCAAAGTTTACTTATTCACATCTATATGAATATCTGGTTTCAGACTTAGTAATTGTTTTGGGATACTTTATCATGATATTAATGGTTGGTAAACGTTATCATAACATTTTCCTCTCACAAATTACTCGTCCTCGAATATAATCGGAAGTTTCCATATCATATTATAATTCGTTTTCCAGGAGAAAACAGATAAGAAAGCAATATACTACATGTATGAGGTAAGTTCATAGGTGTATTTTTTTCTAGGTTATGAACTCTGATATTTAAACTGTTGAGGGCACACTATATCAAACTATATTGAAAGTAAACGTGACCAAATATTGTTAAAATAATCGTTAAAAATGTTTACTCATACGAAAATTTGAATGACGCCAATAACATATATCTGTAGAATAAAATAAAAATAAAAATCATACGTATAGCAAAATAAGACATTTTCCTGGTAGGATCCTAAAATATTTAAAAATAAGTTGCATATATTACACAAGGATATTAGTGTGTTATCAGCAATCCGCAATATATGGTGTAAAGAACAGTTTGATTTGACAAGGCTTGAATAAAAATTTAAAAATTTGAAGAAAAAAAAAGGAATGTTTTATTTTGTATTTTGTACATGTCAAATAATTGGAACACATTCCAGGTTAAATCCACCATGTTACGTAAGGAAATACTTATAGGAATGTATGCAGACGTTTTCAAAACAACGAAATAATTATTGAATATCCGTGAAAATGCATCCTCAATCCTCGAAAATTGATACATACCAAAATAAATGAATCTACGGTAAATCTGTCAACTTACATAATTAATAAATGTCCTCGTTTAGAGATATAAGTTCTACCTCACCTCCGAAAAAAAAATAACAACCAAACGCCAAATTAATCTCGAGTCGAATTTTTAAAATTTGAAACCTTCTTCAGATGAAGATTTTAGTGGACAATGTGTTACAAATATTATTATTGTCTTTTGACATTAATTGTAGATTGTAGCAAACAAGCGGAATGAGATAGATGTTGATAAAATGGACTATTTTGCTAGAGATTGTCATGGACTCGGAATGAAAAGTAACTTTGACCATCTTCGTTACATCAGTCAATGTAGAGTGGTGTTCTCCAGTGATAAACCTGATGAAACGACTATTGCTGTTCGAGACAAGGTTAATATACAATTGTTTATACACGTTCATATACATGATATAGGATACTATACAAAAAGGTCTCGACATTATCATTTTATTGGCCCCGAGTACACTGTAGAGGCATTTATTGTCGAAATGCACATCTGTTGCAGTGCAGTATTACTGGTACCGTTAATTTTATCATATGAAAGAACTGGTATATGGGATTTATCATCATATGTATACTGAAAGTTTATTTCAAATACGTTATTAAAATGTTCACCTTTTTCTACCAAAATATGAACGTAATCTTATATTACACAATTACTGTCATTTAAATTTCAGTAAAGATTAAAAGTACAGCACAAAAATAGAGAAGATACTGATATGCCTTTTTAGTTTTTTCTACTTTTTTTAGGTCTAGCCATATGTGTACGTGCCACGTCCGAGTTCAGAACTTCATCAGTGATTTTTTTTATTTTACTGTTTGTCCTTTTATCCTGTGTGATATATTGGTGATGGGTCATTTATCGACTCTCCAGACAAATTGAACCACTACCTATAATACAGATAAAACTGTAATATACAGTTGTAGACAGCATGACTTGTAGATTATTATAGAGTGTGATTTTACTGCTGGCTTCATTCCTCGTTTGCCTATACAGAAATACCCTGTTAGTTATAGTTGTATCCTAAACAAAACACTATATGACAATACCTCTTAATTGCTTGCTTGATAACTTCTCCTTCACTGCAGGAAGAGTATAATCTGTATGAGCTGTTTCATACCCGAATTGGACTTTTCAGAAGAGCTTACTACCATAAAGTAAATAAGGCAATCGAATTAATGTAAGTAAGAAAAGGCATTAAAGTATTATAAATCTTCTAAAATCATTTATTAATTTTGTTTTATACCCATAATATATGTTTATGTTGCACACTCTTTTTGTCAATTAAACGCAACCATGAACTTTTGTATCCGAAAAGGCCTCGAATCAGTAAAATTATGGAGTAATTCGTTCTTACCAATGTGAACAGAACAATTATAACGATTATGTACCCATTAGCTGTCTTTCGATGTATTCTTATTTAACCACAAGTGTGTACTCAGAACGTTAAATTAGAATATTTCAATATAGAAATGATACCTTAAACAATGACAAATTATATTGTTCAATGGGAAAACAAAATCAAGGTAGAAACTTAGTTATGGTTTAAAAATCAAATATTTTTGAGGAACATTTTTCTCTAATAAGAAAAGAGTAGCATATTGTATTGAATTTATTTAGTAAGTGTATCAAAAACCAAACTATGTTTGAATAAAAATTATAGTAAGATTTGTGAAATCGTATGCTTCTATAGACATTCCCTTAATCAGTTGAATACCGTTTTTTTGTTTGCAATCACAAATATTTGGTTACATTTTTAATGACTGTATGATCCAAAATTGATCTAACCCTAATCTTAGTTATCAAGTTTGATCTTACCATCAATTGTTATAAAAATAAATGTCTGTTTAACTATAGGTACCAATCGTGAACGTTATTTTACAGGTTAACTGATGCCCTTGTTGCAGCTAACGACCATCTAGACATACCAACTGATGAAAGGTAGGTATAAATATTCAGAGATTATTTACTATGTAAGTAAAGGCAACATTGATAATTACACATTGAGATTGATATGCACATCAATGATGAATGTCCATGAGATGATTACTAATTAGCTGTCTTTCGAATTATTCTCATTTTCCACAAGTGTGTACTCAGAACGGTAAATACGAATATTTCAATATAGATATGATACCTAAACAATGACAAATTATTTTGTGCAATAGGAAAAGAAAATTAAGGTAGAAACTTAGTTATGGTTTGAATATCAAATATTTTGAGGAACATTTTTCTCTTATAAGGAAAGTGTAGCATATTGTATTGAATACATTTAGTAACTAAGTGTTTCAAAAACCAAACTATGTTTGAATAAAACCTGAAGTAAGATTTGTGAAATCGTGTGCTTCTATAGACATTCCCTTAATCAGTTGAACACCGTTTTTTTTTTTTTTTGCAATCACAAATTTGGTTAAATTTTAATGACCGTATATCCCAAAATTGATCTAACCCTAATCTTAATGTTCAACGTTGATCCTGGATTTTTAAATGATATGAGAATAAGTATCTATTCAACTTTAGGTACCAATCGTGAACGTTATTTTACAGGTTAACTGATGCTCCTGTTGCAGCTAACGACCCTCTAGTCATACCAACTGATGAAAGGTAGGTATAAGTGTTTAGAGATTATTTACTATGTAAGTAAAGGCAAAATAGATAATTACACATTGAGATTAATATGCACATCAATGATGAATGTCCATGAGATGATTACAAATTAGCTGTCTTTCGAATTATTCTTATTTTCCACAAGTGTGTACTCAGAACATTAAATACGAATATTTCAATATAGATATGATACCTTAAACAATGACAAATTATTTTGTGCAATTGGAAAACAAATTAAGGTAGAAACTTAGTTATGGTTTGAATATCAAATATTTTGAGGAACATTTTTCTCTTATAAGGAAAGTGTAGCATATTGTATTGAATACATTTAGTAACTAAGTGTTTCAAAAACCAAACTATGTTTGAATAAAAACTGAAGTAAGATTTGTGAAATCGTGTGCTTCTATAGACATTCCCTTAATCAGTTAAACACCTTTTTTTTTTGCTTGCAATCACAAATTTGGTTAAATTTTAATGACCGTATATCCCAAAATTGATCTAACCCTAATCTTAATGTTCAACGTTGATCCTGGATTTTTAAATGATATGAAAATAAGCATCTATTCAACTATAGGTACCAATCGTAAACGTTATTTTATAGGTTAACTGATGCTCTTGTTGCAGCTAACGACCATCTAGCCATACCAACTGATGAAAGGTAGGTATAAATGTTCAGAGATTATTTACTATGTAAGTAAAGGCAACATTGATAATTACACATTGAGATTAATATGCACATCAATGATGAATGTCCATGTGATGATTACTTATTAGCTGTCTTTCGAATTATTCTCATTTTCCACAAGTGTGTACTCAGAACATTAAATACGAATATTTCAATATAGATATGATACTTAAACAATGACAAATGATTTTGTGCAATGGGAAAACAAGCTTAAGGTAGAAACTTAGTTATGGTTTGAATATCAAATATTTTGAGGAACATTTTTCTCTTATAAGGAAAGTGTAGCATATTGTATTGAATACATTAAGTAACTAAGTGTTTCAAAAAACAAACTATGTTTGAATAAAAACTGAAGTAAGATTTGTGAAATCGTGTGCTTCTATAGACATTCCCTTAATCAGTTGAACACCGTTTTTTGTTTTTTATGCAATCACAAATTTGGTTAAATTTTAATGACCGTATATCCCAAAATGGATCTTACCCTAATCTTAATGTTCAACGTTGATCCTGGATTTTTAAAAGATATGAAAATAAGTATCTATTCAACTATAGGTACCAATCATGAACGTTATTTTACAGGTTAACTGATGCTCCTGTTGCAGCTAACGACCATCTAGCCATACCAACTGATAAAGGGTAGGTATAAATGTTTAGAGATTATTTACTACGTAAGTAAAGGCAAAATTGATAATTACACATTAAGATTAATATGCACATCAATGATGAATGTCCATGAGATGACAAATTCGACAGATTAATATCTTGGTCTCCGGAACTCAGGTCATTATAATGAATTGCGGTTCCTGCAACCAACATTCGTAATAAATTTCATGATATAACATCGTTTTTTGCTACCCGAGTTTCTTAAGGTAATCTGTTGCATATTTGTTACGTTTATATTTATAGGGTAACAATTTCACTGCATCGTTTGTCTTTTTTGTAGATTGTTTCAATGTCTTCTTATCATTTCAATAAATTTTTCACCATTTGACTAAATTTTGTGATGAGAGAAGGTGGATATTTTTCTTGTTCAATTAATGACTTAAATCTTCAATACGATATATTTTAATTTTTAAATATGACATTTCAAACCAAATTGAAAGACTAATGAGTTCTGTGTCTTTTTTTCAAAGTTTGTAATAGATTCAGGTAAGAAAATGATAATTAGATATGTGCGCATAAAAGCGCGCATAAATCTTATTGTATAATCATAAATTCTCAGTGTGTAATTTCATCTAGGTGTGTATTTCTTGAAATCTCAGTGTGTAATTTTCAATTTTCAGTGTGCGTTTCGTCATTTTTTTTTGTAATCACAGTGCGTTTTTCTGAAATATCAATACAGTTTTTAGTCTCACTGTGCTATTTTTAATTCTAAGTGTGAACGTTTTTTTCGAAAAATGGTTTAAACAAAGGTCCGACGGGAACAGCTTGTAATACCGTATCCTGACTCATAGAAGGTATACTATTCCAATATCAGGTTCAAGTTTTGAAAAAAAATTTGATTATAAGGTCTGTCTGAATAAAGTCTCCTATTTAGTTGCAATAACATCTACTTGAAACATCATATGCATAATATGAAAAATATTTCAAATTTGGAATTTCAGCTAGGTTTACAGTTTAAAGAGCAATAAAAAGTGACATTTGGAGATTTGGTCACATTTCATGTTTGATCATGAAATCAATTGTCAGTTGAATATGTTTAATGAAATTTCTAATTCCGAATTTCCAAGCAACTAATTTAAAAATTCAATATTTAGTTCAAGTGTTAAAACGGTAAAAATGAGTGAGGCTTATCAACATATGTCTGCATATGAGAAGTTAACTGACAGTATCGTTGATGATATCCTGAAGAGTACCAATAAAGAGTTGACAGAGGCAAAAACTCTGATAAACAGGATTTATAAACGGAAGCTTTATAAACTTGTCGGTCAAACAGCACCAAAACAAGTAAGTCACATTAAGCTAGAAATTGTAAATCAGCGATTTTTCTGTTTAATTTTCCCATTTAAAAAATCGATCAAATTTGCATCTTGGAGTTGAAATCTAAAATCTGCTGTTTTGTGTACTTTTCACACTCGAAATAAAAGAATGAGTTACTTCCATGCACTTATCACTTGCTATAGATTTCAATTTGAATAAGGACCTACACGATGAAGGTCTTGAAACACGTGTCGTATGTATTTCCTTTTTTTAGTTGTCATAAAGAAGAAAAAGTTTAGATAAAGCAAATATGGATTACCTTTTCAATACGACGAGGAATATATGATGATTGAGAACAGTTCGATAAAACGGGCACTAGCTGCGAATTCATGTTCACCGATGTTAATTATAATATTTGATTTATAACAATGCAAAACATTTATTCAAACTATCAAAAGTCTAAAATAAACAATTTACAGGGCATGGGCACGATAATTTGTAGCTTTGTTTCGTGTGTATTTTAGTCTCGATGCCATCTAATTAACTATCGAGTTGACTTCTAATGACCATATCTGCGATGTAAACATGAATATAGATATAAATAGATTTACCAACTCGTGCAATTATATTATTAATTTCCTATTTTAGATTAAAATATATGTTTATCATCGTTTTTACCGGTCCAAGAATTATTTTTTTTTTGTGAATCGAATCAGTCTATAAAATGATTTACCTTTGGTTCCCTTACACAAGCACAATGCATGCGTTATCCATCTCTAGCTAAGGCGTTAATTAAAGGTCACATGAATACGGATTCAATAAGGCCACAGTTGTTCTTTCATTAAATGGAAGAAGACAAAATGAGGACTATATTGCCAAAGTATTTTGTTCATAAGATCAAATGAGTTGGTTAACCTACCGATAAATTGTTAACCCATAATAATTTCACAATGGAATTACACACAATGTCTATGTTTATCTTTTTTGTATCATCAATGTTATTCTTTCCAGAATGTTGCAGAGCAGAAGCTTATTGAGATTGAGGAGGATTTATTACAAGATGAGGAACTGATTACAAAAGATGATTTTCAAGTACAGGTAATCATCGCACTATATACTTTTTCCGAACGAAATATTAGCTAAATTTCATTTTATATACGTCAAAACATACCTGTAATACTGCATCCTGTTTTTCGAAGCGCTATTATGACTTGGACACGTCCTACGATCATTAAAGAACATATATGTGTCGTAAGTGTGTTTATCAAACATATAGTAAGTTAGGAAAAGACGTAGTAGTCGTCCTTGGTTTAGGACACAAATTAAAGTGTCGTTAGATGCTTTATTAGAGGTCCTAGTTTAGTATATATTCCTTAATAAGACATTTGCCTAAAAAAGGATTTACGACTTCGGCCTATATATATGTTCATTTTTGGAGTTAGACAAATACTTTTGAAGATTGAAGCCGTTTATTCGCAAGTATAGTTTATCACGTCCGTTACATAGGCGCTTGGGGTTGGATCCCACTTTTTTCTAAAAAAAAAAAAAAAAAAAAAAGATTAGCAAAGTATCATTACAGAACGTAATTAGATTTATCATGCATATATGTTATGTCATTAATTGTGGTGGCCAATGTGATGCAGTAATTAATGAGTATCTTAAAATGACAACTAAAGGATCACAAGTTATGTAATTCATAATTTCATAATACTAGTAATATTTTATTTACAGAAACTCACGTTTTCTTATGGAATGAAAAAGAAAAACCCGATCACATCAGTATACTTTTATAAGAAAGGGAGTTTTGAATGTTTCAAGGGGGAAGAACCCACAAAGGTAATATATATAAAAAAATATATAATTAATAATGTGTGGTATGATTGCCAATCAAACAAATCTTCACAAAAGAACAAATGATGATTTTTTTACATAACATTGTTCTTTGTTATCATTTTGTTTGTCTTTTTATCATGTAACTATGTGTTGTATTTATCTTGATATAGAAAAAAAACATGTGGTATGATTGCCAATGAGACAACTCTCTACAAGACACCAAATGACACAGGAATTGTGTTCTTTCTTTGTTATATTGGGAATATTCTAATTTGGAAAGCGATGTTAGTTTCAAAAAAGGTTGCCATTTAATTTTGTATTCCTTCATTTGAATATATTAATTATTCATTGCTATGTATAGAATGAAAAATGATGTATAATAATGATCGGCATACTTTAGATAAATGTTACGTCCTGGTTGATCCAACTTTCAATGTTAAATAGCAAAATACAAAGATGAAAATCCCTTAATAAAATTGAACATCAAGACGATCATTTAATGCATCATAGTTCAAAATGCATTTCTCTGTTTTCTTACAAAATACCAAACTCTTAAATCTGAGAATTTTTATTATCAGTCTATGTGATATTTGATTCTGGATAAGACAATGAAGGCCGTTACGTAAATCTTGTTTTTATAATTTTATAAAAATAAAAAAAAACATCGATGGAACATCATTATATGAAACTTTTGCACCAGTAAGATGTTAGAAAGTATAGTTATATATTTTTCTTCAGACATCCTTGTTTTTGCCTTCTGGAGATTTTCAAGAAGAAATTGTATTTGTATATTCAACAAGCTTAGACGACAAAAAGTTCAACAAACTTTCATGGAAGTGGGATGTTATGAAAATAATGGAAGATGCAAAGGATGCTATAAAAATAATGGAGGATGCAAAGAATGCTATGAAAATAAATAAAGACGCTAAGGATGCTTTGAAAATAATTGAAAATGCTGAGGATGCTATGAAAAGAATTGAAGACGCGAAGGATGCTATGAAAAGAATTGAAGACGAGAAGGATGCTATGAAAAGAATTGAAGACGCGAAGGATGCTATGAAAAGAATTGAAGACGCGAAGGATGCTATGACAAAAATTGAAGACGCGAAGGATGCTTTGAAAATAATTAAAGATGCTAAGATGGCTATGAACAAAACTGAAGACGCAAAGGATGCTTTGAAAATAATTGAAGATGCTAAGGATGCTATGAAAAAAATTGAAGATGCTAAGGATGCTTTGAAAAAAATTGAAAATGCTAAGGATGCTATGAACCAAAATGAAGACAGGAAGGATGTTTGGAAAATAATTGAAGATGCTAAGGATGCTATGAAAAAAATGGAAGACGCGCAGGATGCTTTGAAAAATAAAAGACGCTGAAGATGCTTTGAAAAAAATTAAAAACGCTAAGGATGATTTGACAATAATTTTAACTGCTAGGGATGCTTTGACACAAAGATTTCAAGAAGCCTTTAATGTAACAACTCGCTACAATATCTGTAGTTTCTTTTAGCTGATTGTGGGTACAAAATACAGTTTGTAAATTTATACTCATCGAAAGACTTATTTTTACTTGTTTGATTATAATATTATCATTTGTTTGAAGTAGTAACCAGGAACTATAAGGTTCATGAAGATAAAAGATAATTTCGAAAATTCGATATGATCAAATTTATAAGCATAAGAAGAACAAAGAAAATATCACATGTAATTCACTGTTAATATTATATAAGGCATATACAAGCTAAAATTAAGCCTTTGTTTAATTCACTGTTAATTTTATATACGGCATATACAAGCCAACATTAAGCCATTGTTTAATTCACTTATTTTCAATATTTTTATTCTATAATGAATATATAGGAATACTGTCATGTTTATTTTTTATTCATACTGATGAATTACATGTAATACTGAATTAAAACAGATTTGAGTGTCCTTAATTTGACGAAAAAAAATCTTGTAATTCTGGAATTGACCACACACTGTCTCTATTTATTGTGCATAATATGTATTGCTAATTTACCTGTTAAAATTAAAATATACAGAACCCCAAGGAAAATTCCAAGTGGAAAGTGCATAATCATAAAAAGTAAAATCACAAAAATACTGAACTCAGAGGAAAATCAATTTGGAAAGTCCAAATAAGACATCAAAAGGCTCAATTACATTGAGCAATTGGAACACAACTGTTGTATTCCTAATTTGGTACAGGCATTTTTCATATTAAAAATGATGAACTAATGGGTTTAAAGCTAAATAAACCTCTCACTTTAATTTAATCAAAATTAATGAGTAACTTTTACATTAATTTATCGAAAAGATATGTTGTATAAGTAAAATAGCAAAAATACCAAACTCTAAGGAAATAAACTTATCATAGATACCAGAAATGCACTTCTACATTTGCGTTAGACGCGCGTTTCGTACACAAAGAAACGGTTGAAGATAAGTACCATCTTTAAACTTCAATATGCTCAAAGAAAACTTGGATTAAGAATACTTCTGAAGCAATTAAAAATCTTTCCTGATTTAATTCACCATTTTCTACATACAAAAATTACCAATCAGGAATATGACAGTTGTTTCCATTCGTTTGATGTGTTTGAGATTTTGATTTTCCCATTTGATAAGTACTTTACCGTTTTGATTTTGCCTTAAAGTTCGGTATTTTTATTATTTTGTCTTTTTTCAAGACTTGGCTTGCATCTTTAAGTTAACATTTTACGTCTTATTTAGAGCTTATTTTGCTATTTTCTAATCACAAGCGTTCCATTTTTATGTAGTATCATTGTCAGTAAAACCAACTTCGAGTGGAAAAAAGAGATAATATGTATCTACCAGTTGATACGATATTCCATACAGAGATCTAATTATAATGATATAGATATATAGGAAGATGTGGTGTGAGTGCCAATGATATAATTGTTTTTCATAAACTCAACTGAAATGCTGTCATTGAAGAAGGATTTTTTCGCCTGGTACTTTTTGTTTCAGTTGTTTTGAGTGCTTCTTTTGTATTGTCCTCTTTTGTGCGGATCAAAACGTGTGACTGTTTGGTTGTGTATACTATTGGTATATTATGTAATTCAGCAGCAATTTGTGTTCATAAATGTTAACAAAATGGAATAAAATAAATGCACGTCAAGTTAAATTAATGTTTTTGTATTATCATTATAATTTTTAAGAGTGGTTAGCAAAATTGTTTAGCTTCATGGCATTAATTAAAGATATTATCAGAATTATCAGAATTACAAATTCAACATTATAACCAAAAACATTATAACCAAAACCATGAGTGTTGGATAACAAATACTGTGACACATCTTATAGCAATGCGAATTCACACTCAGCAAAACAGTCATATTCGGGAATAGGTCATGTTCGGTACGTAAAAGACAGACGACGTAAATGGTAAACCATAATCTTAGACTGGTAAAAATGTCCTTATTTATCTTAGACAAAGACACATCGTATTAATCAACCAATACGTGATGGTGTCCATAAAATTTACGGAGTGTCATTTTTAATTGTTCCTCCTCATAACTTTGATGGAGCAGTTTCTGCGTACAGTGCACACTCATGTGTATGAAGTCCGTATTGTGTGAATATGCTCGAGCATAATGTATCAACTAAGATATGTAAACATTAAACGACGGAACAAAGGGTATGGTACTGGTTTCTATAGTTTACAGGAATTACTTGTGAGTGGTTATCATTTAAAGGTAATGACGTGCGAACAAAACCAAACAATAGCAGTACTTTACCATTTTTCTCTTCTTTTTACGTTTTAGCTATGCATTATAAGGAAGAAAAAGTATGAATCCAGAGTAAAAATCAGACAAAAAAACACGGTACAGAAAGAACATTGCCAACGGTTTAATAAGAATATAAGTGCTCGTTCTCATTCAGACACATCTTACATGCTTCTTTCGTAATGTAAGGCAATAACAATCAAAACCAAGGAGTAAACAAAGACTCACAAAACAAGGGACATTTACATCAACAGTTATAAATAATAAATAAGAAACAACACGAACTCCAAGTATTTGACATATTTGAAAATAATGCAAAATATCGTTCGAATTGCTTCATACATTGCAAGCTTATATTGGTAAGTTCGAGCTGTTCAAGGTTAAAAATGAATAAGGTCGTTATAAGTAAACTAACTAACTAATTTTATTCAGTATAAAATCCAGTACCAAAGGATCATCGCTGAAACACATGAACACATATAAAAACATATACAAAATAGAACAACACTTATATCAAACAATAGACAGAACTCACACTTCAATATAATTATGCAATTATTCCCACTGATGAATGTCTAATCAAAATACATGTATCTATATATATATATTAGAAATCTGGTGAGAACATCAGTCTTCGAACAGTTCATTAAAAATATCTAAATTTATCAAAATTATCTAAATAACAAAAACATGGTATAATATTAACAATGTCATCATAAAACGTTTCCCTCTCGTTTTGATAGAGGTTGCATTCACATATAAAATGAAACTCATCTTAAATTTTGCTATTAAAACAATGTTTACATATTCTTTGATCGCAGGGCGTATTATTATATCTGCCTTTTTCAATGTGTAAATAAACTCATAATAGATACAAGGACAAAATTATATATATACGCCAGACGCGCGTTTCTTCTACAAAAGACTAATCAGGGACGCTCGAATCCAAAAAAGTTTAGAAGGCCAAATAAAGTACGAAGTTGAAGAGCATTGAGGACCAGAATGCAATTGTGGTTAGGAAATTTTAATTTACATAACTGTCTAATATATTGTTTGAGATATTTAACTTTGTATAAGTCTCAGGTTTATATTCCTTTTTTTTAAACTTATATTATGTGCGTAGTTTGTTTTGATTTTCACCTGACAAACATGAGAAAAAATCATTTCCATATCTTTCTTGTAATATCTTTTTCACTGCAGGTCTGAGTTTTCCTTCTGACATAGTTCCTTTATTATTCCAAACATGGTCAAAACGGTTTAATTTAAGATTTAAATTATTTAATTAGCAAAACAGTTAAATTTATATTTTACACCTCAGTAATCACACTGGTTCAAACTAGATTTTCATTAGTATAAACTCTTGCATTAAATTTACTCACTATATTATTTCGCTCTTTTTATTGGATATAAACTTTTCCTTTGTTGTTAATTGTTTATTTATACTATTGCAAAGTGTTTTCTTTACATTTTTGAATTTGATATTACGTTGAAGCGTAAGCTATTATTGATAAGTGTTAACTGGTCGAAAACCATTCAGTTTGGTGAGAGAGACTTATTGATACCTTTAGTCTCGATACCAGATTCTCCATTGTGTCCCGTTCAAGCTTTTTTGAATATGAATGTCTTTAGTTTGTACTTCTGATAAGAGTCCAGCTTATTGTTTTATAAAACATAAATTATGTGTACCTGTCACGTATAGACAATTTCAGACAATATTGAGACAGTTAATTACTGAGATTGGTTTAGATGCTTGTTCATATTCTACACATAGTTTTAGGCGAGGGGGGGGGGGGGGCGAGCTGGGCTTTTGCATCAGAAGTACCTACTGAATTAATTCAATTGTACGGAGATTGGAAAAGCGATGCTTATAAAAGATATTTAAAATTTTCATTAGATGATAAGATTTCAGTAGCAGAAAAGATGACGGCACATATTTCAGATGTTTTATTATAAATTTTTACAGGGAATTTCTTTGAAAAAAGGGCGACCATTGTGTCAGCGTCTATACCTAAATATGTTAGTGGAATAGATAGGTGTACAACTCAGGCCTTTCCTGGTGCCACTATTGGTCGTCTTACTGAGTTAATTTCATCTGGGAAAGTAGATTTAATTTCATTAGATTTCGTTATAGTTCATGTTGGTACTAATAATATTTCTTCGTCTCAATCCGTAGATACTATTATATCATATTTCGGAGATTTAATTCACAAGTTAAAAAAGATGACATTTGCTAAGTTGATCTTTACTTCTATTCTTCCTAGACCAGTTGATCACATGAAAACTGGAGCAAAAGTTAATAAAGTTAATACTGAGTTAAAAAGATTGTGTAAAAGAAATAATTTATTATATTGTAATTTGTATAGGAGTTTCGTACTCGACAATATTCCAGATGCTTCCTTATTTGCTCCGAGAGATGGGCTTCATTTAAATTTTGCTGGTACAGAACTTTTCAGAAAAAAGATAATCAATATTATTAAGCATCAGAGTATATAAGTTGTAATGTGTTACAACTGTGTTTTTTATTTACTTCATACATGTATATTGTTTACTGTAATTATTCTTTTTTCTCTTTTCAGAGAACTTGCATCCTGAATATGATGCTGGTTTTCCTCTAACTACTCAAGATCTACATATATTTTGAGTTGGTTTGCTGTTTTGTCCTTTCATTATCTATACACATTTTGAAAGGATGGAGCTTATTTGAAGTGAGAAAAAAGAGTGATCATAGTATGTCTGGTTTTTATCATCATTATAACTATTTTGATACTAGTTATTATTTTATCTTTAATTTTTTTTTGCGGCCTTGCAGGCTTGGCGGATGTTTGCCAAAAAATTTGGTTATATATCTATGTTTATGTATTTTCATTTGTGTATTTAATTATTTATGATATATTGTATTTGTAATATATTGAAAAAATATTTATATCAGGCAATACAAATTATACCTACTGACTTCCTTTTATTTCACCCACTTGATAATTGGTTTAATTTAAGATTTAAATTATTTAATTAGCAAAACAGTGAAATTTATATTTTACACCTCAGTAATCACACTGGTTCAAACTAGATTTTCATTAGTATAAACTCTTGCATTAAATTTACTCACTATATTATTTCGCTCTTTTTATTGGATATAAACTTTTCCTTTGTTGTTAATTGTTTATTTATACTATTGCAAAGTGTTTTCTTTACATTTTTGAATTTGATATTACGTTGAAATTACCCACCCTCCCTCCCTTGTTAAATTTTTTTTTTCCGTTTATAAATTCATAGTGGCGGATGTTTGCCAAAAAATTTGGTTATATATCTATGTTTATGTATTTTCATTTGTGTATTTAATTATTTATGATATATTGTATTTGTAATATATTGAAAAAATATTTATATCAGGCAATACAAATTATACCTACTGACTTCCTTTTATTTCACCCACTTGATAATTGAATGAATTTTAGAAACTGACAAATGTGTATATTGAAGGTACATGGAATGGTACAATCAACATCTTTGATTGACTTATATGCTAAATTTGATATATTCAAAAAAGGGTCTTTATACAAATATACCCAGTACTTAAGAGACTGCAAAATCACAACTTTGGAAATTGGATAACGACCAAGTTCTGCCATACTGGCAATATTAGAAACTTATTTAGTGGCACAAAGTACATAATTTATTTACACTATCGAATGTGAACCTTTTCAGGTGCAAAATTTAAAAAACGTTTTTTCTACATCATCATTTGAAGCTTGTTTTAATCTTTTGTCCAGGTTAAGAATGTACGGACCCCACAATTCACTTCCATAGAGAAGACTGGTTTAACAATGGGCGTCAAGTTGGTTACCTATTCTCTATTTCCTATTCGTTACCTAATCCCTATTCCCTATTCGTTACCTATTCCCTATTCCCTATTCGATACCTATTCGTTACTTATTTGATTTTTAATATCCTTCCCCCTTTTTAATTATGGCATGGAATAGTTTAATAAGGCTGCCGTTACCATGGAAATGTCACAATTGTGAAAAAAAATCAGTTTTTGTTTTTTGGTGAACTGTTTGGATATGCTTCAACTCAGAATCATCATATTTTACAACAATGTAGGTGCCCACTATATACAGGTGTTGGATGATTTTGGCGATCATTGGAACTACTATTTTGCCATGGAAACTACACCAAAATTTTCAAAATTCTCAAAATGCTCAAAACTTCATGAAACTTCACAGTAATGATGAGCAACATTGGAGTTGGAATTTCCAAAATAGGTCTTGTTACCATGGAAACAATGCAAAAAGGTCAAAAATTTCAAAAATAAGAATTTTCAGCTAACTGGATGAAACTTTACAGGAATGGTAACTGGCATAGGCAGAGTTGGATTTTGAAGTTGGAATTTTTAAAATGGCCGCCGAAACCATGGAAACAGCAAAAATATCAAAATTTTTAAAATGTTCAAACTGAATGAAACTTTGCAAAAATGTTACTAGACATCTGTAGATGCTCTCTTTGACTTTGGAATTGTCAAAATGGCTGCCGCTCACCTGGCAATAGGGGGAAAGGTGCCATCCGTTATTGCTAGCAATTACAAATCTAGTTGTTAATACGCTTATATCTGGTAATAGTTCTAAATTTGTTGAGGTAAAATGATCTTTTTATGACCTATTTATATGTGTTTGTGCTAAACCGATCCTTTTACTTGATGTTCGATACGCATTTGTTCCTTATTTGTTTTTTATACGTTCTACCTTTTAACTGCTTTATGTCCGTATGTTTGAAGATGGATTTTGGTTCGACGGGATGAAATCACCGTGTTAGCGCTTGCAAAAGAAAGAAGATGTGGTATGATTGCCAATGAGACAACACTCCACAATAGACAAAAATGACACAGAAATTATCAACTATAGGTCACTGTACGGCCTTCCACAATGAGCATAGCCTAAACCGTGTAATCACCTATAAAAGGCCAGACATGACAACCTCACACAATTCAAACAACAAAACTGACGGCCGTATTTCATATACAAAAAAATAAACGGACAACAAAAAAAGTAACACAAAAACAAACGATAACTACTTAATTTCAGGCTCTTGTCTAGGGACAGGCACATACTAACATAATGTGGTGGGGTTAAACATGTAAGCAGGGTCTACATCGTTTCGGAGCATGTTATTACCTTGTTAAATTCGTTCCATCACTCGCTTATAATTCGCTTGCAATACGTCTATCATACGTTGCAACTTTTGCAATGATTTTTAATTGTTTTGTTGTCTCTGGTGGTAGATTTGGGTTCTTAAAGGTGATATAATAGATATAGGAAGATGTGGTGTGAGTGCCAATGAGACAACTCTCCATCCAAATAACAATTTAAAAATTAAACCATTATAGGTTAAAGTACGGCCTTCAACACGGAGCCTTGGCTCACACCGAACAACAAGCTATAAAGGGCCCCAAAATTACTAGTGTAAAACCATTCAAACGGGAAAACCAACGGTCTAATCTATATAAACAAAACGAGAAACGAGAAACACGTATATATTACATAAACAAACGACAACTACTGTACATCAGATTCCTGACTTAGGACAGGTGCAAACATTTGCAGCGGGATTAAACGTTTTAATGGGCCCAAACCTTCTCCCTTTTTCTGAAACAATAGCATAACATCACAACATATAAAAACATACGATAAAATATCAATTAGCAGACTTAACTCAATCAAAAAACGTATGATTACACAAAGAACGAATAAATTTGATCTGCGATATCTGAATACAAATGCACAGTTAATTAAATATTAGAGACAAACAGTCATGACCAAAAGGCTATCAAATAAATTCAAACACACTGAGAAATATTAAACCAATCAATGTTCACTTTAGAAAAAACCCGGTTTTTTATAATCTTGAAGTTTATACAAATGTTGTAAGAATAAGTGAAAAATTGAAGATATTACAAATAATCAAAGCTGGTATACAGCCAAGATCCATATAAATAAAAAATGACAAAAAAGCATTATAAACAGTATCAACAGGTCGAATTAACAAGAAAATACGATTTGAGAGTACTCGCAGTTACTGACAGCTAGTTAAAAGCCAAAACCAATTAAAAGTAAAAAATCATGCATCAGAGACTAAAATCGACTAAAACACATCACAGGGATTTAGTATTTTAAAGGGAAAATTCACGATTTTTTACTTATGGTTTAAATATGTTCATTATGACATAATATATATATTCACAAAGTTTTATCGCTATATGTGCAGTAATAAAGGAGAAATTCAATATTTAATGAAAAAATATTAACTACTTCCTGTAGGTCGTGACGTTTTCTCCTGGTTTTTGCATGCCGGGATTTAAAATACAATCATTAAAAGTCTTGGTTTTTAATCATATTTTAACGTAATCGTAAGCGCGCCGATGACTTATGCTTTATCTAAATAACCATCCGATAATAAGAAGATAAAACGCACAGACGTTCAATTGTACATATTCATGAGATAAATTTTCTATGTTAAACGTATATATTCGAATTATTTTTGTAGACAACACAAAAAGTTATAAATTTATTTTTAATTAATATATTTTCGGACTGATAAGGTGAACAAAGTAAAGTACAATAATCTGTAAAAACAATATGTTGGTGTACTCTTATTGACCTTTTACTATCTCTGCTATGACCTGGTTGATACGATGTGTGTATTCACGGTTCTGTGGCAATACTCGTAGATGGCTTGTTGAAAGGTAAATTGTTATTTGCACTTCGGTATTTAACCACGCCTCTAGGGCACACCTTGCCAGGTGTGACTGTCTATTCGGATCAGTGAATTATAAGACAAGGGAGTATTCAATACACATATTTAAAATATATATTCAAGTTGGTGACACATAAAAATTGATCGCCGTGGAATTATTTAATTATGTTTGGTGCTATTATTTATTTGAATTAAAATATGTTAATTTACTAAGAAATACACAATTTTCGGTTAAAGACGGGAAACTTAAATCATATGTCCGATTGAAATGATTTACACCTTTTGTCCTTGATTGATGTCTAATAAAAAGGAGAACTTAGAAATTATAAATAGCTTTACCAAAGTATTTTTATTTGTCTTTATTAGGCAAATAAATGAATGAGAACACTTAGATTAAGACTTTTTAAAAGCCACGTATAAATTAATAACTGCAACTCTCTGAAGATAACTCTACCGAAGCGGAATATGATATGAACGAATAAAGAAAAAATATTTTTCTACTTGAGAAGTTTTAAAAAATTGACAGCAAATTTAAGGTCTTCTTGGAATGGAATCGAAAAATTACGAATAGATATTCTTTATCAAGTGTGAAAAACGTCAACCAAATTTAATCATAATCGGGGACGTCCTTATTAAAATAGTCTTCGTCTCACAATGTATAATACTTAATAACTATTTGACCAAAGATGTTTAAAAACAAAAGACAACGAATTCAATGTCATCTTTCCCTATTTTGGAATGTAATTATAAGTCTGTTCAACTGGCAAGAATACCCCTAAAGCGGACAAATATCTGACAAGCAGTTTATTCTTTAAATTTGCTGTCATTGAATACTAGTATCAAGAAAGAAAATAAATCCCGAAAATGATTTGAAACTTTAATACTCAATAGCTTTCCTAGAAAATATTCACATCCCTCGGGGATTATTAGTGTACGTCCAGTTGCATATGTCGGAACAATTGTGGTGATGACGAATTTCTTTCTTTATTCGAGAACAATCTAATTGATATATAAATCTGTGATTTTACTATGTTCATAACTTCGATGAACCAAAGCAAGTTATAGATCGACCTGTATTTAAATCAAATTGGTCCTCTTCTTCTTCTTTTGGTATACAATAGTCTATCGAATTGGATGATTACATACTCTTGGTATACGTGGACTAGTCTATTTACAAAACTTTTACCCCAATTTGCACAAAATGTATGTTTCTTTCTTATGTTCAATGTATACATGTATATATTTTAAATTGCGCTGTAGTTCCGTAACTTTCTATCCGGGTGTATAAACGAATCGTCGACAAGTGCGCACATTTTTTTAATCAACATTTTTGGAATGATCCAACTATGTCCTTTACTATTGACAACGAGTAAATATTACATTTTCCCAGAGACATATAATACAATTATATGTCTCTGATTTTCCCAAATTAACCCTTGGAAAAAATACGTATATTTGTATATCTTCAATTTTTTTTTTTTTATTTTTTTTTGTATCATTTTTTTTTTTATAAATAATATTCTTTACATCGTAAATTTTATTTATAAACAAGCGTATGAGTTAAGTAAAAACTAGTATATTATATCACGTTCGGACACGCAAGATAGAGATGTATATTATACATGCACCTGATAGTTCAAAATGGAAAGTTATAAGTTATCGGCCGTGTACACTGATCAATACCTACAGAAGTGAAACGATGCATGAACTTGCAAGCCCGACAGGAAATCGCTTGAATACCTGGACGTGTCACCTTACACCCCTCACAATACCTTTGGGAGTAATACCTTAAGCCATGCGGGTGATCAGTGGAGCGAAGATCCTAATTTATTTGAATAAAGTATATTACTTTAAAGAATTATGAACGAATTAGATTTTCGAAAACAATTTTCACGGAACACTTATTTATGATTTGAACTTTGACTTTTTAACTAATTCCAATATAAACAGTTTAAAAATAACAGACTATATGGTTATTAAAAAAATAAGAACATTTTCCGTATCAAGTTAGTTAGTCAGATAAAACAACCGTACGATTGACAAGATATCGACACGTATATTAAGACTACATCGGTTACTGTAGTTTTGTTTCTTTGTGGTTTATAGACATATCGTGATTTTTATTTGGACAAGATAACAAAATGGCGGAAGGCAAAGAACTGATACTCAAAATTTAAAATCGATGGTGATCTCTTATCTAGCGGAATAAAACTTTAATATTTATAAATTTGAGCATTTTTATACAGAATGGACATAATATCAATTTTTGATTTTTTTGCGAAGTTTCCCTTTAACGTCATTAATAGTCAAAGAAGACATGACTTGTGCAATGCCAAAAATAAATGTATCGACAGGTAGTAGTATAGTGAAGATCGACTTCTATAGAAATAAAAGTTAACGTACTCTATTCGCGCATGTGTACCCGTTCCAGCGCTCGGATAAGACCTTGTTAAATATTCGTTACTTATTTTCTTTTAATACGTTTGTTGTACGTTGCACCTTTTAGAAAAGGATTTTCAATTGTGTTCATATCTCTGGTGGTAATAATGTGTTCTTATAGATGAAATACCCCTATTAGCGCGTATGTACTCGTTCCAGCGCTCGGATAATACCCTGTTACTTATTCGTTCCTGATTCGCTTTTAATGCGCGGGGTTTACGTTGCACCTTGAAATAAATCGTTTTTTAATTGTGTTTATGTCTCTGGTGGTAACAATGTGTTCTTAGAGAAGAAATATCCCTATTAGCACGCATGTACCCGTTAAATTAATATTAAAGTACAGCGCTCGGTTAATACCCTGTTACTTATTCGTTGTAAACCTATTCGTTACCTATTCACTTATAATACGTTTGTTGTACGTTGCACCTTTTAAAAAAGGATTTTTTATTGTGTCCATGTCTCTGGTGGTAACAATGTGTTCTTAGAGATGTGAAATTGTCCTATTAGTGCGCATGTACACGTTCGATCGCTCGGTTAATACCCTGTTACCTATTCACTTGTAATACGTTTGTTGTACATTGCACCTTTTAGAAAAGGATTGTCAATTATGTCCGTGTCTCTGGTGGTAAAAATGTGTTCTTAGAGATGAAAATACCCTATTAGCGCGAGTCAAAAAGTTTTAGGAGCAAATGAGTATTATTGTGTGTACAGTGAAATTTACGTTTAATCATGAAAATTACTTTAAGTGATTTCTTACTAAGATCTTCAACTGCAGTACTGAAATAACCAGATGCTCTCATTACAATACTTAAATACTTATACTTTTTACGCGGGTTATTTAACAGTGTGCACCACATTTTTTATGTTATTTCGAATAGACAGAAAAAATATTACAGTCATTTCTTATAATTTAATTCTAAATTCCATTTTAAACCGTAGAAAACTATGAAAAAACATTTATGACGTCACGGTCACATGACTAAATTATGTCTATGGGCTCATAACAAAATAACGTCAGCCAATCAGAAGACGCGTTACATCCAAAATTAAATTATTTAACAGTGTGCACCACATTTTTTTATGTTATTTCGAATAGACAGAAAAAATATTACAGTCATTTCTTATAATTTAATGCTAAATTCAATTTCAAACCGTAGAAAACCATGAAAAAAACGTTGATGACGTCACGGTCACATGACTTAATCATGTCTATGGGCTCATAAACAAAATAACGTCAGCCAATCAGAAGACGCGTTACATACAAAATTAAATTATTCAATGATAATTCCCATTTTTGACAATAAAGTTCCAATGAGAATAAACAGTTTTGTAGCCCTTCTTTGGTTTGAGACATTAAAACTATGTGATCTGTATACATTAAACAATTTAAGCTTGTATTCCTTATATCTACTGGATCACACTTCTGATCACTTTATCCTTGAAAGTCATTCCTACATAAATTGAAAAGAAGAGGGCTCAGTATACACCCTTGTTTTACACCAACATTTGAGAGAATGGAATCAGTCAGTCCGAAATCTAGTTTAACTGAATGTTTAACAAATGTGTACATATCTTTAATTAGATGGAAAGTATTGCTACTAAGACCTTGCTCAAAAAGTTTAGAAAAGAGAAAAATCCTCCGGACCGTGTCAAAGGCTTTTTAAAATCAACAAAACAACAATATAGGTATATTTTGTTTGCCCTTAACATTTTATTTATAATAGATTTTAATGTATAAACATGATCAATAATTGTTCTATTAGCTTTTCTAAAGCCTGCTTGATTTTTACATAGCATGTTGTTCTCAGTTACAAAAAAATCTAATCTGTTGCATAAGATTTTTACAAACAACTTACTTAAACAGCTAGATAGTGCTACACCTCTGTATAGTTACTTGGATCTCCAACGCAGGGTGGATTTATGCGGGGTGTTTCAGTATCAGAAGAGACCATTACTTCTTAACATTCAAAGTATATAAAACAGTCAATTTAACCAGGGACTTTCTACAGAATCAACGTATTTACTACGATTTATTTAAGTTCTATAGATATTGTATACTTCAAAGGAATATGTCAAACGCAGAGAGCTGCTTTTGACTGAAAAATAAAAAAGATGTTTTAGCAGTTAAAGTACAAAAAAATGTTACATTGTATTTGCCGTTTTTATCACAGGGACCCGGTTAGCAGATTTAAATTTTGTAAATCAATGTTTTTATTATTTTAATCTATTTTTTATTATTTTAATTTCTGTCTATTTGCATTACTATATTAACGTATTTAACGTTGCCATCACTATTTCTTTGTTTTCTGGCAATGTGCAGTTTACTATCCATACCTGGATAGTAAACTGCACATTGCCAGAAAACAAAAACTTTTTTCAGTATATGGATATGGATAGAAAACTGCACATTGCCAGAAAACAAAGACCTTTTTTCAGTATATGGATATGGATAGTAAACTGCACATTGCCAGAAAACAAAGAAATAGTGATGACAACGTTAAATACGTAAATATAGTAAAGCAAATAGACAGAAATAATAAAAAAATAAATTAAAAACATTGATTTACAAAATTTAAATCTGCTAACCGAGTCCCTGTGGTTTTTATAATCAATTCCTTTGATAATCGAAACGCCGAATTATGTATACCGTATTACTTGCATGGCCGGGATTCTCACAAAATAAAAATAACTTTGTAAATGCATCTCATTCTGATTTTAGTGGTTTGTGGCGAACACAGTATAATATATATTATCGGTCGTCCCTCTGTCTATATCACTCTGTTCAGCTCTTAATATTATTCCGTATCATGTCTTTGTGACGTCAAATACGTTGACCCGGCCTTAATAACTTTGACCCGGACATATCAGCGACGTCATAATGTTTGAACCGACGTTAATAACTTTGACCCGAACTTATCAAGTCATCTTTTGTGTGCTGGTGAAACAAAGAAAACACTTCTGAAACACGCAAATATAGCCCGATAAATCAATTATCAGATTATCTGCATATTGATATTGTAAAATATCAGCTGCTTGACATAATATGAAGACTTTTTGATCTCGTTCGCTACGCTCACTCGACAAAAAGCTTCATATTATGTCTCGCAGCTGATATTTTACGATATCATCATGCAGATAACCTGATAATCGGTACAAGTCTGGCACGAGCTCCGAAAATCCAAAAAGTAAAAACAGATATTATGAAAGGACAATTGAAAATCACGTCGAAAAGTAGAAATTTTCGTTTGCAAAATCTAATACTAGTATCTAGTATTGGCCATGTGATCTATCTTGTCTCACTTTGCTTCCGTCAATCCGCCCGTCTATCTGTCAACTCTTGACATTTTCATCGTCATAACCAAGTGTGTCGGGGATGGAGTGTTAAACTTAATACTTAAGTGAACCGGTTTCATTTCACATAATTGAAACCATGTTGAATGGCTAAGACACATTGACGATCTACAAACAAGGGCTTCTTATTTTTGTGATGTTCTGTTTTTCTGTTTATCACAACTACCAGCACCAATGTCTTTTAAGGATTAGTTGACTGAGATATTTATTACCCGTGATATTGATATATAGATTATTTTAGAAGTGGTGTCTTGATTGTAGATTGGTTTGCATAGGAACACAGAATAAAAATAAAATGTTCGCATAATCTTCAGCTTCTGTTTTGAGCTGCAGCTTTATAACCGTAGCTTTATAAACTCGTTCATAGATATGCAATATGAATCTCTTACATGTAGTGCGTAAGTTATTGGTGTTAGGAGATTGTTGAAGATTTTTCAAGTCTATAGGAGACCTTGTCATCATAACTCAGAGGTTTTTCGCGGAACAGGAACATATTGTTTTACATCTGTCCGTCCATGATCTTTCAGTCAGTCACTAGTGATTGTAGATTGTTGTCAGTTTGGATTTAGGCGGTTTCTACTTGAAACTTTAATTTCTTGCTGACTGTACCTCACAATAATTCGAAATACCTACATTGCACCCCTTTAGAAGAATATTTCAAAAAATTAACCTAAAAAAAAATTTCGCCTCGCTCCGCTCGACCAATATGAAAGATTACGCCCCCCCCCCCACCCCACCCTCTAATCTGAAATCCTGGATCCGCCCCTATGACGTCTCCTGATTTGAAAAGAGGTTTAATCATACTTTCTGTCCAACTACTAGGAAATAAAGTTGATTTCAAAATGATATTGAAAAGTTTGAAAATAAAATTCAACATATTCACACTAGAATGTTTAAACATCTCATTGCTTATACACACAGGCACTCCTATATACCTTAATATAACGTTATATTAAGGTATACAGGGGGTGTAAATTTTGAGACAAGTGCCTGTGGTGATACAGACTTGTTTTATGAGAACTTCAATTTTGTGATGACAAAATTTATTTTTGTAGACAAAATTTATTTTTGTAGACAAAATTCTGTTTTGTCTAGACAAAATTCATTTTTGTCATGACAAAAGTCAATTTTGTCAAAAAGGTATGCAAATATAAACTTACTTGCATTCAAAATTGACTTTTGTTACCTGATATCATCGGAAATTAAAACACAGAAGTTAATTGTGTGAGACAGGATTCAATTTCTGAGACAAAATTGACTTTTCTGAGAAGTCAATTTTGTGAGGCAAAATTCAATTTTGTCAATTGTGTCTCACAAAAGTCAATTGTGTCTCACAAAAGTCAATTTTGTCTCACAAAAGTCAATTTTGTCTCACAAAAGTCAGTTTTGTGTAACAAAAGTCGATTTTGTATGCAAATTAGTTCACAGAATTCAAACTAAATTAATGTGCATACAAAATTGACTTTTGTCGCCCAATTTTCAAATTAAGCAACAAAAGTCAAGTCTGTGTAACAAAATAAATGTTGTCACTCTCCACTGAAAGATAATTTTGTATGACAAAATTTAAAATTTTTAGTATGAACTATTTTTTGTTGAACAAAAGTCACTTTTGTCCGTACAAAATTGAATTTCGAGTACAAAACCACAAGAGTCCCATTCGGCGCCCCGTTCCTGGGGCGAGAAACCTTTTTTAATAAGGTATAACCTTTCATACATGTATTGTTTCTAATAGGCATATAATATCAGAATTTATATTTTCACAAAAATCAGGGTCATTAGGTTTGTATTATCTATTACATTCAGTGGCGGATCCAGAAAATTTTATAAGTGGGGGCCCACTGACTGACTTTGATAAGAGGGTGCCCGCTCCAGTCACGCTTCAGTGATTCCTTATATAAGCAACCATTTTTTTCCCAAAAAGGGGGGCCCGGGCCCCCTGCTCCCCTAAATCCGCCTCTGACCATCTTCCCTGTAAAACAAACCATGAACGTTCAAAGAACTAATTGTAAATATGTTGTTTCTAACATTCTATGAATTATAAGGGATTCAAAAGAAACCTTCCGAGTTGAAGAAAAACAAACAAAAAAATAATTGAAAAAATAACTTGAACAAGTTGAAAATTTACTTAAATGAGGGATTCATTTTACCTTTTTAGTGTGTATCCTTTGAATTTAAAAAAAAACAAAAAAAAACGAGAGAGAACAAATTGTGACTAGAAAAATTTAAGACAATTGACTAGATAAAAAATGAAAACAAAACACAAAAAAAAGATAGGTACAATAAACAATACAATATAATCATTGTATATATATATATATAAGTAAATTATCATTAAAATTCATACAAATCTATCTAAATACGTTATTGTAAATAGTTTGAGAATGTCACTTATTCTGTTTGCTCCGTTCTTTAACACCAATCTAAAAGTGCGTTAATTTAAGGGAACGGCGGAGAGCTATCAGGAAACACCTGTCTCATATACATATTTTCTACAAAGTTAATAAAACATTTTATTTTCGTAATCCAAACTTCAGTGTAAATCAAATCAAATCAAATAATTTTATTGGTGTAAATTCCTATACAGAAATGAATGAATGAATATTTTATTTGCGAAAGCATAAATAATATGCTATGGCAATACATAAACAAGTATATACAATGTGACAAAACAACAGATAGCAGAGAACAATACATAATATAATAAAGGTACAATTAATTCACAATACATGATCTAATTTTCCAAGCATATTTCAGATAGTTACACAGTTTAGTTGTGATTGATTTTGATTTTGCTTGAAGTAAATGAAAAAGTTTAAAATTATTTGGCCAAGAACAATAATAATTTGGCAAATGTTCTTGTCTCACAGTTCTGTAAGCTGGACATACAAGTATAAAATGGTATTCATTTTCAATACAATCCATATTGCAGCATATACATAGACGCATATGTCTAGGAATATTTTTATATCGCCCTAATTCCAAATTCAGTTTCAAAGTACCACTTCTCAATTTTGTAAGTAAGTTACTATTAATAAAAAAATCTAAATAATTCTCTATTACAAAGTCTGTTTTGAGGTGTTTATAAATACATAGTTTTTCACAATCATTTATTGATGCATACCAAGTTTGTAAATACTGGTCCTTTATACGAGTTTTTATAACATCTAACTGTATATTTACATAATTCTGTGCAGTCCAAACATAGTTTAAACCAAGATTAAACAACAAATCACGAACACTAGATGCCCAGTTCTTTTTACCCTTGTTTGCATCTTCTAATAGAAGTTGGTAAACATCATAAACAATAGGTGGCTTATTTACAATAATATGAAGCCAATATTTCAAAATAATTTGTTTTCTTGAGACATACATAGGCAAATGACCAAGTTCACCACATAAAAAACTTAAAGGAACAGTTTTACCTAGTTTTAAAACAAATCTACAGAAACGGTTGTGTATTTGCTCTATATCATTTGCACGGTGAAAACCCCATATTTCAGATGCATAGTTCAATAGACCACTTTCGAGTTCATCCGTCACCGGCAAAAACTCGTCAATTATACACGCCTTTATGACGTCATTTACCAGATAGAGGGGCTCGCCTGTATCCCTGCACTATTTACGTTCATCAAGCGTCTTAGTGATCGTCTTTGTGCAGGATAAACTAGAAATAATGGTTGCTCTGTAAGTACTTACTGACATTTCCCTAATGACAGCAGTGTTGATTGTCAATTTTGAGAACTCAATTTGCCGAATAATTCGTACAATATAGAATTATAGTTTTCCAACCACTCGCTCAACATTGGAAGGAAGTGACGACGCCCCTAAACGCACAAATGACGATGATAAAGGCGCGTATAATTGACGAGTTTTTTCCGGTGACGGATGAACTCGAAAGTGGTCTATACGGAACCAACCATGCTATCGAACAGTACACATTCTTGACTTGTGGATAAAAACACATGTTTTAAAGAGTTCAGAAGTGACGAAAGCGCTCTTGATCCCTGTTGAGATAATCTTTTTTGGGTATGTAAAAACTGTCCATTGTAATGAAGTAGCATACCCAAATACACGTAAGAGTCCACTATTTGTAGTTCTTTACCTTCATACACGAAACTGAAGTTAGCTGGCTGCCATCCATTTCTAAAAACAACAACCTTGGTTTTGTCTGTATTTACCTCAATGTTCCATTTCTTACAATAGATTGATAATTTATCAAGTAATTTTTGTAACATTTCAGGAGACTTACTAAACAATACAGTGTCATCAGCGAAAAGAATTAAGTAAATTAGAAAACCATTCAGTTGTACAACATCATCACTAGCATTTACGGACATATCTTCTATAATATCATTGATGAAGAACAAAAATAATAAGGGAGACAATGGGTCCCCTTGTTTCACACCAAGTAAATTGTTAATTGCGTCCGAATGTAAACCACCAGATCTAACTCGTAGCTGGACAGACGAATAAATAGATTTGATCATATTAACGAATTTGCTACTGACACCATTTTGTATAAGTTTATATAATAAGATCCGTCTGCTTAGTTTATCAAATGCTTTACGGAAATCCACAAAGGTACAAAACAGTTTCATTTTACGTTGCAGGATATGTGTAATAATTCCATGGATAACAAAAATTGCATCTATAGTAGAACGGCCTGGTCGGAATCCAAATTGGTTATCAATTAATTTTTCCTCATCTTCTGACCACGCCAGTATATAAGCGACTTGTTAATATAGACGTAAATAGTTTAGATAAGACACTTACTAATATAATTGGTCTATAGTTGTTTGGGTCCGTTAAATCACCACTTTTCGGAACTGCAATTACAAGTCCTTCTGTCCAGAGTTCAGGAAAAATCCCATTTTCAAATACATTATTGAAAAGTGTTTTTAAGATCGGCGCAAAAAATAGTGGACCCGCTGAGAACATTTCACCTATAATGCTGTCGTTACCCGCACTTTTTCCGGATTTCAATTTGTGTATTGCTTTAATAACTTCTTCATCAGTGATTTCAGAATCTAAAAAGTCAACGTGGGATTCACTTATTTGTATATTATTCAGTAAGTCTAATACTTCGTTGCAGATATCTGGTGGGCTGTCCCCAAGAATAGTTTCAAAATGTTTTAACAGTACATCATTGTCTACTACACAGCGTGATTTAGTCTTAGGTTTTATGGCTGACCAAAATTGCTTAGGGTTCGTTTTGGCAGTTGCACATAATTCAATTCCTTTCCGACGCTTAAACCTTGCCCTGGCTTGTCGTTTCGCTTTATTAAATGAATTTCTGGATGAAATATAGAATGTTCTGTTAATATCTGTCGGATGACGCAGAAAAGTGTTCCGAAATTTATGAAAATTCTCTCGTTCATTAGCGCACTTTTCATCAAACCATTCATTGTTTTTACGAATGTTATTCTCATTTTCATTTATCAAAACAGATCTTCCAAAAACTTCAAAAGCACTGTTATAAAGTATTTGAGTTATCTCCCTTACCGAATCATTGACCTCGTCCAAGGTAGAAATATCATTCACTAGTGAAAGTAATCTGTCTTGTTGATTATGTAGTGATTGGATATAATCAGTGTTTTTATTGTTATCCCATTTAATATACGTGTGAACTTTTGGTATATTGTGTGACGGGCGATTGTTCGTAAAATCTAGTTCAAAATAAAGTGGCGAGTGGTCTGAAAACTCGTTCAACTGTAACACTTCAAAATTACTAATTAACTCGTAATCACAAGGAGAAACAAGTAAATAATCATTAACACTTCTTCCGTTAGACGTACAGAAAGTGAAATTACCGTGTTTGTCGTTTCCGAGTCTTCCATTAGCTACCGTGAGCCCAGTGTCATAACACATCTGTAAAAGTTTACGACCAAAAGAATTGACGAATTTGTCCATAGAGCACCTATTTGAAATAATGGGGTTTTGCACCTGCTCAACACTCTCAACATATTTATCTAAATTATCATTAGTCAAAAAGTCGTTTGTTACACCTATACGACTATTCAAATCACCACAAACAAATACAGTCCCTTTTTCTTTTAAATCTACAACAATACTTTCAATTACTTCATGAAAATCATGTTCACATATTTGATAAAAATTAGATTTTTCATGAGGAATATACGAGAAACACATATAAATATCATTATTAATAGCAAAAAAATCTCTTTTTAGTTTAATTACAACAATTCCATAGTTCAATTCTTTTTCAATAGAAATACCATCACACAAGTAATTTTTACAAAAAACAGCTATACCTCCTTCATTTCTAGTACCTATATTTTTACAACGATTAATACAAGAAATGTTAACAAAACCATTAATATTAATTAAGTTATTTTCTTTTAACCAAGTTTCACAAACGAATAAAATATCGTATCTATTAACTAAATTCAGAAAATCGTTATCATCATAAATTGATACAAGTCCATGCACATTCCAACACAAACATTTTAAGTTTTCAAATTGTTCTCTGTGTAAACCCTATGGAGTATATTCTTTTCCACCAACGAAAATCTTGTCCTTTACAAAGTAGGCTTTTACATCTTGGTCACGCAACTGTTTCATGATAGGTAGTTTCTCTTTCCTGCGTTTTTGGATCTCTAGAGGGAGTTGTTCTGAAATTCCAAACTCTAATCCTTTTAGGTATTTTGCTCTTTTTTTGACGTTGTCCCTATTCTCAAAAGATGAAAATTTAACAAGGATTGGCCGGATTTTGTTGCCCTTTTTACCTAAGCGATAAGCATCAGTAACCACAATATTAGATGGATTTTCAATTTTCAGTTTTTCCTCACAGAATATGTCAATGGTACGACGACAATTTTCATCATTAATTTCAGGTATATTATAAAATATTAAATTGTTACTCATTGCTTTCATCTGGACTTCAAGTAATTCATTTTGCAATCGATCATTTTCCCTTTTCATATCATCAAGCGATGCACTTAGTTTTTTATCAACAGTATTCACACTAGAGTTATTGGTTTTCAATTGGCCTGAAATTTTATTTAATTCCGCTTTAATATCGGTGAAATTTTGTTTGTGGCTGTCATATTCATTACTCATTAACTGTGTGCTCTTTTCGACTTGGTCTAAACAGTCATCTATGGATTTGGTACCCTTTTCCAATCGTATAACCTTTGCATTTAAAGAAGTTACAAACGAGTCAATTTTTTCTAGTTTATCAAGCTTGTTTTCAAACTGGTCCATCCGACGGAATATTTCGTCAACCCATATAGGACGCTGTTGCGTAGATGCTGACTGGGTAGGAGGTGATATATGTTGCATGTGATGCATAGGTGGTGGGTACATCCCGAGGATCGGACTGGAGCACAAGTGTGGGTTTTGTGGCATGAACCCAGCGTTCGGACCAGGGTTGTAAGTATATACAAAGTTTGGATCTTAAATTGTGAAAAGTTTTGTTGGCTCATATAAACACTTGTGTTCATTGTATCTAAAACTTTAGAATTAGAAGGTGTATTGGGTGGTTTGTTTACATTTGTAATGTCACCTGAACTGTCACCTGTGTTGACACATGAGTTGTCTTCAGTAGATTTACTTTTATTCTTCTTTTTACTCTTTTTTCTAGACGGTTTTTTACTTCCAGAGTCATTTAGAACACTTGTATCACTAGTATTAGTCCGTTTGACGCCTTTTCCAGATCTTTTTCCAGGCATTATCACACATTTTTAGAAAAAAAAATTATCTCTGTTCAAAAAACACTACTACCCGCCATTGTGTCACATGAGGCCCGAGACCACAATTAATTCTACTATCATTTCTTTATAACGTTTTGTCGCATTAAAAAAAATTGAACTGTTCTTTTTGTCTGATTTTTTGTGTGAGTAATGTACAGTTCAAGTCCCAAAACATATGCAATTTTCAGAAAAATTGCATGTTTACATCATACAAATTTGGCCAATACACATCCATACCCCTATAGGCAAGTCAAGAGATGTTCCGAAAAGTGTAAATATAACCTTTTTGCACCTGGCCTAATCACTCTTTCCTTATTAAAATCAGTTAAAATAAAACATCCAAAAGTTTATTTCAGCTCTCTTCTTTCATTCCCACCCCAGAAAAGCTAAGAAATGAATGAGAAAGGGAAAGAAAAAAAATAAAGAAAAAATACACTATAATTAAAGGGAACTATATTCGTATCTTAAATTGTGAAAAGTTTTGTTGGCTCATATTAACACTTGTGTTCATTGTATCTAAAACTTTAGAATTAGAAGGTGTATTGGGTGGTTTGTTTACATTTGTAATGTCACCTGAACTGTCACCTGTGTTGACACATGAGTTGTCTTCAGTAGATTTACTTTTATTCTTCTTTTTACTCTTTTTTCTAGACGGTTTTTTACTTCCAGAGTCATTTAGAACACTTGTATCACTAGTATTAGTCCGTTTGACGCCTTTTCCAGATCTTTTTCCAGGCATTATCACACATTTTTAGAAAAAAAAATTATCTCTGTTCAAAAAACACTACTACCCGCCATTGTGTCACATGAGGCCCGAGACCACAATTAATTCTACTATCATTTCTTTATAACGTTTTGTCGCATTAACAAAAAATTGAACTGTTCTTTTTGTCTGATTTTTTGTGTGAGTAATGTACAGTTCAAGTCCCAAAACATATGCAATTTTCAGAAAAATTGCATGTTTACATCATACAAATTTGGCCAATACACATCCATACCCCTATAGGCAAGTCAAGAGATGTTCCGAAAAGTGTAAATATAACCTTTTTGCACCTGGCCTAATCACTCTTTCCTTATTAAAATCAGTTAAAATAAAACATCCAAAAGTTTATTTCAGCTCTCTTCTTTCATTCCCACCCCAGAAAAGCTAAGAAATGAATGAGAAAGGGAAAGAAAAAAAATAAAGAAAAAATACACTATAATTAAAGGGAACTATATTCGTATCTTAAATTGTGAAAAGTTTTGTTGGCTCATATTAACACTTGTGTTCATTGTATCTAAAACTTTAGAATTAGAAGGTGTATTGGGTGGTTTGTTTACATTTGTAATGTCACCTGAACTGTCACCTGTGTTGACACATGAGTTGTCTTCAGTAGATTTACTTTTATTCTTCTTTTTACTCTTTTTTCTAGACGGTTTTTTACTTCCAGAGTCATTTAGAACACTTGTATCACTAGTATTAGTCCGTTTGACGCCTTTTCCAGATCTTTTTCCAGGCATTATCACACATTTTTAGAAAAAAAAATTATCTCTGTTCAAAAAACACTACTACCCGCCATTGTGTCACATGAGGCCCGAGACCACAATTAATTCTACTATCATTTCTTTATAACGTTTTGTCGCATTAAAAAAAATTGAACTGTTCTTTTTGTCTGATTTTTTGTGTGAGTAATGTACAGTTCAAGTCCCAAAACATATGCAATTTTCAGAAAAATTGCATGTTTACATCATACAAATTTGGCCAATACACATCCATACCCCTATAGGCAAGTCAAGAGATGTTCCGAAAAGTGTAAATATAACCTTTTTGCACCTGGCCTAATCACTCTTTCCTTATTAAAATCAGTTAAAATAAAACATCCAAAAGTTTATTTCAGCTCTCTTCTTTCATTCCCACCCCAGAAAAGCTAAGAAATGAATGAGAAAGGGAAAGAAAAAAAATAAAGAAAAAATACACTATAATTAAAGGGAACTATATTCGTATCTTAAATTGTGAAAAGTTTTGTTGGCTCATATTAACACTTGTGTTCATTGTATCTAAAACTTTAGAATTAGAAGGTGTATTGGGTGGTTTGTTTACATTTGTAATGTCACCTGAACTGTCACCTGTGTTGACACATGAGTTGTCTTCAGTAGATTTACTTTTATTCTTCTTTTTACTCTTTTTTCTAGACGGTTTTTTACTTCCAGAGTCATTTAGAACACTTGTATCACTAGTATTAGTCCGTTTGACGCCTTTTCCAGATCTTTTTCCAGGCATTATCACACATTTTTAGAAAAAAAAATTATCTCTGTTCAAAAAACACTACTACCCGCCATTGTGTCACATGAGGCCCGAGACCACAATTAATTCTACTATCATTTCTTTATAACGTTTTGTCGCATTAAAAAAAATTGAACTGTTCTTTTTGTCTGATTTTTTGTGTGAGTAATGTACAGTTCAAGTCCCAAAACATATGCAATTTTCAGAAAAATTGCATGTTTACATCATACAAATTTGGCCAATACACATCCATACCCCTATAGGCAAGTCAAGAGATGTTCCGAAAAGTGTAAATATAACCTTTTTGCACCTGGCCTAATCACTCTTTCCTTATTAAAATCAGTTAAAATAAAACATCCAAAAGTTTATTTCAGCTCTCTTCTTTCATTCCCACCCCAGAAAAGCTAAGAAATGAATGAGAAAGGGAAAGAAAAAAAATAAAGAAAAAATACACTATAATTAAAGGGAACTATATTCGTATCTTAAATTGTGAAAAGTTTTGTTGGCTCATATTAACACTTGTGTTCATTGTATCTAAAACTTTAGAATTAGAAGGTGTATTGGGTGGTTTGTTTACATTTGTAATGTCACCTGAACTGTCACCTGTGTTGACACATGAGTTGTCTTCAGTAGATTTACTTTTATTCTTCTTTTTACTCTTTTTTCTAGACGGTTTTTTACTTCCAGAGTCATTTAGAACACTTGTATCACTAGTATTAGTCCGTTTGACGCCTTTTCCAGATCTTTTTCCAGGCATTATCACACATTTTTAGAAAAAAAAATTATCTCTGTTCAAAAAACACTACTACCCGCCATTGTGTCACATGAGGCCCGAGACCACAATTAATTCTACTATCATTTCTTTATAACGTTTTGTCGCATTAAAAAAAATTGAACTGTTCTTTTTGTCTGATTTTTTGTGTGAGTAATGTACAGTTCAAGTCCCAAAACATATGCAATTTTCAGAAAAATTGCATGTTTACATCATACAAATTTGGCCAATACACATCCATACCCCTATAGGCAAGTCAAGAGATGTTCCGAAAAGTGTAAATATAACCTTTTTGCACCTGGCCTAATCACTCTTTCCTTATTAAAATCAGTTAAAATAAAACATCCAAAAGTTTATTTCAGCTCTCTTCTTTCATTCCCACCCCAGAAAAGCTAAGAAATGAATGAGAAAGGGAAAGAAAAAAAATAAAGAAAAAATACACTATAATTAAAGGGAACTATATTCGTATCTTAAATTGTGAAAAGTTTTGTTGGCTCATATTAACACTTGTGTTCATTGTATCTAAAACTTTAGAATTAGAAGGTGTATTGGGTGGTTTGTTTACATTTGTAATGTCACCTGAACTGTCACCTGTGTTGACACATGAGTTGTCTTCAGTAGATTTACTTTTATTCTTCTTTTTACTCTTTTTTCTAGACGGTTTTTTACTTCCAGAGTCATTTAGAACACTTGTATCACTAGTATTAGTCCGTTTGACGCCTTTTCCAGATCTTTTTCCAGGCATTATCACACATTTTTAGAAAAAAAAAATATCTCTGTTCAAAAAACACTACTACCCGCCATTGTGTCACATGAGGCCCGAGACCACAATTAATTCTACTATCATTTCTTTATAACGTTTTGTCGCATTAAAAAAAATTGAACTGTTCTTTTTGTCTGATTTTTTGTGTGAGTAATGTACAGTTCAAGTCCCAAAACATATGCAATTTTCAGAAAAATTGCATGTTTACATCATACAAATTTGGCCAATACACATCCATACCCCTATAGGCAAGTCAAGAGATGTTCCGAAAAGTGTAAATATAACCTTTTTGCACCTGGCCTAATCACTCTTTCCTTATTAAAATCAGTTAAAATAAAACATCCAAAAGTTTATTTCAGCTCTCTTCTTTCATTCCCACCCCAGAAAAGCTAAGAAATGAATGAGAAAGGGAAAGAAAAAAAATAAAGAAAAAATACACTATAATTAAAGGGAACTATATTCGTATCTTAAATTGTGAAAAGTTTTGTTGGCTCATATTAACACTTGTGTTCATTGTATCTAAAACTTTAGAATTAGAAGGTGTATTGGGTGGTTTGTTTACATTTGTAATGTCACCTGAACTGTCACCTGTGTTGACACATGAGTTGTCTTCAGTAGATTTACTTTTATTCTTCTTTTTACTCTTTTTTCTAGACGGTTTTTTACTTCCAGAGTCATTTAGAACACTTGTATCACTAGTATTAGTCCGTTTGACGCCTTTTCCAGATCTTTTTCCAGGCATTATCACACATTTTTAGAAAAAAAAAATATCTCTGTTCAAAAAACACTACTACCCGCCATTGTGTCACATGAGGCCCGAGACCACAATTAATTCTACTATCATTTCTTTATAACGTTTTGTCGCATTAAAAAAAATTGAACTGTTCTTTTTGTCTGATTTTTTGTGTGAGTAATGTACAGTTCAAGTCCCAAAACATATGCAATTTTCAGAAAAATTGCATGTTTACATCATACAAATTTGGCCAATACACATCCATACCCCTATAGGCAAGTCAAGAGATGTTCCGAAAAGTGTAAATATAACCTTTTTGCACCTGGCCTAATCACTCTTTCCTTATTAAAATCAGTTAAAATAAAACATCCAAAAGTTTATTTCAGCTCTCTTCTTTCATTCCCACCCCAGAAAAGCTAAGAAATGAATGAGAAAGGGAAAGAAAAAAAATAAAGAAAAAATACACTATAATTAAAGGGAACTATATTCGTATCTTAAATTGTGAAAAGTTTTGTTGGCTCATATTAACACTTGTGTTCATTGTATCTAAAACTTTAGAATTAGAAGGTGTATTGGGTGGTTTGTTTACATTTGTAATGTCACCTGAACTGTCACCTGTGTTGACACATGAGTTGTCTTCAGTAGATTTACTTTTATTCTTCTTTTTACTCTTTTTTCTAGACGGTTTTTTACTTCCAGAGTCATTTAGAACACTTGTATCACTAGTATTAGTCCGTTTGACGCCTTTTCCAGATCTTTTTCCAGGCATTATCACACATTTTTAGAAAAAAAAATTATCTCTGTTCAAAAAACACTACTACCCGCCATTGTGTCACATGAGGCCCGAGACCACAATTAATTCTACTATCATTTCTTTATAACGTTTTGTCGCATTAAAAAAAATTGAACTGTTCTTTTTGTCTGATTTTTTGTGTGAGTAATGTACAGTTCAAGTCCCAAAACATATGCAATTTTCAGAAAAATTGCATGTTTACATCATACAAATTTGGCCAATACACATCCATACCCCTATAGGCAAGTCAAGAGATGTTCCGAAAAGTGTAAATATAACCTTTTTGCACCTGGCCTAATCACTCTTTCCTTATTAAAATCAGTTAAAATAAAACATCCAAAAGTTTATTTCAGCTCTCTTCTTTCATTCCCACCCCAGAAAAGCTAAGAAATGAATGAGAAAGGGAAAGAAAAAAAATAAAGAAAAAATACACTATAATTAAAGGGAACTATATTCGTATCTTAAATTGTGAAAAGTTTTGTTGGCTCATATTAACACCCCAGACAACATGAGTATGTTGGCCCAACATTGGCACAACGTATATCATTGCATTGGCCCATCGTTGTATTTTAACGTTGGCCCAACGTATAAGTGCAAAGTGGGCCTACGTTGGCCCAACATGATGGCTTCATGTTGGCCCAACGTTGTACGGTTATATGCAATACATAGGGCCAACGTTGGCCCATTGTATGAAAAACAAAATTCATGTTGGCACAACGTTGGACCAACGTAGAAATATCTTTTCTTATGTTGGCACTATGTTGGTCCAAGGTAGATATTTCTCATTTTTATGTTGGCAATACGTTGGTCTATTGTATCAACCAAATTACAATGGATGCTGCATGAGGAGCTGGATATAATAAATAATGCGGAGCACATTAATTTTGATCTTTTTTTGTGTTTTCCAAACTGCCAAAGTTTAAGGTAGCAATTCTGTATTTTTGTATTACCCATTGTTGTTACTGTCCTTGTTTTTTTATGAACTTTGCCTCTTTAATTCTATTTATTGTGTGACGCTAAAATATGTCCTTGGCAATGTCTGATGGATCGACCAGATAAACTCTGTGTCATTTGATGTCTTGTAAAACGTTGTCTCATTAGCTATCATACCACATCTTCTTTTTTCATATCAATTTCATTTATTCCTTTAACAGAACAAATGACGTATGGCTTAATTATGGTTAGGCGATCATACAAATATTTTTTTCGGAGATGTAATTTTAGTTGTATTGGTTTCAGATACAGAATGAAAATAAAATAATTCAGAAGATGAAACTTTATTTATTTTAATTTTGATATCATTGGTCGTCACCACGAGTAGTGTCCTCCTCAATTTGAACTTCAACAGTGTATATTATTATTTATATATGTTATTCTTTTTTCCCTTCTCTGTTTCTTGCCACCTTCTCTGTCAAGGCTTAAGCCAATCTTTAGCTGCATCATCTATCTCCTTATCCGAAGACTCTTTACAGCTATGTTTTTTTTCTAATTGACTCTGTAATAAAGTTATAATTTAACTTGAATTGTGTATTTGCCTAATACATGCGTGCGTAATCTCCCTTCTAGATATGCAATATAAATTAATGTATATTCTAAATATTTGAAACACTATTTAATATAAAATAAAATCTTAAATAACTTTTTTTTTTTTAATATTGGTTATTTGTCTAATGGTCAGAAATTCATTAGTATTAGAAGGATTTGTGGGTATAACAAACCCTTATCATTATTATTTTTGAATTCGGTATCATACTTTATATATTCGTAATATACATGATATATAAAGAATAATTTAGATGTGTATTAATGAACAGTTATATATTTGATATATAAAACACTGTTACACATGCAAGTGTGTATATGATCAGGTTTCACAAAGTTTGCATGCGATTTAGAAATACAATAAAACTAACAAATTCATCTATATTTTAATGAAGTAGAAATCATTATACCACATTTTTTAAACATTACGGAATAAGGTACATCTTAAGACAATTTTATTCCATTTACTTCAGTAATGATCATACATGTTGTCGTTATACATTTTAGAACCAGATGCTTCGCAGGGCGTAGCTTTATACGACCGCAGAGGTTGAACCCTGAACGGTTGGGGCAAGTATGGACACAACATTCAAGCTGGATTCAGCTCTAAATTTGGATTGTGATTAAATAGTTGACACAGCATAGGTTTCTGACACAGAATGAATGTGTTCTAATGAACTTAAAATTTTTGTTTTTTTGCAATTCACTATGCTGTTCAATATTAATCCTCTCAAAAAAATGTTTGAAGAAATTTTCTATTTATTTATGAAATTTCTAATGAGAAAAATTGAACCCAATTTTTAATCACATCCCCCTTTCCCTTATTCCAAAACTAATCTCAATTAAAATATTCTAATGGAGTTTGCAACAATAACTACTCATTTAAATACATCATAAAATATTAAGATGTAAAAAAACTGCTTGTTATCACTGAATGGTAAAGATTATTTAAATTTATCAGTTGGTAGTAAAAAGTGAATATACATTGTATATTGTATATAACAAAGATTTAAGTTGATTCTGGACAAAGAAAGATAACTCCAATTAAAAAAATATTCTTGCCATAAGATATTTCTTGCTTACTATTTTGGACAAAGAAAGATAACTCTAATTAAAAAAAAAATTTGCTATTTCACAATATTGTGAAATTAGATATTTCTTGCCATTGCACAATACTGTGCAATTGAAAAGACTTGCTATTCCACAATACTTAATATAATAATTTTAGATCCTGATTTGGACCAACTTGAAAACTGGGCCCATAATCAAAAATCTAAGTACATGTTTAGATTCAGCATATCAAAGAGGCCCAAGAATTTATTTTTTGTTAAAATCAAACTTAGTTTAATTTTGGACTCTTTGGACCTTAATGTAGGCCAATTTGAAAACGGGACCAAAAATGAAGAATCTACATACACAGTTAGATTTGACATATCAAAGAACCCCATTTATTCAATTTTTGATGAAATCAAAAAAGTTTAATTTTGGACCCCGATTTGGGCCAACTTGAAAACTGGGCCAATAATAAAAAATCTAAGTTCATTTTTAGATTCAGCATATCAAAGAACCCCAAGGATTCAATTTTTTTTAAATTCAAACTAAGTTTAATTTTGGACCCTTTGGACCTTAATGTAGACCAATTTGAAAACGGGACCAAAAGTTAAGAATCTACATACACAGTTAGATTCGGCATATCAAAGAACCCCAATTATTCAATATTGATGAAATCAAACAAAGTTTAATTTTGGACCCTTTGGGCCCCTTTTTCCTAAACTGTTGGGACCAAAACTCCCAAAATCAATACCAACTTTCCTTTAATGGTCATTAACCTTGTGTTTAAATTTCATAGATTTCTATTTACTTATACTAACGTTATGGTGCCAAAACCAAGAAAAATGCTTATTTGGGTCCCTTTTTGGCCCCTAATTCCTAAACTGTTGGGACCTAAACTCCCAAAATCAATACCAATCTTCCTTTTGTGGTCATAAACATTATGTTTAAATTTCATTGATTTCTATTCACTTAAACTAAAGTTATTGTGCGAAAACCCAGAATAATGCTTATTTTGGCCCTTTTTTGGCCCCTAATTCCTAAACTGTTGAAACCAAAACTCCCAAAATCAATCCCAACCTTTCTTTTGTGGTCATCAACCTTGTGTCAAAATTTCATAGATTTCTATTAACTTTAACTAAAGTTATAGTGCGAAAACCAAGAAAATGCTTATTTGGGCCCTTTTTGGCCCCTAATTCCTGAAATGTTGGGACCAAAACTCCCAAAATCAATACCAACCTTCCTTTTATGGTCATATACCTTGTGTTAAAATTTCATAGATTTCTATTCACTTTTACTAAAGTTAGAGTGCGAAAACTAAAAGTATTCGGACGACGACTACGACGACGACGACGCCAACGTGATAGCAATATACGACGAAAATTTTTTCAAAATAAAATATTGGTAATTTACAATTTGTTTGAAGATACTAATGTTCAGTGGCAAATATTTCATGATAATTAATAGGATTGAAATGATTTAAAATCTAGAAATATTTCGCCCGAAACGTATAAACTTCAAGATCAGCATTATAAAATGATAGAAATTAATATATGTTTTGATTTTTAACAACATCCCTTAGATTAAAAAATCATATTGTATTTGTCATTCTGAATCGTATATATATATATATCAGATTTTTTAAAGTTACAACTTACATGTTACTATCTTTCTCTTTGAATCTCAGATGACATGATTTTCTCTTTTTGTTTTCTTCATATCACTGCCTTCTTACACATACACAACAGGAAATAATCACAAAAGTGACCATCCCATTACATTCAGATTTCCTATAAACTTAATTACCATAGCAACTATCTTTGAAATTTGTCGAACATATGGTCAACCTTATCAGAATGGGCTTGATTAACAGACTGGCTGTATCAAATATCACTCTGCATATAATTGTTATTATTATGTTTCACAAAGTTTAATGAATAAAGTTATTATAAATAATGATTGCAATAAATTTTTATTTTTAACCAGGGAATCTATGTTTACGATATACATTTTTTTATTATTACAGTAATGATATTCCAGTATATATTTTACCTGACTTATATATAGAGTATAATATATGATCAACGTTGACCCAGCATTGGTCCAACATAGAGTTGTAAATGTAATTTCAGTTCATAATTTCAGTTGATAAACACTTTCGGTATAAGATTAACTTTCATAAAGCCTGCTGCAATCGAAATTATCCGCCTCCGAAGAGAAATAAAGCGTAAAATATTATATAATCAATTATATTAACAAAATTTAATATCGGCCCTATGTTGCTACTGACATAATGCCAACATTTGCCCGATTATTTGTAATCAACATGAGATAATAATATGAATTTACAACAATAGACCAACGTTGGGCCAATGTTGTGCAGCCAACACCAACGTGCGACCAATGTACCGACAATTTGCCAACGTTGGGCCAATGTTGTGCAGCCAACATAAACTTGCGACCAACGGACCGACAATTTCCCAACGTAGGGCCAATGTTGTGAAGCCAACACCAACGGTCGACCAACGGGCCGTCCATTTGCCAACGTTGGCCCACTGTTAGTCTGTTGACTGGGACTTGTGTTCATTGTATCTAAAACTTTAGAATTAGAAGGTGTATTGGGTGGTTTGTTTACATTTGTAATGTCACCTGAACTGTCACCTGTGTTGACACATGAGTTGTCTTCAGTAGATTTACTTTTATTCTTCTTTTTACTCTTTTTTCTAGACGGTTTTTTACTTCCAGAGTCATTTAGAACACTTGTATCACTAGTATTAGTCCGTTTGACGCCTTTTCCAGATCTTTTTCCAGGCATTATCACACATTTTTAGAAAAAAAAATTATCTCTGTTCAAAAAACACTACTACCCGCCATTGTGTCACATGAGGCCCGAGACCACAATTAATTCTACTATCATTTCTTTATAACGTTTTGTCGCATTAAAAAAAATTGAACTGTTCTTTTTGTCTGATTTTTTGTGTGAGTAATGTACAGTTCAAGTCCCAAAACATATGCAATTTTCAGAAAAATTGCATGTTTACATCATACAAATTTGGCCAATACACATCCATACCCCTATAGGCAAGTCAAGAGATGTTCCGAAAAGTGTAAATATAACCTTTTTGCACCTGGCCTAATCACTCTTTCCTTATTAAAATCAGTTAAAATAAAACATCCAAAAGTTTATTTCAGCTCTCTTCTTTCATTCCCACCCCAGAAAAGCTAAGAAATGAATGAGAAAGGGAAAGAAAAAAAATAAAGAAAAAATACACTATAATTAAAGGGAACTATATTCGTATCTTAAATTGTGAAAAGTTTTGTTGGCTCATATTAACACTTGTGTTCATTGTATCTAAAACTTTAGAATTAGAAGGTGTATTGGGTGGTTTGTTTACATTTGTAATGTCACCTGAACTGTCACCTGTGTTGACACATGAGTTGTCTTCAGTAGATTTACTTTTATTCTTCTTTTTACTCTTTTTTCTAGACGGTTTTTTACTTCCAGAGTCATTTAGAACACTTGTATCACTAGTATTAGTCCGTTTGACGCCTTTTCCAGATCTTTTTCCAGGCATTATCACACATTTTTAGAAAAAAAAATTATCTCTGTTCAAAAAACACTACTACCCGCCATTGTGTCACATGAGGCCCGAGACCACAATTAATTCTACTATCATTTCTTTATAACGTTTTGTCGCATTAAAAAAAATTGAACTGTTCTTTTTGTCTGATTTTTTGTGTGAGTAATGTACAGTTCAAGTCCCAAAACATATGCAATTTTCAGAAAAATTGCATGTTTACATCATACAAATTTGGCCAATACACATCCATACCCCTATAGGCAAGTCAAGAGATGTTCCGAAAAGTGTAAATATAACCTTTTTGCACCTGGCCTAATCACTCTTTCCTTATTAAAATCAGTTAAAATAAAACATCCAAAAGTTTATTTCAGCTCTCTTCTTTCATTCCCACCCCAGAAAAGCTAAGAAATGAATGAGAAAGGGAAAGAAAAAAAATAAAGAAAAAATACACTATAATTAAAGGGAACTATATTCGTATCTTAAATTGTGAAAAGTTTTGTTGGCTCATATTAACACTTGTGTTCATTGTATCTAAAACTTTAGAATTAGAAGGTGTATTGGGTGGTTTGTTTACATTTGTAATGTCACCTGAACTGTCACCTGTGTTGACACATGAGTTGTCTTCAGTAGATTTACTTTTATTCTTCTTTTTACTCTTTTTTCTAGACGGTTTTTTACTTCCAGAGTCATTTAGAACACTTGTATCACTAGTATTAGTCCGTTTGACGCCTTTTCCAGATCTTTTTCCAGGCATTATCACACATTTTTAGAAAAAAAAATTATCTCTGTTCAAAAAACACTACTACCCGCCATTGTGTCACATGAGGCCCGAGACCACAATTAATTCTACTATCATTTCTTTATAACGTTTTGTCGCATTAAAAAAAATTGAACTGTTCTTTTTGTCTGATTTTTTGTGTGAGTAATGTACAGTTCAAGTCCCAAAACATATGCAATTTTCAGAAAAATTGCATGTTTACATCATACAAATTTGGCCAATACACATCCATACCCCTATAGGCAAGTCAAGAGATGTTCCGAAAAGTGTAAATATAACCTTTTTGCACCTGGCCTAATCACTCTTTCCTTATTAAAATCAGTTAAAATAAAACATCCAAAAGTTTATTTCAGCTCTCTTCTTTCATTCCCACCCCAGAAAAGCTAAGAAATGAATGAGAAAGGGAAAGAAAAAAAATAAAGAAAAAATACACTATAATTAAAGGGAACTATATTCGTATCTTAAATTGTGAAAAGTTTTGTTGGCTCATATTAACACTTGTGTTCATTGTATCTAAAACTTTAGAATTAGAAGGTGTATTGGGTGGTTTGTTTACATTTGTAATGTCACCTGAACTGTCACCTGTGTTGACACATGAGTTGTCTTCAGTAGATTTACTTTTATTCTTCTTTTTACTCTTTTTTCTAGACGGTTTTTTACTTCCAGAGTCATTTAGAACACTTGTATCACTAGTATTAGTCCGTTTGACGCCTTTTCCAGATCTTTTTCCAGGCATTATCACACATTTTTAGAAAAAAAAATTATCTCTGTTCAAAAAACACTACTACCCGCCATTGTGTCACATGAGGCCCGAGACCACAATTAATTCTACTATCATTTCTTTATAACGTTTTGTCGCATTAAAAAAAATTGAACTGTTCTTTTTGTCTGATTTTTTGTGTGAGTAATGTACAGTTCAAGTCCCAAAACATATGCAATTTTCAGAAAAATTGCATGTTTACATCATACAAATTTGGCCAATACACATCCATACCCCTATAGGCAAGTCAAGAGATGTTCCGAAAAGTGTAAATATAACCTTTTTGCACCTGGCCTAATCACTCTTTCCTTATTAAAATCAGTTAAAATAAAACATCCAAAAGTTTATTTCAGCTCTCTTCTTTCATTCCCACCCCAGAAAAGCTAAGAAATGAATGAGAAAGGGAAAGAAAAAAAATAAAGAAAAAATACACTATAATTAAAGGGAACTATATTCGTATCTTAAATTGTGAAAAGTTTTGTTGGCTCATATTAACACTTGTGTTCATTGTATCTAAAACTTTAGAATTAGAAGGTGTATTGGGTGGTTTGTTTACATTTGTAATGTCACCTGAACTGTCACCTGTGTTGACACATGAGTTGTCTTCAGTAGATTTACTTTTATTCTTCTTTTTACTCTTTTTTCTAGACGGTTTTTTACTTCCAGAGTCATTTAGAACACTTGTATCACTAGTATTAGTCCGTTTGACGCCTTTTCCAGATCTTTTTCCAGGCATTATCACACATTTTTAGAAAAAAAAATTATCTCTGTTCAAAAAACACTACTACCCGCCATTGTGTCACATGAGGCCCGAGACCACAATTAATTCTACTATCATTTCTTTATAACGTTTTGTCGCATTAAAAAAAATTGAACTGTTCTTTTTGTCTGATTTTTTGTGTGAGTAATGTACAGTTCAAGTCCCAAAACATATGCAATTTTCAGAAAAATTGCATGTTTACATCATACAAATTTGGCCAATACACATCCATACCCCTATAGGCAAGTCAAGAGATGTTCCGAAAAGTGTAAATATAACCTTTTTGCACCTGGCCTAATCACTCTTTCCTTATTAAAATCAGTTAAAATAAAACATCCAAAAGTTTATTTCAGCTCTCTTCTTTCATTCCCACCCCAGAAAAGCTAAGAAATGAATGAGAAAGGGAAAGAAAAAAAATAAAGAAAAAATACACTATAATTAAAGGGAACTATATTCGTATCTTAAATTGTGAAAAGTTTTGTTGGCTCATATTAACACTTGTGTTCATTGTATCTAAAACTTTAGAATTAGAAGGTGTATTGGGTGGTTTGTTTACATTTGTAATGTCACCTGAACTGTCACCTGTGTTGACACATGAGTTGTCTTCAGTAGATTTACTTTTATTCTTCTTTTTACTCTTTTTTCTAGACGGTTTTTTACTTCCAGAGTCATTTAGAACACTTGTATCACTAGTATTAGTCCGTTTGACGCCTTTTCCAGATCTTTTTCCAGGCATTATCACACATTTTTAGAAAAAAAAATTATCTCTGTTCAAAAAACACTACTACCCGCCATTGTGTCACATGAGGCCCGAGACCACAATTAATTCTACTATCATTTCTTTATAACGTTTTGTCGCATTAAAAAAAATTGAACTGTTCTTTTTGTCTGATTTTTTGTGTGAGTAATGTACAGTTCAAGTCCCAAAACATATGCAATTTTCAGAAAAATTGCATGTTTACATCATACAAATTTGGCCAATACACATCCATACCCCTATAGGCAAGTCAAGAGATGTTCCGAAAAGTGTAAATATAACCTTTTTGCACCTGGCCTAATCACTCTTTCCTTATTAAAATCAGTTAAAATAAAACATCCAAAAGTTTATTTCAGCTCTCTTCTTTCATTCCCACCCCAGAAAAGCTAAGAAATGAATGAGAAAGGGAAAGAAAAAAAATAAAGAAAAAATACACTATAATTAAAGGGAACTATATTCGTATCTTAAATTGTGAAAAGTTTTGTTGGCTCATATTAACACTTGTGTTCATTGTATCTAAAACTTTAGAATTAGAAGGTGTATTGGGTGGTTTGTTTACATTTGTAATGTCACCTGAACTGTCACCTGTGTTGACACATGAGTTGTCTTCAGTAGATTTACTTTTATTCTTCTTTTTACTCTTTTTTCTAGACGGTTTTTTACTTCCAGAGTCATTTAGAACACTTGTATCACTAGTATTAGTCCGTTTGACGCCTTTTCCAGATCTTTTTCCAGGCATTATCACACATTTTTAGAAAAAAAAATTATCTCTGTTCAAAAAACACTACTACCCGCCATTGTGTCACATGAGGCCCGAGACCACAATTAATTCTACTATCATTTCTTTATAACGTTTTGTCGCATTAAAAAAAATTGAACTGTTCTTTTTGTCTGATTTTTTGTGTGAGTAATGTACAGTTCAAGTCCCAAAACATATGCAATTTTCAGAAAAATTGCATGTTTACATCATACAAATTTGGCCAATACACATCCATACCCCTATAGGCAAGTCAAGAGATGTTCCGAAAAGTGTAAATATAACCTTTTTGCACCTGGCCTAATCACTCTTTCCTTATTAAAATCAGTTAAAATAAAACATCCAAAAGTTTATTTCAGCTCTCTTCTTTCATTCCCACCCCAGAAAAGCTAAGAAATGAATGAGAAAGGGAAAGAAAAAAAATAAAGAAAAAATACACTATAATTAAAGGGAACTATATTCGTATCTTAAATTGTGAAAAGTTTTGTTGGCTCATATTAACACTTGTGTTCATTGTATCTAAAACTTTAGAATTAGAAGGTGTATTGGGTGGTTTGTTTACATTTGTAATGTCACCTGAACTGTCACCTGTGTTGACACATGAGTTGTCTTCAGTAGATTTACTTTTATTCTTCTTTTTACTCTTTTTTCTAGACGGTTTTTTACTTCCAGAGTCATTTAGAACACTTGTATCACTAGTATTAGTCCGTTTGACGCCTTTTCCAGATCTTTTTCCAGGCATTATCACACATTTTTAGAAAAAAAAATTATCTCTGTTCAAAAAACACTACTACCCGCCATTGTGTCACATGAGGCCCGAGACCACAATTAATTCTACTATCATTTCTTTATAACGTTTTGTCGCATTAAAAAAAATTGAACTGTTCTTTTTGTCTGATTTTTTGTGTGAGTAATGTACAGTTCAAGTCCCAAAACATATGCAATTTTCAGAAAAATTGCATGTTTACATCATACAAATTTGGCCAATACACATCCATACCCCTATAGGCAAGTCAAGAGATGTTCCGAAAAGTGTAAATATAACCTTTTTGCACCTGGCCTAATCACTCTTTCCTTATTAAAATCAGTTAAAATAAAACATCCAAAAGTTTATTTCAGCTCTCTTCTTTCATTCCCACCCCAGAAAAGCTAAGAAATGAATGAGAAAGGGAAAGAAAAAAAATAAAGAAAAAATACACTATAATTAAAGGGAACTATATTCGTATCTTAAATTGTGAAAAGTTTTGTTGGCTCATATTAACACTTGTGTTCATTGTATCTAAAACTTTAGAATTAGAAGGTGTATTGGGTGGTTTGTTTACATTTGTAATGTCACCTGAACTGTCACCTGTGTTGACACATGAGTTGTCTTCAGTAGATTTACTTTTATTCTTCTTTTTACTCTTTTTTCTAGACGGTTTTTTACTTCCAGAGTCATTTAAAACACTTGTATCACTAGTATTAGTCCGTTTGACGCCTTTTCCAGATCTTTTTCCAGGCATTATCACACATTTTTAGAAAAAAAAATTATCTCTGTTCAAAAAACACTACTACCCGCCATTGTGTCACATGAGGCCCGAGACCACAATTAATTCTACTATCATTTCTTTATAACGTTTTGTCGCATTAAAAAAAATTGAACTGTTCTTTTTGTCTGATTTTTTGTGTGAGTAATGTACAGTTCAAGTCCCAAAACATATGCAATTTTCAGAAAAATTGCATGTTTACATCATACAAATTTGGCCAATACACATCCATACCCCTATAGGCAAGTCAAGAGATGTTCCGAAAAGTGTAAATATAACCTTTTTGCACCTGGCCTAATCACTCTTTCCTTATTAAAATCAGTTAAAATAAAACATCCAAAAGTTTATTTCAGCTCTCTTCTTTCATTCCCACCCCAGAAAAGCTAAGAAATGAATGAGAAAGGGAAAGAAAAAAAATAAAGAAAAAATACACTATAATTAAAGGGAACTATATTCGTATCTTAAATTGTGAAAAGTTTTGTTGGCTCATATTAACACTTGTGTTCATTGTATCTAAAACTTTAGAATTAGAAGGTGTATTGGGTGGTTTGTTTACATTTGTAATGTCACCTGAACTGTCACCTGTGTTGACACATGAGTTGTCTTCAGTAGATTTACTTTTATTCTTCTTTTTACTCTTTTTTCTAGACGGTTTTTTACTTCCAGAGTCATTTAGAACACTTGTATCACTAGTATTAGTCCGTTTGACGCCTTTTCCAGATCTTTTTCCAGGCATTATCACACATTTTTAGAAAAAAAAATTATCTCTGTTCAAAAAACACTACTACCCGCCATTGTGTCACATGAGGCCCGAGACCACAATTAATTCTACTATCATTTCTTTATAACGTTTTGTCGCATTAAAAAAAATTGAACTGTTCTTTTTGTCTGATTTTTTGTGTGAGTAATGTACAGTTCAAGTCCCAAAACATATGCAATTTTCAGAAAAATTGCATGTTTACATCATACAAATTTGGCCAATACACATCCATACCCCTATAGGCAAGTCAAGAGATGTTCCGAAAAGTGTAAATATAACCTTTTTGCACCTGGCCTAATCACTCTTTCCTTATTAAAATCAGTTAAAATAAAACATCCAAAAGTTTATTTCAGCTCTCTTCTTTCATTCCCACCCCAGAAAAGCTAAGAAATGAATGAGAAAGGGAAAGAAAAAAAATAAAGAAAAAATACACTATAATTAAAGGGAACTATATTCGTATCTTAAATTGTGAAAAGTTTTGTTGGCTCATATTAACACTTGTGTTCATTGTATCTAAAACTTTAGAATTAGAAGGTGTATTGGGTGGTTTGTTTACATTTGTAATGTCACCTGAACTGTCACCTGTGTTGACACATGAGTTGTCTTCAGTAGATTTACTTTTATTCTTCTTTTTACTCTTTTTTCTAGACGGTTTTTTACTTCCAGAGTCATTTAGAACACTTGTATCACTAGTATTAGTCCGTTTGACGCCTTTTCCAGATCTTTTTCCAGGCATTATCACACATTTTTAGAAAAAAAAATTATCTCTGTTCAAAAAACACTACTACCCGCCATTGTGTCACATGAGGCCCGAGACCACAATTAATTCTACTATCATTTCTTTATAACGTTTTGTCGCATTAAAAAAAATTGAACTGTTCTTTTTGTCTGATTTTTTGTGTGAGTAATGTACAGTTCAAGTCCCAAAACATATGCAATTTTCAGAAAAATTGCATGTTTACATCATACAAATTTGGCCAATACACATCCATACCCCTATAGGCAAGTCAAGAGATGTTCCGAAAAGTGTAAATATAACCTTTTTGCACCTGGCCTAATCACTCTTTCCTTATTAAAATCAGTTAAAATAAAACATCCAAAAGTTTATTTCAGCTCTCTTCTTTCATTCCCACCCCAGAAAAGCTAAGAAATGAATGAGAAAGGGAAAGAAAAAAAATAAAGAAAAAATACACTATAATTAAAGGGAACTATATTCGTATCTTAAATTGTGAAAAGTTTTGTTGGCTCATATTAACACTTGTGTTCATTGTATCTAAAACTTTAGAATTAGAAGGTGTATTGGGTGGTTTGTTTACATTTGTAATGTCACCTGAACTGTCACCTGTGTTGACACATGAGTTGTCTTCAGTAGATTTACTTTTATTCTTCTTTTTACTCTTTTTTCTAGACGGTTTTTTACTTCCAGAGTCATTTAGAACACTTGTATCACTAGTATTAGTCCGTTTGACGCCTTTTCCAGATCTTTTTCCAGGCATTATCACACATTTTTAGAAAAAAAAATTATCTCTGTTCAAAAAACACTACTACCCGCCATTGTGTCACATGAGGCCCGAGACCACAATTAATTCTACTATCATTTCTTTATAACGTTTTGTCGCATTAAAAAAAATTGAACTGTTCTTTTTGTCTGATTTTTTGTGTGAGTAATGTACAGTTCAAGTCCCAAAACATATGCAATTTTCAGAAAAATTGCATGTTTACATCATACAAATTTGGCCAATACACATCCATACCCCTATAGGCAAGTCAAGAGATGTTCCGAAAAGTGTAAATATAACCTTTTTGCACCTGGCCTAATCACTCTTTCCTTATTAAAATCAGTTAAAATAAAACATCCAAAAGTTTATTTCAGCTCTCTTCTTTCATTCCCACCCCAGAAAAGCTAAGAAATGAATGAGAAAGGGAAAGAAAAAAAATAAAGAAAAAATACACTATAATTAAAGGGAACTATATTCGTATCTTAAATTGTGAAAAGTTTTGTTGGCTCATATTAACACTTGTGTTCATTGTATCTAAAACTTTAGAATTAGAAGGTGTATTGGGTGGTTTGTTTACATTTGTAATGTCACCTGAACTGTCACCTGTGTTGACACATGAGTTGTCTTCAGTAGATTTACTTTTATTCTTCTTTTTACTCTTTTTTCTAGACGGTTTTTTACTTCCAGAGTCATTTAGAACACTTGTATCACTAGTATTAGTCCGTTTGACGCCTTTTCCAGATCTTTTTCCAGGCATTATCACACATTTTTAGAAAAAAAAATTATCTCTGTTCAAAAAACACTACTACCCGCCATTGTGTCACATGAGGCCCGAGACCACAATTAATTCTACTATCATTTCTTTATAACGTTTTGTCGCATTAAAAAAAATTGAACTGTTCTTTTTGTCTGATTTTTTGTGTGAGTAATGTACAGTTCAAGTCCCAAAACATATGCAATTTTCAGAAAAATTGCATGTTTACATCATACAAATTTGGCCAATACACATCCATACCCCTATAGGCAAGTCAAGAGATGTTCCGAAAAGTGTAAATATAACCTTTTTGCACCTGGCCTAATCACTCTTTCCTTATTAAAATCAGTTAAAATAAAACATCCAAAAGTTTATTTCAGCTCTCTTCTTTCATTCCCACCCCAGAAAAGCTAAGAAATGAATGAGAAAGGGAAAGAAAAAAAATAAAGAAAAAATACACTATAATTAAAGGGAACTATATTCGTATCTTAAATTGTGAAAAGTTTTGTTGGCTCATATTAACACTTGTGTTCATTGTATCTAAAACTTTAGAATTAGAAGGTGTATTGGGTGGTTTGTTTACATTTGTAATGTCACCTGAACTGTCACCTGTGTTGACACATGAGTTGTCTTCAGTAGATTTACTTTTATTCTTCTTTTTACTCTTTTTTCTAGACGGTTTTTTACTTCCAGAGTCATTTAGAACACTTGTATCACTAGTATTAGTCCGTTTGACGCCTTTTCCAGATCTTTTTCCAGGCATTATCACACATTTTTAGAAAAAAAAATCATCTCTGTTCAAAAAACACTACTACCCGCCATTGTGTCACATGAGGCCCGAGACCACAATTAATTCTACTATCATTTCTTTATAACGTTTTGTCGCATTAAAAAAAATTGAACTGTTCTTTTTGTCTGATTTTTTGTGTGAGTAATGTACAGTTCAAGTCCCAAAACATATGCAATTTTCAGAAAAATTGCATGTTTACATCATACAAATTTGGCCAATACACATCCATACCCCTATAGGCAAGTCAAGAGATGTTCCGAAAAGTGTAAATATAACCTTTTTGCACCTGGCCTAATCACTCTTTCCTTATTAAAATCAGTTAAAATAAAACATCCAAAAGTTTATTTCAGCTCTCTTCTTTCATTCCCACCCCAGAAAAGCTAAGAAATGAATGAGAAAGGGAAAGAAAAAAAATAAAGAAAAAATACACTATAATTAAAGGGAACTATATTCGTATCTTAAATTGTGAAAAGTTTTGTTGGCTCATATTAACACTTGTGTTCATTGTATCTAAAACTTTAGAATTAGAAGGTGTATTGGGTGGTTTGTTTACATTTGTAATGTCACCTGAACTGTCACCTGTGTTGACACATGAGTTGTCTTCAGTAGATTTACTTTTATTCTTCTTTTTACTCTTTTTTCTAGACGGTTTTTTACTTCCAGAGTCATTTAGAACACTTGTATCACTAGTATTAGTCCGTTTGACGCCTTTTCCAGATCTTTTTCCAGGCATTATCACACATTTTTAGAAAAAAAAATTATCTCTGTTCAAAAAACACTACTACCCGCCATTGTGTCACATGAGGCCCGAGACCACAATTAATTCTACTATCATTTCTTTATAACGTTTTGTCGCATTAAAAAAAATTGAACTGTTCTTTTTGTCTGATTTTTTGTGTGAGTAATGTACAGTTCAAGTCCCAAAACATATGCAATTTTCAGAAAAATTGCATGTTTACATCATACAAATTTGGCCAATACACATCCATACCCCTATAGGCAAGTCAAGAGATGTTCCGAAAAGTGTAAATATAACCTTTTTGTACCTGGCCTAATCACTCTTTCCTTATTAAAATCAGTTAAAATAAAACATCCAAAAGTTTATTTCAGCTCTCTTCTTTCATTCCCACCCCAGAAAAGCTAAGAAATGAATGAGAAAGGGAAAGAAAAAAAATAAAGAAAAAATACACTATAATTAAAGGGAACTATATTCGTATCTTAAATTGTGAAAAGTTTTGTTGGCTCATATTAACACTTGTGTTCATTGTATCTAAAACTTTAGAATTAGAAGGTGTATTGGGTGGTTTGTTTACATTTGTAATGTCACCTGAACTGTCACCTGTGTTGACACATGAGTTGTCTTCAGTAGATTTACTTTTATTCTTCTTTTTACTCTTTTTTCTAGACGGTTTTTTACTTCCAGAGTCATTTAGAACACTTGTATCACTAGTATTAGTCCGTTTGACGCCTTTTCCAGATCTTTTTCCAGGCATTATCACACATTTTTAGAAAAAAAAATTATCTCTGTTCAAAAAACACTACTACCCGCCATTGTGTCACATGAGGCCCGAGACCACAATTAATTCTACTATCATTTCTTTATAACGTTTTGTCGCATTAAAAAAAATTGAACTGTTCTTTTTGTCTGATTTTTTGTGTGAGTAATGTACAGTTCAAGTCCCAAAACATATGCAATTTTCAGAAAAATTGCATGTTTACATCATACAAATTTGGCCAATACACATCCATACCCCTATAGGCAAGTCAAGAGATGTTCCGAAAAGTGTAAATATAACCTTTTTGCACCTGGCCTAATCACTCTTTCCTTATTAAAATCAGTTAAAATAAAACATCCAAAAGTTTATTTCAGCTCTCTTCTTTCATTCCCACCCCAGAAAAGCTAAGAAATGAATGAGAAAGGGAAAGAAAAAAAATAAAGAAAAAATACACTATAATTAAAGGGAACTATATTCGTATCTTAAATTGTGAAAAGTTTTGTTGGCTCATAT